>NW_028270151.1:62087462-62392643 GCF_037043375.1 Chiloscyllium plagiosum
TTTAAGCTTCATTGATACCTATGAAAAAGATGTCATTCCTAGTTTTGATAATGCACTTCAGTTCTCGTGCACCCAACAGCAATGGAAGGCCTTAAGCCTCATGATGAAGACCAGCTTACTTCGAGACACCTTTGAGCATACATACATGTGGAAGACCATAAAACCATAAGACATAGGAGCAGAAATTAGGCTATTCGGGCCATCGAGTCTGCTCCACAATTCGATCATGGCTAATAGGATCTTCAACCCCACTTTCCCGCTTTCTCCCCATAATCTTTGATTCCCTTGGCAATCAAGAACTTATCTATCTCTGTTTTAAATATACTCAATGACCTGGCCTCCACTGCCATATGTAGCAATGAATTCCACAGGAAGAGAGGCAGGAAATCAAAATGAATGATATTTATGGCCACATAGGTCAGGCCCAGTGGCAGGCTAACAAGGAACTTCTGTGCTCTGCCATCTGTCCCCAACCCCTTCACCCCATGTGACCAAAGATCAGGAGTGTGCAGAAAGTTACAGGCAGCGTGGGAGTTCATGAACCAGCTTAATCATTTGTTGGATGCGTCTTCTGTATGCATCACCCTCCGCAACGAATCCCCAAACGTGAATGGAAGTAATCCAACTTAGCGACCCCTCCATTGTGGCCCCCCACATCCTCTGAACAGCAGATGGAACACCACCAGCGTCTGGACTGTTGATGAAGGTGAGGAAGTTGTGAGTGTGCAGCAGAAGCCATACTGGAAATGTCTCTATATAAAATGGAGTGCAAGTGACCTCTGAGAGATGACTCAGATTGTGGAGTTGAAGATCCGAGGAAGGTTTCAGATCCTGGACCAGTGAGAAATTTTGACCAAACATGAGAAAATTTGTGCTTATTTGTATATCTTCATTTGATCAATCAAATCACTTAATCAATCAATGACCTCCATCTGTATATCCTTAATCTTAATAATACAGTTAACATATCAGTAACATACTATTACAGTTATGTTTTCTCTAATATTTCCCTTCTAACCTTCAGCAGTTACTTCCTCAGTAATGGAGAAGTATGTTGATTGATGTAGGTGAAAAATTGTGTTCTGATATGAATGGTCCATGAATGTTTACCCTGTACACGAGATAACACCTTGATGAGAGTAAACACATCAATTGCATCACATTTTGATTTGCATTATTCTGTATTGAAGGGAAGATTCTGTGGGATCTAGATATAAAGAAGCAAGTAGTTATTATTTCGCCAATTTGAATGATTATTCAGACATAACAACAGGATAAAAGACAAGCTCTATTAATAAAATATTGCATTGTGAGCATCTTTATTGGCAGCTTTGACTGAAATCCTCTTTTAATCATATTAATATTTCTTGGAAACTCTACAGCGTATCAAGCCAGAGCTGATGAATGAGAATGTAGAAAAACTACATTTTTCTTATTCTGCAACTTGCAATAGATTACTTATCAGATGGCCTACATAGTTGTTTGTAACTAAGAAATTGTGTTCCCAGCCAAAAAGCAAAATGAGTCAAGAAAGGCCAAAGACCTTTTTGGCCCAAAATGGCTTATTTGGAATAGGTTTATATTTAATCAGGAGAGACAGAAGGCAATGAGAATGTTTCTTGGTTTGTAGCAGAACTGTGGAAACTATAACATGTTCGTTGCAATGCTGCTACAGACACTTTGTCTGTGGTTTGAAGAAATATGTTGATACAGAGGAAACTGTTGGTAGGAGACAGACCCACACTTGTAAGCACTCTCTAAACAGCGGCTGGTGATGGAAATTGTTGTCAAGTCTGTTTGTGAATCTCATGCCAGACATTCAGCAGCTTTGAGGAAGAGAATTACTGAACCATATTTCAGCTATGTCTTCTGGGCTACTGTTTGTGTAAGAAATTGAAACGGCATATCTGCAGTGTATCAAACAATGGAGCTCAGTGTTGATGGAATAATAGTTGCTGCTAGTTTGTGGGTAATGACAGGAAATAAAGAAAATGGAGAAGAATCCATACTGAAGGCAGAACGCATAGAGAGAAAGTGCATTTCCTTTTCATTTATAGCGTAAGAGAAGAACACCTCAAAACAATAGTTCCTGACAGGAGTGAGGTTGTTTTATCAGTGTGCGGTAAGAATATGGAGATGGGGTCGCAATTAGATTAGCCATGATCTTACTGAATAATGGAGCAGAACTGAGGGGCTAAATCCAAAGACCTTCTCCAAACTCTGCTGTTCATATGCAGTAATTGACTTGAATGGGACACAGGAGCAGCAGTAATGGTTAGATCATCAAAGATATAGAGAAATCATTTTGAAAAATTATGCTTTCAACACACTGACATTTTTCTGACCATTTATTCTGAAGACAGATTGCTGGTTGTTGTGTGAATAAACCTTCAGGTAAAATGTGAAAACCAAAAGAAACAATTGCTTGTAATTATCATTTTAGGATCATAGTCCTTCATTTCTGGGCTGGGTTTGGGTTTTATTCCTAAGTGTTAAAATGAGATGAAGGTTGCCACTCAAAAGCCCATGGGTTTACTCTTGGAACAGTAAAAAATCCTTCTTCAATGCTCAGTATGATATAAGGTATCCAGATGCAGATTTTGAGCCTAGATTAGTACTCTTTACTTGAAAAGAAATGATCTAAGTGAAAGCTATATGGAGCACAATTAAGAAAATTTACCATAATGACAAGAAAAGGCAAGACCAAATGCATGTGGCAAACCTCGCAAAAGATTATTTGGAAACAACTTCAATAAGTAGTCACACCTTGATCACCATCCAAGAAAACCCTGATGACTGTGTGTTACATTGTTTCAAAAAAGAGTAGTGGGCAATAGTATAGGTTTCTCCATATATGTCGGAATTGCCTCTTAGATTCCTATGCATGCCAGGCAACATTAAAATAATTTATTTTCAAAGAAGCAATTATTTTCCTGTTAAGAAAACTGGTGAGTAAACTTTAGATAGTTGGATTAAATCTTTTCATCTTCGTCACAACTTCAGGCAAATGGGGCTTGACTCCAGTTCATTACCCAATGAGTCATGATAAAATCTGGGGGGGTTCATCCAGTATTTTGGAAGAAAGACAATTTAAGATTGGGTGTGCAGTTGGCAAGTGGTAAAGGAATAAAAGGAAACACCAGGTATTGTACTATCAAAAAGAAGGTGATATCAGAAATTGCTACAACCTTCCTGCAGGTAGAAGAAATGTCTCTGACATAATACAAGACAGCAGAAAAGTCAGATTGATTGAAAGTCAATTCAAGTAAACCAGAAGTAATATTGCTGACAGGGCTAAGAAGACTGGAATAATTGAAGGATTAGAATATCATTTGGACTTAACTGAAACTCAAGTTGTACAAGGTACTCCAAGTTGTGAGACTTTCGAATCAATTTATTTTGAGTTAAAGCAGTTTGAGCATGAGGGAAAAAATGTAGAAGCTGCAGGTGGAGTAGGGAATGAAAAAAATGGGAAAGGTAGATGGAAATGAAAGGAGAAGAAATGGAAATGAGAATACTGGGACTAGAGATTTGAAAGATGGTTGGTTGGCTGGACAGCTGGATTCCAACATAGAGTGAAGCCAATAGTGTGGGTTCAGTTCCTGTACTGGCTGAGGTTACCATGAAGGACTCAACCTTCTCCTTTTATCTGAAGTGTGGTGGCCCCTTGAGTAACCAACTCTATCGTCCAATAGGAGACTATGACAACATTACCTTTTAACTGGCTTCCATTCTATCATTGAGCTTCTGCTTTGCTTTTCCTGTCCTCTTCTCTCTTCCATCGCCTAAAAGTGCTTGCATTTATGTCTTTCTTCAGTACTGTTGTGAAATCATTTTAACCTGAAATGTTAACTCCATTTCTCACCACAGATGCTGCATAACAAACTGAGTATTTCCATTCTTATTTTGTTTCTACCACAGATGATGACATGGTCCGCTTCTCCTCTAAGGATAAATGAGAAATCCCTTAGTTCTGGTATTGTTTTAGTAACATGCAGGTTGAATCATGACAAATGCTGTTGCAAATGGTCATTAGATTAGGATCCCTACAGTATGGAAACAGGCCCTTCAGCCCAACAAGTCCACACCGATCCTCCAAACAGTAACCCACCCAGACCCATTCCCCTACTTTTACCTTTGACGAATGCATCTATCACTACGGGCAATTTAAGCATTGCCAATTCACCTGACCTGCACATCTTTGGATTGTGGGAGGAAACCAGAGCATACGGAGGAAAGCCGCACAGACATGGGGAGAATGTGCAAACTCCACATAGACAGTCGCCCGAGGCAGGAATTGAACCCGGGTCCCTGGCACTGCGAGGCAGTTGTGCTAACCACTAAGCCACCGTGCTGCCCCAATAATAATGCCTGTTAAGTAATGGCAGCAATTTATTTTCATACACAATAAATATACAAATTTGTTTTACTGCATTTACCCTGGGATTTGCTATTTTACTAATCATAAGTCCATGTTGGTAGCATTCATTTCTGATTATCAAGATACACTTTGTGCATACTAAATATAGGAATGAAAAGCAGAAGTACAGTATTTGACAAAACTTAGCTGAGTTACTGCAAATGTGGTCCTTCCTGTGAAACTCCATATGCTGAAGTCTGGTCAGTGTCTGGATCTTTGCCTTGTTAATTTGCATGTGACAGAGACAGTGGTTTTCTAGTCATTAATTCTCTGCATGAGGATGTGAAGTCTACAATCTTGCAGCAACTGGAACACTACTAAACTCGTAGTGTTTACTGCCTGTGCTTCTTTTATATTGAAACATCATGCTTTGGAATGAAAAGTCAGTAATTGTATTTTTTTTGTTATCAGCTGTCTATAATTGGACACAAAATTCGAATTGATGAGTCCAAAAACTTAAAATTCATAAATGCAAACATTTTGCTCTGAGCCATTGTCTTTATTGTTATCAAGTGTAGAAAATCTGAAATCTATGTTGAGAAATGTGTTTATTATTTATGCATTTTAAAAATATATGCTGGGATTTTCATGGCCTTGATGACATGCAAAAATGATACAAAGTAGTAAATCGATTTATGAATTTTTTTTGTGCAGCAGAGAATGGGTGAGCAGTTGAAAAAGCGACTTAAGGCATCAATATTACATAAGCATTCGAGTTTGTTCAAATCCCTCCTCCCAAATCATCATGCTGTTGCTTGCCTCGAGTCCAAATATTGTTTTTTCTTTTGTTTTCCTGTTGCAAACAGAAGAAAACAAAATTTGGATTTAAGTTCGGGCATCTTGAATTCATGAATAATTTATACTCAATTTTCTGAACAAAAATCAATCCATGGACACACGCTGTGACCATTAAATAGCTCATTTTCTTTCTGCAAATACAGTTATAAAATGTGTTAAATGGAAAGCCAATATCAGTAATATAATTGAGTAAGGCTCTCTTAAGAGGTAAAGCCAAATACTGGAGATCAGAAATAATGTCACAAATTGTTGGAAAACACACAACAGATCAGATACGTGGCATTCTGTTAAGGAAGAAACAAACTTAATGTTTCAGCTCATTGACTGTTCACCCAAAAGTCTCCTCACTCCTCATAAATTTTCAGAAGTTTTCATTTTGAGTTGACTTCAGAAAGTAGTTGTAAAGTTGGCAATGGGGATGAGGACAACACAACATTCTGACAATTACTGATTGAATTAAGGTTATTATTTTATGCATTCTCCTACCTTGTCCTGAGCAGATGCGATAGTAACTTGATTCTGTATTGTTTGAGTTGGCTGAGAAACATATCAGGAGATTGGAAGGATGCAGCTGCATGAGGAACAGCCCATCCTTAGCCAAAACTGTAAAATAGCAGCTGTGCTAGTTTGATTCAAGTTTATCATTTTTAAATGACATAATTTTACATTGCGGAATATTGTTGATGGAATCACAATCTGCTAATGCAGGTACACTCCCACATTCTTTTATACTTTCACCAGCACTGAGGTTTGGTACTTAATTTAAGATTAGCTGTCACAAACGTGATATTGAAAATCTCAGAATTTACCTCTTTTGCCTCAACTCAGTGGTTTCTTGCACCATGAGCTCTGGCTCCCTCTGCTTCTCCTGCACATAGACACCCACTTCTCTCTTCATTCATTATTATTCTCTGAAAAATGGGCAGTGCTCAGCAGGGAAATTCAGGCCTTAATTTCTTCCATTATTATGTTTTGATGTTAACTGTTACAACAGAAACATCATTTTGCTGTTGCTATTATTGAATAATTCACTTTGTCTTATGGATTATGTCTTGATGGAGCTTTAAGTGACAAAAATTTGTTTTGTTCAACTTTTAAACAACTGTCAGTGATGTACCATGTAAGTTAAGTCATCTTAAGGTAAACTGTTCCATTGCTAATACTCAGATAAGTTTTTGAAGAAACATTTTATATTCACCAGCACAGATATTGCAGCTTTAATTGTTGTTTCCAGGAATTGATGAGTAACTATATCTCCTGCAACTATCAGCTTTTCTTTTCTAATATCTGCCAGTATAAAACATCATACATAACAACAGAAGGCAATGATTACAATTGAGTTTGACATAAAATAACTGAAGCAGTTTCTTCTGGATGCTAAAACCTGAAAGCTAACCTGCCCATTACTGAACTGCTGTATTTAGCAAACTGCATTTTGGATTGTGATATGAGAGTGTTGCTTTCTGTTGTATCGTGGAACTTACATCATCTAGTGCAATGGTATCACAAATCTAACTTTTATAATTCCTTCTACTGCCTCTTACAAGACCTTGTTTAATTGCTTTCCCTTTTGATAGATGAATCAGTGCAGTCCCTGATGGGTTTTAGAATACTCAGCTGAAATAATGATGGTTTAATTATCAGTAATCATGACAGAATAATGAGTGATAATTGAAAAAGAATTCAGCATGGGCATAATTATTAGTCATGATTCATAGCCCCTGAACATAATGCATGAAAATGTAGGCATGGTTAAATTTGATAACTTCTGAAAATAAGCATGGAGATCACGATGCTGATTAAATTAAACCCACTGACAGCAACACAGGCAATACACCAACTTTTTATCGCCTACTGTTTCAAATTATTTGTATTCACTTAATACTTATCGTACTATTGATTGCCTGGTTTTCTGAGCGGGGGAACGATATTTTAAGTAGTCAGCACCAATTAAAATTTGCCTACATTCTTAAAATAGGCATCTGCTGGCAGTTGTGTAGGAGCTGAATCTGACTTGGGAAACATTGAATGGTGGTACATCATGGAAGAGAGTAGGCACTAAGATTTTCAGAACCTGTGTTGGAAGGTTTGGTGAAGGGAATGTTCGATGGGGACATCTCATGTATCTATAGGAAGAACGCCAGAGATTGGCTGAGAAGGTGATTGGAACAGAGAGCTGTGGAGGTTAATGCAAAGAATCAAGCCAGGAGGATTGGACGTAATGTTATAAAAAGTTAGATGATCTTGCACAAGTGGATGAGATCAATGTTGGATCTTTAAATGCAATGGCCCAGCAGTTACACCACCAGCCTCAGACTCTGTTCAGTGCACTACAGACTCATCACTCATCGAGCAGCATTGCCTATCAATCCTGACTTATTCTGTGCATTTATGTGCTCCATTGCAACCTCATAAGACTGAGTGTTATTGCAAGTTTTATGGTCACTTTTCACAATTTCCACTGTCAGCTATTCAATATTAGTAAATGGATTACCCAAAGTGATTGCACAAAATTCCCTGACACTTTTCTCTCTTTCCCATAGGGCCAGGTGGCATGTAACTTGAGGTAGCAGGGCCTAACTGAAAAGGGACTGGCATGCCTCCATGTCCTTATCCCCATGGACGTATTGCACTGGCCAGCTTTGGGATATCCATTGTTGAAGCTGGGGCAGAGTAGCTGGAGTAATTAAAATTGACAGCATCCTGATATCTTATTCTCTGACTTACTTACCTCTCAATCCTTTCTCCCTCTGAATTATAAATTTCAATTGGCGTAAGCATGCACCTCATAACTTTCCACCTTCCTTGGACAATACCTTTACCCTTTCTTCAAATATCCAGAATGTCAAAACATTGCCAGACCATAGAGGAACAGCAAGAAGGCACAGACAGTGATGTTGCTGAGGCACAACCATTCAACTTAACATGCAGCCACCAACTCAAATTCCGGTGAGAATAGCGTTGAGGCAGAATGTGCACATGGAGAGCCACAGGACAGGCATGACCTACACCAGGGTGGGAGTCAAAGCTAGCACAGATGCCAGCTGTGATGGAGCTTACAGCTCATTGTTTCCAGTGTCGAAGTGGTAGACAACATCATCACCAGACATGTGGACTCAATAATGATATCAATAATGATATTTCTCGATTTACATTGCTGCAGATGCAACTCCAACCAGATGTTTCAGAACTGAAATGGAAGCTGAAGCTACTGACTTGCAAACTCAGACTGCTGTCATAATAGCTGTGCAAAGCATTTGCAGTGATCCCCAGCAGTCTATTAATCTATTTTTACAACGGATTACTGGTATTGCTGAGGCACTGCGCTGAGAGAGAGTGGCAGTGATGAATGGAGCATGAGCTTGCTGTCCTTTCTCAGGAAAATAGCATTGTTTCTTATGCCCCTAGCAGTCCATCAGTGTCCTTGCTGTGTCTGGTCAGCCAGACAGGCCAGATAGCTGCCATTCTTGCTGGGAGGATATCGGCTATTCCCAGTCTTTCTCACCCAAGCACTCCTTGAGGTTATATCTGAAGACTCCTACACTAAAAGTCAGTATCTTTTCATCACGCATATTGCAGCTTCTCGGTTAGCACTGGGTATTTGTATTATGACAGACAAAAACAAATACAAGAGAGCCACCAAGGAAACTTACAACAGTTGAAAGTTGACTGTTGCATATGAAATGATTTTAATTCTAACTTAGGAATGGGAAATTTATTTCAGGGTAGCATTTATTATTGCAATGTGTCAAAGCTGATGCTGCAGTGCTCAGAGATGGAGACTGAGTTGGGAGACGGTTGGTGACTGAAATTGTGGTATCTGGTATTTCATTCGGATGAATTATGTACTTGGCCAGTTAAGGGCTATCTAGGTTGCTTCCTGTCTTTCTGTTGCTCCTCTTCCTTGTCATGCTTGTGTTCCTGTGTTTCTCACTCTATTGTTAATGACAAAGGCTGCCACCTCATGATCAACCTGATGCAACTAATTGTAATACACACTCTGCCAAATTCTGCAGGGCTCCTCCAGGATGGTCTGGATAGTGTAAGATGTGTTTCAGCACATCAGTTGATTTGCTCTATCCCACTTTGTATGACAGCATGTCTTTCATTTTTTGTTTGTTGTGCATAATGTGTGTGCATTGAATGCTGGAGACATCACCCATGTGATCAGTGAATAATCCTCATCTCCCACAGTTACTCTTGGTTTTGCCATAATGTCTCAGATGTAATTGGCACATTGGAGTGCCACAGAATGTAAGCATCATGACTGTTACCAGGATAGTGAGCATTACTTGCATGATGGTCTGAGCTCAGCAACAAGTTGGACATTGAAGGAATGAAATATTTTTCAGTCCCAGTATAGTGCAAAGTTTACATGTGGCACCCACATAGTGATGCACAAGCCATCTATAGTACTATATCCACTGGAGATGCCTGAATAGTAAAGCCGGGTGTTCACACTGCCTGCATTTTTCTGATAAGTGAGAATGAAATGGAACTGGGTCTCTATGAAAAACTGTCGGCATCTTCCTTCTCCAATACTGAATGACAAATTGTGGAAGCATACAAATAACTTGATCTCCAGCACAAAAGGAATTAGATATATCAAAGTTCATTGATTATAAAGATAGCCTCAGCAATATGGGCACATTTTGTTCTTACAGTGCAGTTGCATGTGCAGCCAGTAATAGGTATCAGTGCGAACATCTTACTGAAGTTCAGAAAATGTTTCTCTCTGAAGTGCAAGGAGGAGCATTTCCTCTGAATACCTTGGCAGATATGACCACTTGAGTAGTGCCGTTTAATCCATTTCTCCTCCTCTTCTGTCTCTCTGAAGCTTGCCTTGATCAGTGTGGCCTCTGTTCATTCTCCAAGGCCTGCTGTATTCCAAGTAGAATGTCTTCTAGTGCATCACTGTCTGTGAGCAAATGATTTGTGCAGAAGCCTTAAGATCAACAAAAGATCCTTCAGCATCTGGCACACCACTCCCTGTAAACCTTTTCAATCAGTGCATAATCACTGACATCTTGATCTGCCTTCTCTTACTGACTATGGTGCTGTTCACTGTGTATATAACATCCTCATCAATGTGGTCTCCAATTTGGTCCACCTTTTTAAAAAGATTTGATTCAGTTGGTGTGAATGTTCTAGACCTGAATTGAATTATGCTTTTATTCAGTTCCATGATTAAGGAAGAAACCCTCCCCTTCTTTCTAAGAAGATTCACCTTCCAAAGTTGAATGAAGATGTTAAGGAAGAAACAGTAAGCATGCGATTTGTAGCCAGCTTGAGTACTAAACAGGGAAAAAAAAACTGCGTCAGTATTTCATATCATCGAATGCTACTACTTATATTAGCCTAACACCGTGACAATGTTTGGATGTATTCAAGTTTGTAGGAAACAATTAGATGCTTAGCTTTTAAATTACTAGGAAAATGTACCATTTGCACATCTATTCTATTGTGTTCAACCAATCTACAAGTTAAATATATGATATTGAAGATTAAATACATTTGGGAAGAATAAATAAGATAATGGCATTTATATGCTATCAGTAGCGAAGTCATTTGTTACAAACATATTAAGATTTTGTACAATACTTCATTGTGTAATTTCAGTCTGCTATATTTGTTAGGGTCATGTTTGGTTATACCCATTAATCATGACAACTTATTACAATATTATCAAAGAAGAATTATGGATACGCCAAAGATGCTTGAAATCTCAAATGGAATGCAACACATAAGGGTTATTCCTTCTGTAACCTTCCAAAATGCAACAGAGTAGTTATTAACTGAAGATTTACTGAATCCACTTTAAAGTCATCCTTTCTCCACTATACATGAGTGGTGTGGGTCTACTGTCTGTTGACTTCAACTAAAAGATTCAGCCTATGTTGCATGATGAATGACACCTATTCATTCTCAAATGCTTCATCACAAAATTTAAATTCGTTACATGCATAATAACATCAGGTAAATAAAATGGCCCAGAAAGAGTGATAATATTCCCTGCCACATGCTTGAAAAAAGTTACAGATGTCTTGCATGTTAAAGAATTTGCCTATAATGCAAACTCAGCAAAACGCCAATCATTGGAAATGGATTTAATGAAGGCATCTTTTTGGAAGAACCTCAAAATACAATAGCCTGAAATTTGAGTGTGGCCAAAAATGAATGAGCTTAGGATGGAAAATTCATTGAAATGCTGTACTCCACCAAGGAAGAATCAAGTGTAATGCTGTCTTTTGAGAGGGTGAAAGAGATCTGTGTAATTAATACTGCAGTTCAAATGATGATTTAGATTAGCAGTCAGCATTCCCCACATTAGGCACTGACTGTCATGGGAGATGTTGAGAGGCTGAGCATATCACTTTGCACCTAAAGACAGAGTTGTTAATGGCTCAAAGAGGTCCACTCAGAGAATATTTCATTATTCTGATCTGCATTAGAAACCCTGATCCAGGTCCAGAAGGACAAATCAGCTGTTCTCACCAACCTCAGAATGCTTTCAAGGCACTGCCTGTGGAAAGCAATTGGAGAGGAGGCTACTGTCAATAATCCATATCCAAGCTGAAATGCCCAAAGAAATTTAATGACCTGACCAAACTTTTTAAAAAAAGTTCATGGATTCTCTGCTCAGGTCTCCAACTCTGTTAACTTCACTATCTGTTACCTTCTACCCCACAAACACTGGAGCACACCTCACTACTTTTCCACATAACACACACATCAAAGTTACAAATCTCACATCCTAACACACTCTATACCAACTACTTGACCAAACAGGCATGCTTCTAAGACTGAAAACAGGTAGGAGAAAATTATTACAGATGCTAGAATCTGTACTGATAGCAAAAAATGCTGGAAATCACTGCATGTCAGGCAGGTTGGAAGAACACAGCAAGCCTGGCAGCATTGGGAGGTGTAGAAGTCGACGTTTCGGGTCAGGCAGCATCCGTGGAGAGATAGCAAGCTAACGCTTTGAGTCTGGATGACTCTTCATCAGATGCTTCTAAGATGGTCAGCAATACACTTGATTCTTTCTTGGTGCAGAACATTTTCACACTTCCAGAGAAGGCGGAGGCCTATCCTGGACTAAGTCTGCTACCTTTGTAGAGTATGCTACATGTGAGCACTCAGGGTACTAAAGAAGATTGGTATACACCAGGGAATGTGAGGATTATATTGTGAGTAATATGATTGGAGCTGATATTCCATGTAGAAAAATGTATTGTTTCTTCTAGTTTGAAAAGTTTTTTCTCCTACAAATACCTATTTTAAAAAATGTTTAGCAATGTATCTATTGTATACTTTTTACCATCTTTTTATTGCAATCCTATTTCTTTCAAAGATAGGCTGCTCAGGTTGGGTAGTGTATAGTCATGATGAAAATACCTGCAGGTTATGTGATAGCTTTAACAGGCCATAGAAAGAACACATAATCACAATCCTGTCTGTTAAGGGATGAAAGGGGCAAATCTCTTTGCAATCCTTTTTGCCTGCAGACATGCTTGAAAAGAATAAGACTCCTCTGTTCCAGTGCTTCGATCCCTGTTTCTCAGGGCCCAAATCTGCTCATATTGACAAACGGAATCAAGCAATGCTTGTTCAAAGAAGCCACTGACAATGGATTAAAAAACTGAATAAGATGTGCCTCACAAAGCCATGTTATTCAAGGTTTTTAATTGCTGCATTATATTTGTGTTCACTATATTTGCTGTTATTGATTTCTTGTTACTAGCAGCCACTGAATAAACACAAAATCATTATGAACAAGTGGCATGTTTCCTTAGGAATGAGATTTTTGTGTGACTTTGATGTATTCTATATGAAGTCAAAGATATAAATAGATTTGAGGACGCTGGTCATTCTGATATCATGCTAAATTGGTCTCCATTCTGTATTTGCAACCTTTCTTATTTGCTGTGATCCATTTACTGCCTCTTTCCATTCTTCTTTATTCAGATTTCCATATACATGTAATTATGCTACTCTCTGTGGCTAGTTCTTTAGATTGACCGTCTACAAATAAATCATCAGTCTGATTGGATTTTTATTGCTCTGTAAGTCTGTGTTGAATACTTTGATGATGACACTGGGTCTTTTAAGGATAAAATAGTACGTTTACATTTGTAATTCTTTGTGATGTATTTATGAGATGTGATACATCCATCTTCTTTGGCAGTCTACAAAGGTTTGCATGTTGCTCTTGTAATCAGTCTTAGAGTTTGGTTTCACTCATGCAGAATTTTACAGGCGGCAAAAGCATCCTCTGGGACAATTGTGATTTATCTCACTGTCTAACCGAGACTGCAGTTTCTGCTTAGGAGGTAAAGAACAAGAGTCTAAGATACATGATTACTGAGCAAATATACTCCACAACTACAAACATATTTCATAGTAATTCCTTTCAAATATTGCAGCTGCCTTGTTTGCTAGCTGGTAGTGAAAGCTTCTCACTTTCCACAGTCTATTATGCACCCCTGCTGAGTGCTAAATAAAATATCTTGCACAACCAGTGAATGAGTATGATTATAACTCTCATTTGTATTCCAGCTGCAGTAAACATGTGCTGTTTTAACAATCTACAGACCATGTCATTCGAAATGGAATGTCTTCAAAGTTGGAGGTTAAATTCGAGTGGTATCACAGTGCAGTATTCAACACCTTGGAACTGACATTGTCGTTTAATTGAACCTTTGATTCTTGTCTAATCAAATGAGAATCAATTCAAATATGTCTGCCTCTCGCATATAAGTAATTTTCTAGTATTAAAACTCATAGGGCAGAATCTTCTAGCAGCTTGAGCGATGTGAGCTATAGCGAGGCATGTGGCAAAGAAGGGTGACAAGTGTGGTATGGGTCATCTTGATGCTATGATCATCTCACTCCATCTTTTATACTTACACAAGTGACTAAATTCTGGTGAGGCAGTGGCGGGATGCTAATTGACAGGGTTGAAAACTTGTTAAATGCCATGACTTGTCTTATTAGTATTCAGCTTTCTTTTTTTAACCAAACTTGCCTAACAAGCTCAACATCAGGAAAACTCAACAAGGAAACCAGAGCAAGCACCTGACGGATTCAACTCACTATTTGCTCTGAATGACCTCTATTTTGGAAACTGGGTACCAACACCCCTAGAGCATGTCCATGGACACTGGTCACACACACCTCAAGCCTACAGACATTGGCATCCAGTATGTGCCAACCTCCAAGAACCATCATGGTGCATTTCTGATCCACATACAAGACATTTCTGCAACTCAATGCTGCACTCAGGCTACAATGGCAACTATCAATGTAATGCTGCTGCAAGGATGGTGTTCACTCTGAGGCCTGAAGCCAGCTCATGGACTGGATCAGGCTGCATCTCTAGTCTCTTTGTTTGTTGTCAGAGTACCCAACTACTCTGAGCCTGTCTGGATGCTCACAGTATCCTTGCCTTGCATTGTCTTTTCTTGCCTTAATGCAATTTTCGCCTTCAGTGAGAGTAACCAGGCTCATATTGCTGCTGCCTTGTTTTCTTATTTAGTGCAGGCACAAAGCCAAGAAGCTTGTCATAGTTGTCACAAACCATCAGTCAGAATAAGGGGAATAGCTTTCGTTCAGGGGTTCCGTTCACAGTGAGTCAAGGGCAATCTCTGATACCAGTCCAGGCACTCCTCAGAGCACTCAGTGTCAAAGTCCCTCCTCAAGCAGGCTGAGGAGCCAAATGTCAGGCAGCCACCAGCTGTCTGCACTCTTTCTGCTTTACTGCAGGCTGTTTGCCTCCTGGAATGAGAGAGAGCAGGTACTCAGGTAGATGGAAGGTGGTACAGCTGTTACTTTTGATATAGATGGGAAATTGGCCAAGCAAGTGAGCAAACAGTGCAGGGGTTGGTGTGAATGAGAGCGTGGGGACACAATGATACAGGCAATAATGAAAGTGGTGGAGCTTGATTCTTGGCGGGAATTTGGTACAGTAGCAGAATTAGATTGAATGTGAGATTTTGGAGAGAATATGGCGGAATTTATGTTGGATGAGTGGCGAAGGACATTGACCTTCCTCCTGCATTGCGAGGCAGTTCTCCAAACATCTGAGAAACCTGAGTGGCAACTTGAACAAGGTTGGCTTGATGTGATGTGGCATCAACTGGTAGTCCTGGGATGGTGTACATTCCACATTGGCACCTCCCAAGGCAACAGGACCTCCAGGAACCTGAATGCAAAGGTCCCAAATTCTGCCATATCCAGGGCAAATCTCAGGAACTGTGCAGGGCAGCTCTTAAAAAAATAGCATGGCATGGCAAGGACAAATCCACCCGGCCAATTACTGCCCCATCAATCTACTCTTGATCATCAGTATAGTGCTGGAAGGTGTCATCAATAGTGCTATCAAGTAGCACCTCTCAGCAATAACCAGCTTGGTGACACCCAGTTTGGGTTCCGCCAGGGCCACTTATCTCCTGACCTCATTAAGCTTTCATTCAAACCTGGACAAAAGAGCTGAATTCCAGAGAGGAGATGACAGTAACAGCTCTTGACATCAAGGCTGCTTTCAACCGAGTGTAGCATCAAGGAGCCCTAGCAAAACTGGAGTCAGTGGGTATCGGAAGCAAAATCTCCACTGGTTGGAATCATATCTGGCATGTAAGAAGATGGCTGTGATTGCTGAAGTCAATCATCTCAGCTCCAGGACACCTCTGCAGGAGTTCCTCAGCATCGTGCCCTAGACCCAACCATCTTCTGCTTCTTCATCAATGACCTTCAGAAGTAAAGATTTTTGTTGATTGTTGCACAATATTCAGCACCATTCATGACTCCTCAGATTTTGAAACAGTCCAGGTTCAAATGCAACAAGATCTGGGCAACATCCAGGCTTGGGCTGAAAAACAGTAAGTAATATTTGTGTGACACATATGCCAAGCTGATCATCTCAGATAAAAGGCAATCTAATCACCACTCCTTGACATTCAATGGTGCTACCATCACTGAATCCTCCACTTCAACATCCTGGCAGTTACCATTAACCAGAAAGTCAATTGAACTTGCCACATAAACATAATGGCTTCAAGAATAGGTCAAAGGCTAGGAATACTGCGATAGGTAACACATTTCCTGACTCCCGAAAGCCTGTCCACCATCTACAGCACACAAGCCAGGAGTGTGATGGAATACTCCTCGCTTGCCTGGATGGGTGCAGCTCCAACAACACTCAAGACGTTTGGCACCATCCAGGACAAAGCCGCCTGCTGATTGGCACCACATCCACAAGCATCCACTCCCTCCACCGCTGATGCTCAGTAGCAGGATAGTGTACTTTCTAAAGATGCACTGCAGAAATTCATCAAGACATCACCTTCCAAACCAATGATCACTTTCATCTAGAAGAACAAGAGCAGCAGATACATGGGAACATCACCACCTGCAAGTTCCCTTCCAAGCCACTCACCATCCTGACTTGGAAATACATAGGAACCTGAATTATCCGAAGGAGCCAGGCAGGGAGTATTTTGTTCAGTTAATTGAATTCTTGGTAATCAAATGCTGGATAGCACAGTTTAGCCCAGTATTATCTTGCTGGATAATCCGATATTCGGTTAATCGAATGCCGGACAATCAAGGTTCCACTGTCTATCGCCATAACAACACTGTCGCTGGGGCAAAGTCCTAGAATTCCATCCCTAAGGGCATTGATGGTCAACCTACAGTATGTGGACTGCAGTGGTTCAAGAAGGCAATTCACCACCATCTTCTCAAGCGCAATTAGGAAGAGGCAATAAATGCTGTTCAGGCAGCAATGCCCACATCCTGTGACTGATTAAAAAAATGCAGTTAACTTTGCTTACAAAAAGGAACTTGACTAATTATTTGATGAAATTACTTTGAAATTCCTTGAGAATGTAAAAGCCAATATGTAAATTCAACTTTCTTCGATCTGTACTTCAAAAAATGCTTCTTTCAATCTTATTTTGCAAACTTTCTTAAGATGTACTTTCATCTTAGTTCAAAAAGATAATCACGTCAGTTATTTGCATTTTTAGGATACCAGTATGCACGAACACATTATCAGCACAGATTTATAATCACTACAATGGAGCATTAACCTCATATGTTCATATTCCTAAGGAATCAGGACAACCATTCAAAAAGTAACTAGTAACACCAGAAGTATAGAATGCACAGAAAAGAGAATCCTGGTTGGTCCCTCTACCCTTTCTATATTTCATCACAATAATGATACATCTGTATTTACTGAGCATATTTAACAATGTTGCTCAGCATCCATCTTTCAGAAAATTGCAAGTACCATTGGAGGTCATGTGAGGTCAATTTTACAAAATGTACAGATCATAAAGGCTTTTTGGACTGATTGCATTTTTCTGCTTTAATATTTTGCTATATTCTCAGAAGGCATGCAGTGTTAATGATATGATAACTGTATTGTCAATGCAAAGAGTGCACAGTGAAGGGCATTGATTGATTAAATGCCTTGGGCAGATATGTAATTCTATTTAAGTGGTAAAAGTGATAGGTCAGACATTCATTGTAGTCTTTCCATGCCCGCTTGAATCCTGCTGATTATGCTTCTCCTCGTGCCTGATTTAAGCGGGTGTCCTGTTCCAACCAGGTGAGGAGACCACCATTTCTAGGTGGTCACAACAATTTTTAAAAATGTTTTTGGAATGTAACGATCACATTCCAATTAAACTCTGTTATCCAAATTAAAAATGAAAATGAGCCAATTCCAGGTTTTTTGGGAAATCAGCAACAAAAAGGGCAGAGTGGTGTCTAGTACAGACAAGAAGGTCAAGGCAATAGAGATGCAAATCTGAAGAAAGTACCTTGAGTTGTAAAAATTTAAAGACCCAAGTCTAACTATTTAGTTGTTGACCTGTTACTTTAGCAGTGGCAAAGTTGGCAAATCTTGAGTTCTTAGTGCACAATATTTTCTCCAAATGATTCTTCGCTGTTCCTGGTTTCTGTGATTGAGACTGAGGCAAAGAATGAGAAGAGCTTTCAGTTTCCTTGCTGTCATCAGTCCATGTCATGTTTTGCTCCAAGGCTGCTGATAATATATTATTCCTTTGTGGATTCTGATGTTTGTGTCATTGCTTCATTTGAAGCAGGATAATGGTAGGCCATCTTTCATCTCTCAATATGTACAGTATGATGCAAGTGTGACAAGTAAAACAAGAGCTATGAATTTCTTGACACCTCCCTGAGTTTCAATGTCTCTTGATTAAAATGTTAGTTCCAATGGAGTTAGTTATTGTATGTAAATGTATTCCATGTAGATTGCCTGGTCTTGTCAGGTGATCATAGCAGATAGTTTAGGTCAACAGTGTTCTTTTAAAACTGTTTTTAGTCAATGAAACTCTCAAGTCTTAAAGTCAAATGATGGAAGTTGAATATTACTAATCCATTTTCACTCTGATTGAATGAATTAATTATCAGTTAAATGTAATGATAAAGCTTTGAAACACTCACATTTTCGAGTGTATTATCTCCACACAAAATTAATTTTTACTTTAATTTGAAAAGTTTCCTTTAGTGTTTTAGTGTTTGTTACAGAGCCTTTAAAGGATGATTCTTGAGTTATTTTGCTAACTAGTTTAGTCACTTAATTGGTATATTCAAGAAAGTATAAGGTAAAAGTGATGGGATGCAAGCATTGTTTCTCATTCCTGAAGAAGGGCCTATGCCCGAAACGTCGAATCTCCTGTTCCCTGGATGCTGCCTGACCTGCTGTGCTGTTCCAGCAATAAAGTTTCAACTTTGATCTCCAGCATCTGCAGACCTCACTTTCTCCTTGTTTTGTGAGGAAGCAGACAAATGTAATGTACTGTGGAAATGAATCTAACATTAAGTAAAAGGTTGGTGCCTGTTTTTTTACTTCACTATCTGACTTTAGAATGAAATAATATGCAAGAGCAAATTTAATTAATGTGTAATATTGATGAAAATATTTTCTCTCGGAGCACATATTAGGAAATCATAAAAGTGTATTCTCAGATTTTTCCATCCAAAATAGATGTTAAATCATGAGCACTTTGTATAAAAAATTGAACATTGGGGATCATGGGACATTCAGCATTAAAAACAGAATGATACATTTGAGAGAATCTTGTGTCTGTATGACAGAGACATATGAAAGATCTCCCCAAGAGGAGATGAAATTGGGGATGGGGGAGAAAGAGTGTCACACAAAATATCTAATCAGCTGGAGATGAGATCAGAGGAAAAGACAGAGAGTCATATAGTAATATGATTAAGGAAAGATGAGATCATGGGAATAAGGTGGAAAGATATAATTAAAGGTGAAGCAGCTGCTCAAGTGAACTTTTTCTAATTGTATTAATTGACCGCCTCTAACGTGTAGAACCCCTATGATCATTTGTGAAAGTAAAATTTCTCTTTAGATGCCTGTGTCTCATAAAGATTACTTGTTTTGAATAAGGCATTCAACTTGCACATAGGTACAGCAGGTAATCAGGAAGGCAAATGGAATACTGGCCTTGATTTCAAGGGGTTGCAGCAAAGGAGTAGGGATGCCGTTTACTGCAACAGTATAAAATGCCGGTGAGACCACAGTTGGAGTGCTGGAAGCAGTTTTTGTCCCCTTACTTAAGGGAAAATGTCATTTCATTGGAGGCAATTCAAAGAAGGTTCACTAGGATGATCCCAGGTGTGGAGAGATTGTCATATGAGCAAAGGTTAAATAGGTTGGGACTCCAATCATTGGAGTTTAGAGGTGATTTCATTGAGACATTTAAGATTCTTAAGGGGTTTGACAGGAAAAATGCTGAGAGAATGTTTCCACGCTTGGCAGAGTCTAGGAATAACAGCCTTAGTCTCAGAATAAAGGGATGTCGATTTAAGGCTGTGTTGAGGAAGTGTTTCTTCTTTCAGAGGGTTGTGAGGCTTTAGAACTCCTTGCCACAGAAAGCTGTGGGTGGACAATCCTTGTGTAGATTTAAGACTAAGACTGACCAATTCTTGACCAGTAGGGAATCAAGTTACTGAAAATGCAGGGAAGTGCACGTGAGGAATGGCAGATCAGTCATAGTCCTATTGAATGGTTGATCAGGCTCAAGGGGCCAAGCAGTCTACTCCTGTTCCTGTGTCTTATGGTTTTGTTGACTTGAAGCATTTTTTGGGTTATGGAGCAAGCCCTCTTCCCTTATATAAAGGAACAAGAATGGGATATGCCACATTAGGACCAAGAAAGCGATGGAACCAATCAAGGCGTGAGTATTTTTGAGGTACCACATGTAGTTACAAAAGGTCTACATTGCTACAACTGTTAATTTAAGGTATTATCAACGAAACTACGCCTACAGACTTCAGTGTGGGGCATTCAGTGTGGAGGTGGGAGGGGGTGGAGGGAGGGTGCCACAGGGTACTGCACAGAACCTGGAGCCACCAGGTTGATCAAAACCATTGCACAATAGATAGGCGAGAATTATGGGAAGTAGGGAGTTTTATCCAAGCTGTTGTTCAATGGAAGTCAGAATCTCCATAGGTCAGAGCCTAGAGGCGAAAAATGACTGTAGGAATAGACACAAGAAATTTCAAGTAGTGAGTGATGAGTTTAAACAGAGACATGTCAAAAGATAGTATCTTTCATGGGGAGCCTGAGGGGTTGACAACTAAATTTCTAGTTGACGAAAAAGAAGACTTTGATTGGTAAGTTGAAGAAAAACGGTTGGAATCCTGAGGACTCACCGTAGAAGCAAAAGATCCAGTGAGATGGCCTGAAAAGGGATAAGGAAGAGAAGAGACTGCTAATAATTAATAGTTTCTTGAGAATGAAAAAGCAAGTCGAGAAAAACTGCCAGTCCAGTAATTGAATCGTGGTTAAAATGAAAGTCGACAGGAGTTATGAAAAGTTATAAGAAATTTTACTGGATACGGTAACACTATAGTCTAGAATGCTGCTAAAAAGATAAAAGAATAAAAATATTTGCATTTGTATGTGTGTGCATGTGAATGTGCAAGTCCATGTTAATGATTAATCTCTTTGTGTGTTCAAAATATGGTGAATGGTAAATATATAAAATATGTCGAACTGAAAGTTGTCTTAAATTGGTGTAAATTAAAGGAAGAAGCCGTGCTAAAAACGAGTGTTTAAGTCTTTGGAAATAACAATTTGCTTTATTTGGTGATTTAGGAATTTCTAGGGTGGGTCTAGATTATAATAATTTTGGATGAGGCTACTGGTGAGGGGAACAATGGGTGGTGAAGAGCTGAAATGTGTCATGATTCAACTTGACAAACCACGAGGAGAGTCAGGCAAAGGATATTGTTGCTTATTTATCTGTACACATGGAGACTCAGTCTTATTCATTCTAAGACTGAAATTTTTCAAAAACTTGGATTAAGGCTTCTTATTCTAAATGTCTATGTCGAGGCATTCCATGACCCTCTTTGTTGGGGGGTCTTCCATGTCCTAGTTTATGGTGAACTATGCTATTTATGTGTGAAGATAATACTGACTTCTCACATTACTAAAAATCTGTCGTGTTTCTGATGTTCCCCACACAGGCTCATTGAAACCATGACCAAACATCTAGCCCCAGCTGGACTCCTCATTAATGTGACCGCAGTGCTACAAAAGTGCAGAGTAATTGAGGAGGAACAGTTGCATTGGGAAGCCCAGGACCAGCAGTAAACTGTCGGAGCGACCAAATGGCCTTCACATGAAGCAGTCACAGCTGAAGTTCCCCTCAGAATGGGCAGGATGTATTGAAGGTCCAGAATGTATTTTCCTCAATGCTGTTTCCCTCCAAGTAAGCAAGTGAACAACATCACCACAGACTACAGATGTCCTGGGACATCATCACAGAATTGCTGGAATGGACTTGTAATTTGAAGGGGTGTGGCCATCTATCCTGGTGAGCATCAAAGTAACAGCTGTGTTAACCTTTTGTCTCACAGTACTCAATCCACAAATGTATCAAGGCTCATCCCAATGCAATTTGTGCAAGACTCCACCACTTCATCTCGTTTTCCTATGATCAGGTCAGTGCCACAGCTTGGGCACCAGACTTCAGTAACATAATTGGCTTCAGCCAGGTGCAGGGTGCTGGAGACTGTGTACATGTTGAGAGTATCATTTGATAACAGGGCTGATTTTATCAACAGAAAAGGTGTGCACTGCATCATTGTACCAGGTACTTACAACTATTAGCATCACATCTTAGAAAACTGCACCAGGTACCCTGGGAGCTGCCAGGATCTCTAAGTTCTTGAGAAATCCAAGGTTCTTGCTGTGTTTCAGGATGGTTGGATACCTTCCAGGGATGGTTACTGGTCCGCAATCATAAATGGATGACTATTATACCAGCGCCTGGCTGAGGCAGAGCCTGTTCTTTCACCCGGGCCATCATGCAGCAGACAATAGGCCTCCTGAAGATGAGGTTCCAATGCTCGGAGCAGTCTGAGGAGGGTTTGCAGGACACTTCAGAGTGTGCTGTATAATCCCTGCAAGCTGCACCTGTACAACAAGAGTAAGCAATGACAGGGTGTGATGGATGCTGAAGAACTGGGAGAGCAGCAGCATCCTTCTGAGGAGCAAGTTGAGGACATTGGGCAGGAAGAATATCACCTTCAGCATGACAGTGAGGTACAGCATCAGTGGCAACATACCAAACAGGACGTGGTTGACAGCTAATTCCAATAGATGTAAGCTGGGTTTAGTGATGATTCATTGACTAAATTTGTTGCTATGTAAAAAGCAAACAGTCCTTACCTGTTCCAAAAGCAAATTCAACTTTTCTTGTTTGTTTTTTTCATTGCTTTTGCTGTTGCTGAATGAAAGTGAACATTATTTTTAACCTTCTGAGGGCTTTCCAACATGTGATCTTCCTACTTTGATCGGTTCTTGTAATTGCATTTACAATGGCTGTTGATCATAGAGTCCTATGAGATGGAGACAGGCCCTTTGGCCCAAACCTTTAAATGTTGTTAATGTACTTGCCTCAACTATCTCCGCTGGCAGCTCATTCCATATGCACAGCCTCTGTGTAAAAATGTTGCCCCCTCAGGTTCCCTTTTATTCTTTCCTCTCTAACCTTAAACTGATGCCCTCTCATCCACAATTGCATGCATTCACCCTATCCATGTCTCTCATGATCGTATACGTCTCCAAAAGGTTCTCCCTCAGTCTCCTATGCTCTAAAGAAAAAAGTCCTAGCTTATTCAACTTCTCCCTATAACTCAGATAATTGAGTCTTGGCAACATCCTTGTAAATTTCTTCTGCATTCATTCCAGTTTAATAACATCCTTCCTGTAACAAGGTGACCAAAACTGAACACAATACTCCAACTGTGGCCTCACCAACATCCTGTGCAACTGCAACATAATTTCCCAGTTTCTATATTCAATGCCCTGACTGATGAAGGCCAGTGTGCCAAAAGCCTTCTTCACTGCCATGTCTCCTGTGACTCCACTTTCAGAGAACTGTGAACTTGAACTCAAAGATCCCTCAGTTCCACTGCACTCCTTAAGGCCCTACCATTCATCATGAAACTCCGACCTTGATTTGACTTTCCAAAATTCAAGGCCTCACACTTACCTATATTTGTCTCCATTTTCCAATTCTCTGTCCACTTCCCCAGCTGACTAAGGTCCTGCTGCAACCTTTGACAACCTTCCTCACTGTCCACGATACCACCTATTTTAGAGTCATCAGCAAACGTACTAATCATGCTTTGTACATTCTCATCCAAATCATTGACATACATAACAAACAGCAATGGAGCCAGAACCAACTTCTGAGGCACTCCACTAGTCACAGGCCACCAGTCCGACAAGCATCCTTCCACTATTACCCTCTGCTTCCTACCTTCAAGCCAATTTTGTATCCAATTTGCCAGCTTGCCTTGATTCCATGTGATCTAATTTACTAGAGTAGTTTCCACCATGTGGGATCTTATCAAAGGCCTTATTGAAATCCATATAGACTACATCTGCCGCCCTGCCCTCATCAACCTTCCTGGTCACTTCACCAAAGAATTCTAACAAATGTGTGAGGCATTATCTCCTACTCACAAAGTCATGTTGACTACTCCTAATCGAACACTGACTTTCCAAATGCATGTATATCTTAACCATCAGACTCTTCTCAAGTAACATGCCTACCACAGATGTTAGGCTCACTGGTCGATAGTTCCTAGGTTTTTCTTTGCAGCCCTCCTTGAATAATTGCATGACGTTCACTACCCTCCAGTCTTCCGGGACCTCACCCGTGGCTAACAATGATGCAAAAATATCAGCTAGGGCCCTCACAATTTATTTTCTAGCCTCTTGCATTGTTCTTGGGTATATCTGGTCAGGAACAGAAGATTTATCCATCTTCATACATTCTAATAAATCCAACACCTCCTCTACTATGATATGGACTGTCCCCAAGATATCACCACTAATTTCTCCAGGTTCCCAAGTCTTTCATATTCATTGAGGATTTCACCCATCTCTTGCATTTCTACACATACATGCCAACTTTGGTCTTTGACTGTCCCTATCTCTCTCTAGTTTATTTTTCCTTTAACATACTTAAAGTACCTCTTACTATATGGATCGGGCAGCTGGTGACATACAAATGCAATACTTGTAATTAAGTAGGTAATAGCCATGTCACATATGTACTTCAGAAACACCTCCTTTATCTTCCTCTGCCACTTCATGTACTGTGAAGGAAAGTTCCTGGCTGGCAATGCTTGACCTGGTGTACAGCTGGGCTTTTAAAATGATGTCAACACTGTGAATCCCAGGAGGTCTCAGATGCAGCAAGTACATCTGATATTGCGAAGCATGCGGTAGCATGGGTGGAGTGACATAGAGATACTGTGCATAACTAATTAGATGGGCAGTGGAGAACAGCATGGGAAAACGTTCGGGCTCACAGAGAGAAATCTTTTGTAAAACTCCCCAAAACTAACTCAGTCAATTTTGGCCAAAGTTCAAGCCATAGTTTTCTGTTTTCTGCCTTCCTCCTTTCTTCAATAGCGAAATACAACCTGCCAGTCTGATGGAACTTTTTCAGATTTTGAGAAGATTTGTAGCTCAGGTTAAGGTTCAGGTTGTAAGTTTGCTCACTGAGCTGGCAGGCTTGTTCTCAGACGTTTCATCACCATGCTGAGTAATATCATCAGTGAGCCTCCGGTGAAACGCTGGTGTTCTGTCCCACTTTCTATTTATGTGTCTTAGTCTTTTGTGGTGGATGATATCATTTCCAGTTCTTTTTCTAAGAGATTGGTTAATGGGGTTCAAATCGATGTGCTTATTGATGGAATTCCGGTTTGAATGCCAGGTCTATAGGAATACTGGGGTCTACTTTGATTGCTCCTGTAGTTACATATCTGGTCTGTGTGTATTGCTTTTATGTAGACACTGGTCTGCAGTTCTCCATTGTTTGTTCCACTGTGACATCTAGGAAGGGGAGTCTGTTGTTCCTCTTTTGTGAAATTTATGCCAGTAGGGATGTTGTTGATAATGTTATAGGTTTCCTCTAATTTGTTCTGGAAAGCAACACACACAGACTGGATACTTAACTACAGAAATCATCCCAACACCCACAAATGGAGCGGCATTGGGGCATTATTTAAATGGGCCACACTACACTGCAGCACCCAGGAACTATCAGCAGCAGAAGAGAAATACCTATACAGCGTATTCAAGAAGAACAGGCACCCAATAAACACAGTCCGCTGATTCTTAAACAACAAACCCAAACAAGTAGACACAACATGCCCAGAAACTCTAGCCAAACTACCATATATCAAAGACATTTCAGAGATGACCACCAGACTACTTCGACCACTTGGCATCATGATAGGCCACAAACCTACCAACAGATTGAAACAGCAACTGGTGAACCTAAAAGACCTTATACCAACAACCAGCAAAACACATACCATTTACAAATTGCCCTGCAAGGACTGTAACAAACACTACATCGGACAGATAGGCTACACCAACACCAACTAGCCACCAAGAGACATGACCCACTATCATTAGTATCCCTACATACACCACTTCAACTGGGCCAACACATTCATCCTAGGACAGGCTAAACAGTAACATGCTGGGATATTCCTGGAGGCCTGGCATTCAAACCAGAACTTCATCAATAAACACATTGATTTGGACCCCATTTACCAACCTCTTAGTAAAAGAACCGGAAGCGATATCACCCACTTTAACAGATCAAGACACATAAATAGCAAGCGGGACACAACACCAGCGCTTCACTGGAGGCTCAGTGATGATGTTTAGATTAGATTGGATTAGATTAGATTACTTACAGTGTGGAAACAGGCCCTTCGGCCCAACAAGTCCACACCGACCTGCCGAAACGCAACCCACCCAGACCCATTCCCCTACACTTATCCCTTCACCTGAGGCAGGAATTGAACCCGGGTCTCTGGAGCTGTGAGGCAGCAGTGCGACATATTGGGGAGGGGGAATGTTACCTGGATATTTTGTACCAGGAGGTAAGCATACCACTTAAAATAGAATCTTCTTATTATGTCTTGTGGTCCTTTTCTCTAGGTGCTACTGAATATTTGTCTTAGGGTCCCTGTCTCAATTTATCCACTATGAGCTGCTAACTGCTTGCGTCAGGGTCCTTCTCTCAACCATTTGTCTAATGCTGCCATTTACCTGATTTATGGTCCTGCTCTTGCTTGTTACTTTCTGTGCTGCCAGCTGCCTGTCTTGGGACCATGTCTCACTCACTCCTCTAACTGTTATGATGCCTGCCTCAGGGTCTGTCTCTTGGTGCTTCCCCTCTAGTATATTAAGAAAACCTTTGAGTTTTCCTTCAACCGTGCCATTAAATTTTCAGCTGACACCTCATCTAAGCAAAGCACTCTGATAATCTGGCACTATATTGAAGCCTCAATTGAATGTTTGGATGTCACTCTTGCTTTTCTGGCTCAGATACAGGAATGCAATGGTAAGCCTATGCTGACAATTGTGAGTAGCTTTAGATACAATGAAGAGATTGGATATGAATTTGCACTATCTTGGATGTCCAGTGCAATGATTCTGAAACTGTAAGATATGCGACTGTGGGTAAGATCAACTAAAATAAGCTCAGCAAGCTATTTTACACAACCTAATCAATATATTCTCATTGAGCCTGTACACTTCACAACTTCCTCTGATTAGGTTTTACCCTTAATGCAGATGGATAAAGCTTCAAACATTGATATAATTTTACAAAAATTGATCTGCAACCAGCGATCTGGTCTAGAGGGACTGTATAATGAAGTCCTGTGGGATGTAACTTACAATCAGTGAAAAGGCCTGATAATTCAAAACCTCCAAAGCACAGGTCAGCATTGTGAAATGGTGGGCGGCACGGTGGCTCAGTGGTTAGCACTGCTGCCTCACAGCACCAGGGTCCCAGGTTTGATTCTAACCTCAGGCGACTGTTTGGTGTTTGCACATTCTCCCTGTTTGCACATTCTCCCCGTGTCTGTGTGGGTTTCCTCCTACAGTCCAAAGATGTGCAGGTTTGCCATGCTAAACTGCCTATAGGATTCAGGGATGCCTAGGCTAAGTGCATTAGTAAGGGGTAAATGTAGAGTATTAGGAGTAGGGCAATGGGTCTGGGTGAGTTACTCTTCGGAGTGTCAGTGTGGACTTGTTGGGCCAAATGACCTGTTTCCACACTGTAGGGATTCTACAAAACAATCGAGATGATATCATGCTGGCCTTCAAGTTGCATTCACTTTAAATATCCGTGTAAAGTTATCCAAATACAATGGTAAATTGTATGTTTAATTATGGCTTTTGGGCAATGGAGGCTGTGTGGGTGCAATTATATTAATCTTATGTGTTGGTTTTTAAAATAGCTAAATTTTAAGAAATTTCTTCACACAAAGCTATGGGCCAAGGGTTGGGAAATGGGATTAGAATGGTGAGCTGCTTGTTTTTGACTGACACAGTCTTAGTAGATCGAAGGACTTTTTCTATGTTAAATAAAAAAATGACAGAACTGCTGAGCTTTTCCAGCAATTTTTATTGACTTTTCGAAGTTGCTGACCTCTATGACTCTGTGAAATTATTATAATGCTAAGTCAGGCAATTTCAGCCTTAAGTAGAGAAGTAGAATTTGTACAATACAGTGGAATTAATGTAATCTGAACTCTGTTTTCAAGAGAACATTTTCCTCTTAATATGAATTGAACTTTTATCAGTCGAGCAGCACTTCAGTGGTCAGGATCACTTGGCCTCGGACCTTCGGGTGATCGTCCTCCAAGGCTGACTTTGGGATAGGCAACAATGCAAAGTGGCTGAGCAGAGGCTGATAGCCAGGTTCGGTACCTATAAGAATGGCCTCAATTGGGACCTTGGGTTCATACCGCACTACAGGTGATCCCACTACACTATACATTCTCTCTCTCTCACGCACACACACACGCACACACAAGCACACATACACACACAGTTACATACTCACACACTCACGCAGATCCTCTGTCATACACACACACCCTCTCAAACGCATACACACACATACATTCCCCATACTCACACCCATGCTCACACCCTCTCACAGGCTTATACTCCATCACACCCACATACATACTTTACCAAGCATTCACACACGCAAAACACACTCTTTCACGGGCAGTCACACTCACAGGCATACACTCACATTCACACACTCATGAGCACACATTCCCCCCCCCCCCCTCTCTTTCTCTCTGTTTCTCGCTCTCTCACATGCATGCACACACACTTTCAAGTCTGTGGGATGAATTTGCATTTGCAGAATTATATTTACAGACACATTCTATTTTGCTCAAAAAATGCACAATCTGCAGGCAGTCAATACATGTAATATTTTATAAGTTTCACTTTAGAAGTAGAACCGGTCTGATTCAAGATTGGCATACAGACAGACTCACACCTTTAATGCATTGTCTGAGCTGAGATGTCATCTTTTGTTATGAAACCTTACATTATCTTGAGAATTTGGCTAAAAAGAAGTTTTAGGATTTACATATTAATGAACTGAAACCTGTATTCTAAAAGATGAAAGACTTAACAATCCAGGTTTATTTAATATATCACTGTATGACATTGTAAACTTTTGTTATAAATTCTGTGTCTTACAGTCTTCTTCTCCACAACCACCTGATGGAGGAGCAGTGCTCTTAAAATAGTGCTTTCAAATAAACCTGTTGGACAATAACCTGATGTTGTGTGATTTCGGACATTGTCCACCCCAGTCCAACACCGGTTCTTCCATATCATAACTTTTAAGAGTTCATTCAAGGTGTTGAAGAAATTATGAGTGTTAAAGATGATTGAATGTTCTAAGTTGGTGTCATAGAATGCTTCTTGAGGAATAGGAACAGCCAGAGAGTATTACGATATAAAATTTGATTAATCATGGAAGCTTGTGACCAGTGGAGTGCCACAAGGATTGGTGCTCAGTCCTCTACTTTTTGTCATTAACACAAATGATTTGGATGTGAGCATAAGAGGTACAGTTGGTAAGTTTGCAGATGACACCAAAATTGGAGGTGTAGTGGAAAGTGAAGAGGGTTACCTCAGAGTACAACAGGATCTTGACCAGATGGGCCAATGGGCTGAGAAGTGGCAGATGGAGTTTAATTCAGATAAATGCTGCATTTTGGGAAAGCAAATCTTAGCAGGACTTATACACTTAATGGTAAGGTCTTAGGGAGTGTTGCTGAACAAAGAGACCCTGGAGTGAAGGTCCATAGCTCCTTGAAAGTGGAGTCGCAGGTAGATAGGACAGTGAAGAAGGTGTTTGGTATGCTTTCCTTTATTGTCAGAGTATTGAGTACAGGTGTTGGGAGGTCATGTGCGGCTGTACAGGACATTGGTTAGGCCACTGTTGGAATATTGTGTGCAATTCTGGTCTCCTTCCTATCGGAAAGATGGTGTGAAACTTGAAAGGGTTCAGAAAAGATTTACATGGATGTCGCCAGGGTTGGAGGATTTGAGCTATAGGGAGAGGCTGAACAGGCTGGGGCTGTTTTCCCTGGAGTGTCGGAGGCTGAGGGGTGACCTTATAGAGGCTTACAAAATTATGAGGGGCATGGATAGGGTAAATAGGCAAAGTCTTTTCCCTGGGGTCGGGGAATCCAGAACTAGAAGGCATAGGTTTAGGGTGAGAGGGGAAAGATATAAAAGAGACCTAAGGGGCAACTTTTTCACGCAGAGGGTGGTGCATATATGGAATGAGCTGCCAGAGGAATTGGTGGAGGCTGGTACAATTGCAACATTTAAGAGGCATTTGGATGGGTATATGAATAGGAAGGGTTTGGAGGGATATGGGTCGGGTGCTGGCAGGTGGAACTAGATTGGATTGGGATATCTGGTCAGCATGGACGGGTTGGACCGAAGGGTCTATTTCCATGCTGTACATCTCTATGACTCTATGTGATATTTCCATACAATTGTCCCTGGGTTGAAGGAGAAATTTGGCATCACTTCATAGTTTGATCTATTGCTACTTACATTTCTTTATTACTTGCATAAAGATAATGATTGACATAACTTATTTTTATCCATGATTTTATTGATAAACCATTATGTTCAAATACATTTTGGCATTTTATCATACTACAACTAAAATATCCAGTGTTTATCCATTCATGCATTAAATATTTTACTTTAATGTGCATTTGAATGTATTTCACTGTAGGGCACCCTGATATTGTTTACTAACAGAATTCCGAAATGAATGACACTATGAGGAACATAGGACCAGGAGGAGGCCATTTAGCCTATTAAACCTATTACCTGTCATTTGATGTGATCATGGTTGATCGAACACTTCAATGTCTTTAAGCCACCCCATCTCCATAACCCTGTATGCTATTGGTATTCAGAAATCTTTCTTTACTTAAGCATACTCAAAGATTGAGTTTCCATAGCCCACTGTGCTAGAGGATCTCCAAGGTTCACAACCTTTTAAGTAAGAATGTTTCTTCTGATCTTGAACCTAGATTACATTCCCTCATCTTTAAATTGTGTCCCCTGGTTCTACACTCCCCAACCATGGAGAAACTTTTACCTGCATGAATCTCCAAAATCAAAATTGGATCTTTATAAATTGAGCCATTTATCATTGTTCAGCAAACACACAAGACATTGGCATATACTAAGACAATCTCAACATTCAGTGATTAGATAAATATTAAACAAAAATTACCTACTGACTCAAATATGACATGTAAAAACTTTAAAAACAGCTGAATCCACAGTCATCATGACCAATTGATAAGCATCAACGTCTATGCTAGGTAGTGGAATAATGTGGTACTAATTTTAATATGATACTAGGGATGAACAAAACATCCAATGTATATAAAAGTGCACATCATTTGAGCTTTCACATATGCCAAATTAACTGCTGTAGTCTAATTTCTCAGTTTAATAGGTAGATATAAAATATTCAATTAAATTGTCCACTACATTTTATTCTGAAATGTGATGGCATACATTTGACTTAAGTTGATAGTCTGAGTGAATGGTTGATGGAATATAGTTTAGTGAGTCTCAGGAATCAACAGTGGCTGATTTGTCTCTCACTCAAATCAGAAGGTTATGATTTTTGGTCCCACCCCAGAATATTAAGTGCAAAACTTTGACAGTGTTAAATATGAGAGGTGCTGTCTTTCAGAAATTGTGTTAAACGGACATCCTGCCTGCACTGTCAGCTCAATGTAAAATATCCCATTGCACTATTTAAACAAAAGAATTATGTTCAACATTACAGAAATACAGATATTTGGTCAGTATTACATTGCTGTTTGCAAGCTATATATTTTGCTGTGAGGAAATTTGTTTGCCATGTTTCATGCATTAAGTGTTGATTATTGTACGAGCATGTGATTGGCTATACTGTGCCTCAAAGCATTTTAATGCTTTTATATAGCACCTTTCACAGTATGTTTTGGAATGTCATTTACCCTGGTACCTGAGAACTTAAAAGGCTGTTGGGTGTCTATTGCACTTTGGATAATAATCAGGGGTAATATCACTTGTAACAAGGTACATGAATGAAATTAAAGAAATTAATTTCAGTAAAAAGTCAGTTGCAGCTTTAGTGTGATCACATAAATGCATGCGCTTCATTTGTTTAAAATGATTTTCTTCACAAGTTTTAAATTTGACATTTTGCTTTGCACTAATGGTCTTTTAAATAAAATTCATTAATCATTAATTGAAATTGTTAGATTAAATGTTTAAAAGTCATATATGTTGATTGTTTATACTAATAAAACACTTCTGCAAGAGCAACTCAGTTCAATTGTCTGAATTATGCAGAGAGCACTCTAAGCTATACTTGAGCATTTAGAGTGAAATACTTCTTAAAGCTGGTGAGGACCAGTTTTCTTCTAGTATCTGGAAGTTAACTTTCTTAATCGAGAAGAATTTAATGTGTGCATGCAAGACTGTAAGTATGATGTCCAGAGTGTACTTTCTCATCCCAATATTAAAACTGCTGTAGAAAGGTACAATTATTTCACTGATTTTATTCATTAATTTATATTGTAACACTTTATTCCAGGTTGCCAGGTATTCATTCATTTGTGGGACAATGGGAATGCAGGGACAGATTGTTGGTGAGATTGGATAAGATCGCATGCTGCATTCCTTTTCACAGCTAAACAAACTGATCCTGGAAATACAAAGGCTGTCACAAGTGAAGCTGCCCTTTGTTGGTGTGTGATGATCTCTGTTGATGCCTTATTTGCAGGGAAGGTATCTGTCTTGGAGCTTGTGGAATCACAAAGTGCTACTTGCATCATTCCTGAGCCAGAGTTTACCACATGAGAGCTTTCGTGTTTCTTTTGACATCTTTGAATCAGAGCTCTGATTGTCTATGGAGTCTAGATATGGACACCCAACCCACCCGTCAGTATGGCATATCCTTGGCTATCTTCCATCTGTGCACTTGCCCAATCCAAGAAAGCCTTGTTTGCTTGATTAGTAATAGCAAACTTTAGCAACAGTATGTTTTCCCTGGAAGGGCCATTTCATTGGTGTTCTTTCCTTTTTAATGCGATGAGGCCAGGGGTGGAAGTTATTTTGCTTTCATTCTTGTTTGGTGGAAATCGCCTAGGCTTCCATGCCACACAGGCAGTGTAGGCTTTGTAAGTGTGGAGTTAGTTTGCTGTGTTTTCACGCCCATTGTGTTAAGTCAGCAAATGTTGGGTGGCTGCCGTTTCAATGAGTGCATTGAGATCTAGGGCAAGTCTGTTACTGTAGGTTCAAGGTAACAGAATTTGCTGACAACTTTCAGTGGTGTGTTGTTCAGCTATTGCCCAGGGAATGTACGCAAGATCCACGTACTTATAAGTAGGTTTTGGACTACTTTAGGCACATTTTAAAGCATGAAAAGAGACCTGTCAGCGCCAGATTCTGAACTCTTCCAGATGCTTCCTCCAGGCCTTATTGAAGCAGCTGTTTCTGAGCCGTGAGCCAAGGAGTTTGCTCTGAACCGTGCTTGGGAACTTGGGATCGGCTGGGTAAGTCCATGCTTTGCTTGGGGCCAACATAGCGGGTCCCGCACAATATTCTGGCGAGTAAAACACGATCTGGGCTATCCGTAGTCAGAGACAACTCCTCGCTCACCGCTCAGACATTCCACATTCTTGGAGCTATGAAACTCCTAAATTCTAGCTGATCAGATGAACACGCCACGTGTTTAACATTGTTGCACTTTTTCCATTTCTTTAAAATAAAAACAATCCGCTCAACAAGCCCGGGCTGTGTTTGTGTGTGTTTTAAAGATTTCCAACATCTGCAATCTTTCAATCATTTTAACAGGTGATTTTGTCAAAGTTATAAAGGGCACGGTCGCCAGGTGGTGCTAATAATTCAGAAAATGAAAGTGGAAAGTTACAGGAAATTGAATGCCACTATTTCCAAATGTGTTCTCTCCCATTTCTCCCTTGCTAGGTTTGTAATTGTACCAAGCGGGATTTATGACCGGCTTCACCAATTTAGACTGGGAGTGTGGAGGAGCTAACTGTGAGGAAGCAACTTTTCCCATTGGTATCTTCAAATATTTCCACAGAGAGTCAGTGGCAAATGTAGCAGGCATGCGCTATGTGCATCGGAGAGTTATTTTCTTAGTAACAGTTGGGTGAAGTGGTGTTTACTTGACAAATATGAAAAGGTTGACGCTGATAGAAAAGATAGCAAAGGACTTTGTTGTCACTTGTGGTTGAGTTCCATTTCCTGGTTAACGGGCGCTGGTGAGGACGAGAGATCAGTCAGTCAGTCAGAGTGTGTGTGTGTGTGTGTGAGAGAGAGAGCGAGAGCCACACATTTCGTATCGTTCCAAGCTGTCAGAGCCGGGACTATCCTGAACTGGAAACGACAATGGGAGAATCTAGCCGCCGCTTCACCAAGGGGCTGTTTAAACCTGGGACAGCTGCAGAAATCCGACAGAGTGCCTCGTTGGCTGTCAAAAGGCCATCTCTGCTTGTGGTCAGTGATTTTTGTTTTGCTCTTAAAGTACTGTTTGGTCAAGTTGTTGCTTTGCGGAGATACATGAATGGGATAACGTGTAGATGATTCACAGCATCTTATAGTAACATTTCTGCTGAAAGGGTTGCCTTTAAAAACGAAAGCGACCCCACTAAACAGGAGAGAGCGCAGAAGTTTCTTTTAAAGGCGGTTTAAAGGTACTTTGTGTATTCTGTTCCTCGTACGACTGCATACGTGCGTTATTTCCCACGATTTTCAACATGCTTAGTATTTCCCTCTGTTGCCACTGAAGTGATTTCCACGGGAAATTCCTCGGTTATGACTAAAATATTAATTTGCGACAGCAACTGAATTATGACACGATACGAAAAGGACTTTTGTTTTTCCTTTCCCAATAAGTTTCGCATCGTTTCTCGGAAGCCATTTGTCGATCTGATTCGGGACCCTGCCAAGTTCATGGGTGAAGAACTTCAGTCATTCGCGAACAAGAGAGTTGCAATCAATTTCATTTTTAAAAAATATTCACCGGTTCAACTCTGTTACATCCTCCCACGTAATGTCTTCGCTCCTGCTGGTTTGTTAGTCTGATTATAAACAATCTTTTTTTTAAAAAAAACTAATGGACGGATTTCCATTGAAACTTGGTACACAGATAGGAATGGCCCAAGGAAGAAGGGATTTTTTTTTGGTGGAGACCCTAGAACTTTTTTAAGGGTTTGTAAAGAAAGCTGTTTGCCACTACCTTCAAACGGCAATTAAGCATGGGCAATAAATGCTGGCCTTGCTACTGCTGCCCATGTCCCCTGAAAGATTTTTAAAAAGACATTAGGATTAAGGCGAACTGACTTTTTCTTTTAAACATTCTGGGCTGGTTGAATTAGAACGGTGTTGATTGTTTCAGAATGTTGTGGATTGTCCGAACCAGTTGTCAAAATGTGAGCAGAGTTTTCAGAACAGGTTACTGAATGTGGATTGACTTGAAGTCTCCTTACCGAGTTAATAATGTCGATACAAAAGTCTTTTTTTTAAGCTTTGGAGTACATTGGCAGGGAAAAGCTTGAAGGAAGAGCTGAATAATTGTAATGATGAGAACATACTGTGCCAAGGGTAGGTTAAATTAGAAACAAAAATAAAAATTACTGGAAAAACTCAGCATCTGTGAGGAGAAATCAGAGTTAAAGTTTCGGGTCTGGTAGGTGCTATATTCAGTAATTAATGGGACCATATTAAGGATCATAAGGGATTGAGGGTCATTTATTAGCTTGGATAGATGACTGGCTGGTGGACAGAAGACAGAGAGTTGGGATGATTTATTTTCTGGGTGAAAAGATGTAACTGGTGGAGTGCCACAGGGTTTAGTCCTTGGACCCCAGCTATTTACAATCTACATTAATGACTTGGATACAGAGGTACAAGGCTCAAAGAATCATAGATTCCCTCTGTGTGGAAACAGGCCATTTGGCCCAACAAGTCCACACCGACCCTCTGAACACTAACCCATCCAGACCCATTCCCTTTCCTTATTACTCTACATTTACTCCTAACTAGTGCACCTAACCTATGCATCCCTGAACACTATGGGCAATTTAGCATCTTTTGGATTATGGGAGGAAACCAGAGTACCTGGAGGAAACCCATGCAGACACAAGGACAATGTGCAAGCTCCATACAGACTGTCGCCAGGGGCTGGAATCGAACCCGGGTCCCTGGTACTGGGAGGTTGCAGTGTTAACCACTGAGCCATTGATATAACCAAATTTTAAGATGACACAAAAATAGGTGGGATGGTAAATTGCAATTAGGAAATAAGAACCTTACATATGGCTATAGATTGGCTAGGAGAGTGGGCCAAAATATGGCGAATGGAGTTTTACATGGATAAGTGTGAAGTAATGCATTTTGGATGAAAAAAATGGGAAGGCAATCTATTATCTAAAAAGGGAGGGATTTTGGGATGCTTTGGTGCAGAGGGATCTGGGTGTCCTCATTCTTGAGTCACAGAAAGCTAGCATGCAGGTACAGCAGATAATAAAGAAAGTGAATGGAATGTTGGCTTTTATAGCTAAAGAAAAAGAATATAAAGGTAAAGAAGTATTGTTGCAACTGTACAAAGCATTGGTGAGACTGCACCTGGAGTATTGTGCACAGTTATGATCTCTTTGTTTGAGGAAAGATGTAGTGGCAATGGAGGCAGTTCAGTGGAGGTTCACTAGTTTGATCCCAGAGATGAGGAATTTACCGCATGAAGAGAGATTGAACAGTTTGGGCCAATACTGTCTGAAATTTAAAAGAATGAGGGGAGATCAAATTGAGGTATTCAATATGATAAAAGGTGTGGATAAAATAGACGTCGAATGGATACTTCCTCTTGTGGGACATTCTAGGATGAGAGGTCAATGTCTTAGATTAAGGGGTAGCAAATTTAAAACAGAGTTGAGGAGAAATTACTTCTTCCAGAGTTGTGAACCTGTGTAATTCAGTACCCCAAGTGCAGTGGATTCTGGCACAGTGAGTAAATTTAAGGAGGAGTTAGACAGATTTTTAATTGGTAGTGGGTTGAAAGGTTATGGGGAGAAGGCAGGAAAATGGGGGTGAGGAGCTAATCAGCCATGATTGAATGGCTGAGCAAACTCGACGGGCCGAATGGCTTCATTTTGCTCCTATATCTTATGAACTAATATCATTTTAGATGCAATAGGAATTTATTGGAAAGAGCTTTCTAAACATATATTGTAAACATATAAACTTCCTTTGAATAACTGCAGGCAAAATATAAATTTTATCATATTGGTTGAGTCAGTCCACTAAAATCATAGTGATTATCCTTCAAGCACTTATAATACTGTCTGCCTTTGGATCATCAAATAATAGAAGCATAGGAAATCAAAATATTAAAATAGTCAGGACTCACACCCCTCCCATTTAAAATCAGTGGTGATCACGTTTCCTGTGTACAGACAATTGCTGGAGGACACTTCAAAATGGAGATTTGTGATTTGCTCATTGGTATTGCTGTAATTGCTGCATGATTTTTGTTCTCTCGGCAGCCTCTAAGGCCACATCTGAAGTGAGTGATGTATCCTCTTATTGTTGTCTGTGACTACAATCTATTGTTATTCCGCTTGATGTCTGAGTAGAGAGCTGCACTGATGTTAAACCCAAGAGCCATAAAGGGGTTGAGGAGGAAATCATTGAAGGAGAAACATTGCTGCTACTAATTTTTCAAAAACAATGCGCAAAATGCATTTTTAGTACAAAATATTTACTTACTGTACAACATTGAAAAGTACTAGATTTCATCTTGCAGAGTTCAATGCAGTTCCAAATGAATGCATGGAAACTTTAGTAGCCACACAGTTTTCAAAATTGAATAGGATGACTTGTTAGCTGGATTTGTCTCATTTCTTGATGGAATTACATCGATTTCCGGCATTAGATTTGATTGCTGAAGAAAACATCAGCCCACATAGATGAGGTATTTATTTGATGTATTTATTCCTGTCCCAATAACTTTATTTTGCCAGTACCTGACGCTAAATTCATCTTTAGGCACAGTGTGGTCTGTGGTTGTAAAGGTCAGGGCACCTCTTGATGGTTATATTTCTGGACTAATCTCAGATACTGTGGCACCATTAGACATATTCATCAATATACAGAAGTGATATGCATACAAGCTATTTTCTATCCTCCTTCATCAATAACTAGGTGCAGCATATGCAGGTTACATAATACTAGCAAATAACAGTGTTTCTCAAGTTCTACTGTGTAATTGATTGTAGCCATATGTTCGCTTTCAGGTGGCTGTTATTGAAATGAATTGGTATGTGATAATGCAAATCAGTTGATTAAGAAAGCCATTACTTACCTCCCAGATAATTGTCACAATACCTTCACTTCCAAGTGGCCACAACAGCATTTGACTCACCAACAACTCTTAGGAAGGCTTTTGAGGAAACTCAGACAATCCTCTAGAACAATATCCTACATCAGAAAAATGAACCAACATTTTTGTATATACTTCCACAGGAGAAGGTACAAATTACATGCCAAAGGAAGAGGGTAACCAAGGAATAAGAAACTGGCATTTATTAATATTAACAAAGAAAAGTTATTGGAGAAACTTAAGGGATTAAAGGCTGATAAACCTTCAAAAATTAAATAAAAACTGAGAGAACTGCGGATGCTGTAAATCAGAAACAAAAACAGACTTTGCTGGAAAAGCTCAGCAGGTCTGGCAGCATCTGGGCAGAGAAATCAGAGTTAACATTTCAGGTCCAGTGACCCTTCCTCAACTGATGGTAGCTAGGAAAATGTTGGACCCGCCTCCAATTCTCATTTACCACTTACCCCCTCTCCCACCCTATCTTTCTGCATATAAACTGACATTTTCCTAGCTACCATCAGTTCTGAGGAAGGCTCACTGGACCCGAAACATTAACTTTGATTTCACTTCACAGATGGTGCCACCCGTGCTGAGTTTTTCCAGCAACCTTTGTTTTTGAACCTCCAAGAACTGCTGGCCTATAGCTGAGGGGTTTAAAAGAGATAACTGCAAGAAGGAAACTGAAACTTGGAACTACAAGCCAGTTAACCTGACATTAATCATGAGGAAGTTCTCCAATCTATTATCAAGAAAATATTACGAATCACTTAGAGAGTCATAATATGATTAAACACAGTCAGCATAGTTTTTCACGAAAGGGAAAGCATATGGGCAAATTAATGTTTTTTGTGAATTCAGCTAGAAAGCTAGGTAAAGAGGACCAAGTACATGTACTACACATGGATTTCCAAAGTGATTTTATAAAGTACACAAAAAAAGATTAACTTGCAAGATAAATATTCATGGCGTTTGGGGTAATTTATTAGCATGCAGTTTGCCAAGGAGCATTCCACAACTTGAAAATGCCCTATTTATACTTACTTTCTGTTTCCCGTCTATTAACCAATGCCTGCATCCATTCTCTCATGAAGAATACAAAATAGAAATTTTAGTGAAGCATACAAGACACTTAAAGTGCTTGGAATGGTATTCACTGCAAAATTGTTGGTAAATGGGCAGGAGTTGAGGAAGTGGAGTTGAAGCAGAAGATTAGCCATGATTGTGTTGAATGTTTCAGCAGGTTCAAGTGACAATATGGTCTTCCCCTACCCATATTTCTTATATTCTTATGGAGGGAGAGCAGAACAAATGAAATCAGTAAGCTCAGTATAGCTTTGACTCATGATTCTCTGGAGATATTCTCCAAAATACTGTAGGGGAATTAGATTTTCTTATCGATCCTGAAACTGTTGACTATTATGTGGAGCATTCTCAGAAGTGCACAGAGAAGAACTGACTGGCCTTGGAACCTTTATTCTACAATGGAAGCTCCATATAATGCTGGATTTGCCACACTCTCCATGTATTGCAGTATTGAAAAATATTATGTAATTCTGCGCACAATTAGTTGGTAAACTCCTACCTGTGAATTTCTATCCACAACAATATTGTCTGTTTTATAGTTGGCACTTGAGAGAAGTAGATTGAATGATGGCATCTTTGTGAAGTGTCTAGGATTCCTGTGACCTGGTTTAGTACCTTTGATATAATTAGAGATCAAGAAGAGGAAGTAATATTGGTATTCATTTGGAGTCCTTCTCTAATTGCTTCCAGAAAGTGTGTCTTGATAAAAGGCTTCATTGTGTGCTTTGTTGTTTAAAAAGGTAAAGTCAAAAGTTTGCTTTCTAAATCTTGCGTTGTGTGCAGATAGAGTGACCACTGCCTCAGTGGTTGAATTCCTGCCTCTAGTCAGAAGGGTTGAATTTAATTCTTACTCCAGGCAGCCCTGATGTGTGGAGACCTGGACGCCAGTGATAAATTCTGAATTGGCTGGTGTTCAGTGAGGTTATTTACATCCAAAGAGCTGCAGATGTTCCACTTCTATCCCCATAAATTAGCACAGTTAGGGTACTTTATTATTGACTGTAGCCCAAAGAGAAGAAAGTACTGCTGAAGATGAACATTGTGAAGGAAACAATGGGAAACTGCATCATTTATTCTTCCAGGATAAGTGGCTGAAGAACCTCATGCAACTATTACGATAAAACTTATTGTAGGGCCAAACACAACAAATGGATAGATTTGATTCATTGACAGATAATAAAAATAAAGTTGATACCAGAAAAGGAGTGCATGAAAGTGTTGTACTTCCTACTTAATCTAAGTGTATGCGCATAGAAGACATCCCATGTTCACATTTGCTTTCTCTTTGCGAAGAATCTTCCTCTGCAAGTAGAAAGTGAGTGATTGCAATTTGCTTTTTGCCACTTATATCCAGGAGTCAGTTTAAGTCCTACTGTTTGTGATAATGCGATATATACATGTCTCAAGCAGTTATGTTAGCTAGGGTGGCTACTTTGACTTGAATATATATAACTTAAGGAACACTTGTAGAAAATTAGTGCTTGTTCTTAACGTTATTTAGAGCAGCACTGGATTTTGATTAGATTACCTACAGTACGGCCCAACAAATCCACACCGACCCTCCGAAGAGTAACCCACCCAGACCCATTTCCCTCTGACTAATGTACCGAACACTATGGGCAAGTTAGCATGTTCAATTCACCTAACCTGCACATCTTTGGGCTGTGGGAGGAAACCGGAGCGCCCGGAGGAAACCCACACAGACACGGGGAGAATGTGCAAACTCCACACAGACAGTCACCCAAGGCTGGAACCGAACCTGGGACTCTGGTGCTGTGGTTAGCACTGGAGATAGTGTGAAAGGAAGAAATTAATAAAAAGGAATGTGCTTTGTAAATCTATGTCCTGCCATAGTATAGATTAAATAAAATAGGGATATGTTAATGTTTTGATAATGTTACTTGACTTGTGATCCAGAGATATGCACCAGTGATCCTCAAAAACGTGGATTTGAATCCCATTATGACAGTAGGGGTATTTGAGTTTGGTTATTTTTAATGATCAACATATCTGGTTCACTAACACCCTGTATGAAAGGAAATTTGTTATCTGATATGTGAGTTCAGAGCCACAATAATGTTGTTGACTCTTAACTGCCCTCGGAAAAGGCCTAGAGGCCACACATTTACATTCAATAAATGTTCGTGTTAACTAGCCCACTACTTCTGAATGAATTAAGAAAATGAAAACAAAGAAGTTTATGGGAAAATGTGGATATTACAGGAAGAGGAGAAAATCTGAAAGAAAAATTAGGGATTCCATGAATCTGAGATGCTGGGAAGAATTTTGCAGCTGAAAGATCTTACTGGCTCCATACCCAGTTCAGTTTTGACCTGGTTGTCTTCTGAAATGCTGTCTGAAATGAGACCGGATGTACAAAAGTTTTGTAGAGCATTCAAATAAGGAAGCCAATGATTTATGTGTTTTGCTACAGAGAACTGAGCTCATCCAATTAACATCACAATTAACTTAGTGCCTGGAGCTTGTTTTTATTTCTTTTTTGTTGTTCCATTGCAAGACCTGGGCTTGAAAATCAGTTCTTATGCATAAAAATGGAAAGCAAAACTTAATTTAATGCAATTAGATATCTTCCTGATGGTGATGATCTTATTGCCTTTTTAATACCTAGCATTTAACATTATATAGGTAAATTGCAAGGAGGTCAACATTCTCTTCATTCCTTACTAATGACTCCCTTGTACTAGCCATTAGCAATTCAGGGAAAGTACAAATAAAACAAATGTTACCAAATTCCATATAAAGCATATTCTTGTCATTTTAACATTATGCTCCAATAAATCAGGGTTATGAAGACCAGCATTGTAGACATTCCAGTGTACAATTGTGAATGGCATCACCATAAGGAGCTTAGAGGTGGAAACGGTCATGTGATAATGGAGACTAGTACTGAATATGGGAAGAGATACAGAGCATATCTCTGTGGAAACATCTGAATATTAAAAGGTTGTCCCAAGTTTTTCATTTAAGAAGCCTTCAGCTAAGTGAAAGAACCATCTATCTTGGGGAATAATCCTGCACATGTGGGAAATCACACGGTTAAAAAAAACTGTCTTACGTTTTCTTGATATATGTTTTTTGCTGCTCTATTTGCTTTAATCTGCACCACAAGAAAACTATGTCCTGAATTAAGTCGAAATGAATCACAACTGCTTATTACCTTGATATGTGCTATATATCTGTGATTTTTTGGTATCCTTAAGTTTACTATCTATCCCCTTCAAGATGAATGGAACAATGTTGTTAGTTGTGATATGTGTGAATAGTCTAAGGTGTTGCTTTTTTCAGCACTGCTGAAACTGCTGGCTGACCCCTGTTGGCAATTGTATCAATCAGAACAAATGGCGAGATATTTGTTTCTCCACAAAACCTCATCATGAATGCATGGTTGAATTCCAAGTCATAGTATTGGATTATCTCAGCAGTGCTCTGTTTGTATAGGTTGAAGTTATAAGCTATTCTTGCTTTTATCTATTCTTTCAATATCTGTATGCTCATTTGGGCATAATTTAAAGGTGTAAAGTGGAAACAAGCTTTACTTCTTGAAATTATGAATGGCAATGCCTGACAATTTATAAGGTTATAGAAACAACAGTTTTCTATTCAAAGCAGATTTCTAAATGGGAGTTTGACACAAGCATTTCAAGACTTGCTGTTGTTATTATATGGCTTATTCATTCTGTACATACTGGATACAAGATGAGTGAGCATGGAGGTGATATCGGTAATGGAATTCTGGTCTTTATATCTAGAGAACTTGAATATAAGAGGATAGAAGTTATGCTACAGCTATAGAAATAGTTGATTAGGCCACATTTGGAATACTATGAACAGCACACTGGGTTGTGCCATAGCAAGGTTGAACTGATCGTAATAGGTTTACTAGAGTTACATCTGTACTTGTGGGAGGCTAGTTATTTCATTTGGCTGGACTGTTGGTTTGCACAAAGATGCCAACTGCATGGGTTGCCATGAACACCTCTCCCCTTACCTGAAGTGTGCTAACCCTCAGATTAGTCCACCACCAGTCATTTATCTCCAATGATTTGATTTGATTTATTATTGTCACATATACCGAGATACAATGGAATGTATTGTATAGCATGCTAATCAGACAAACTGTACCTTGCATAAGTGCATCATGGTAATAGAATAGAATGCAGAATATATTGTTACAACTACAGAGAAGGTGCAGAAAAAGATAAACTGTTATATATGAGAGGTCCATTCATAAGTCTGATAACAATGGGGAAGAAGCTGCTCTCAAATCTGTTGGTATGCGTTTTCAAACTTTTGTGTCTTCTGCCCTATGAAAGAGGGTGGAAGTGAGTATAACTAGGGTGGGAGGAGACTTTGATAATGTCAGCTGCTTTTCTGAGACAGAGTCAATGGAATGTAGGTGGTTTTCATGATGAACTGGGCCGAGTTCACAACTCTCTGTAATTTCTTGTGGTCTTGGGCAGAGCGGTTGCCATATCAAACTGTGATGCAAAGGAATGGGATGCTTTCCATGGTGCATCTATAAAAATTGGTATGAATCATTGTTGCCATAGCGCATTTTCTTTACCTTCTGAGGAAGTAGAGGCATTGGTGTGCTTTCTTAACTTTAGTGTCAATGTGGATGGACCAGGACAAATTGTTGATGATATTTACTCCTAGTAACTTGAAATTCTCAATCATCTCCATTGATACAGATGGGGCATGTCCTCCATTCCACTTCCTGAAGTCAGTAAGTGAACAGTCCCATGGTTTGGTAATACTTTCAGTGACTTTACCTTTCACCTGTAATAATTAAATTATAAGGAAAGATTACCCAAACTAGTTTGTGTTCCTTGGAATTTGAATATTTATAGGATGAAATGATCAAAATCTTCAAGGTGCTAAGGGCAATAGATGCTGAGATAGAGATAAACCATTTTCACTGGCTGTGCAGCCTACAACTAGGGGCTTTGGTTGAAAAATTAGAATGCAACTTTTCTGAGTGAGGCTAGGATACATTTCTTATGCGGAGGATGATCAGAGTTTGGAACAATCTTGCATATTTGCCAATAGCTTCCAGATCGACTACAAATTTTAAATTTGTGATTGATTAATTTGTATAAACCAAAGGTATGTGGCAAAAATTATTCGATCATTCAATTTGGTTGCAGATTAGCTCTGACCTCATTGAATGGAAGATTGAAGGTGTGAAATAGTTATTGTTATTCCTTTTCCAAAATGAAATTTTTCTAATGGTGTTTGAAGGGAATTTTTTTTAAAAAATTATTATCATTCTCAACACTGATGATTATTTTTCATCCAAAAGCTAATGTTATGGTCCCAACTAATGGTACTAATTAAACCAGGCTTGGTGGACTATATTTTTTTTGTCTAGTTCACAACCATGGTCATTAGGCATTGAGACTATTCATATGAGGCTGCAAATTTTCTTTATTTACAGAAATTTACTAAATAATAGACTAAAAAAGTCTAAAATTTATAAGACAGTTAGAATCTTAAAGCATATAGCAAAGCAGAGTCTCAAACTGTTTCCTAAAATTATTTCTTACTGAGAATCAAGTCCAGAGTAATTACACTCTTCCCTCAGTTCTTTAAGTTTCTATTTAATGAACTCCTTGCAGTTTCTTTGCCATGGATTGTGGAGAGAATTTGCTGAGTACTCCCCTAAGTTTACTGACAAGAACACCTCAGATATCTCAGAACCCAAACTTTCTAAGTTTAATAATCTGCAAATCCTGAACAAAACTCTCCTGATTTGGAAGCTAAGCAAACTAAACACCTCTGCTGAGGAATCTGGTTTCTTGAATTGTTTGAAATTCCTCCTCGGAAAGAAAAAAACATTAACTTGCTTCTGAATTCAACTTGGGTGTTTTCCAAATTAAGTTTAAAATAAAGTTCAATTGTATATTCCTTTGAACTGAAAACAAAGCAAATGGCCTTAAATCTTTAAAGGTCTGGACCACTATTCTAGCAGAACTACTTGTCTTTGTTTTCATTCAAAACAAAATCTTTGCAGAAGTAACCGACACCCATTTGGCCCTATTTTGAAGTTAAAAACTCCAAAATAGGAGAAGCTGAATAGGTTGGAACTTTTTTCACTGGAGTGTAGGAGGTTAAGAGGTAACCTTTATAGAGGTTTATAAAATCATGAGGGGTAAAAATAAGGTGAAGGACAGGTGACATCTTCCTAGGGTGTGGTATTTCAAGATGGCATATTTATAAGGTGCAAGGAGAAAGTTTTAAAAAAGACACGAGAGGCAAATTTTTTTTACACAGGGAGTGGTATGCATGTGGAATGAACTTCCAGAGAAGTGGTGGATGTGGGTACGGTTATAATATTTAAAAGACCTTTAGATAAGTACATGAATAAGAAATGTTTGGAGGGATATGGGCTAAGTGCAGGCAGGTGGGTCTAGTTTTGTTTGGCATTACAGTTGGTATGGACTGGTTAAACGGAAGGTTGTGTTTCCGTGCTGTATGACTCTATGATTCTAAGTCTGAGTTTTCAAATTCTCAAATTCCTTTGATGAGATTAATAATTGTGTTCTCACAATCATTAGACTATGCCTCTGAATTATTTATCCAGTAACATAACCTTCTTTATGTTTATAACTGTATATAACTTAGTGGTGTTATAACTTAGCAGTGGCATAAGGAATTATTGGACAGCTCAGTTTGACAGTTTACTTCAGACCTGCTATCTTGCACATTTATTTTCTAGTTCTGTAGGTTCCTTCTCCTGATTACCAAACAGCATCTTCGTTATGGACTGCTGGTGAGAACAGATTGGACTTGACTATAACGTACCCTGTGGTTGAAAAAATTGTTGACTCATGCTATCAGATATCACACGTCCTTATGACACTGCAAGGAAATGAATGCTCAAATTATATTTTCACAAAGAATAAAATTAAGAAATTTATGAGAAAATGATTCATTTCACAAAAAAGTGTGATTCTGCATTGAGAAAACGTACAAGATTCATGTTGGATATTGATAAAAAATTTAGGACATATATCCATCTTACACATGCTTAGGTCCTGCCTACAAGCTGCATCTCTAAACTGATAGGAAGAGGCTTAAACCATATTTCCTGCCTTGTCACCTCTCTTAGACAACTTGCACTGTGCTTATAACATATACCTTTACAACTTAGCAGTGGCAAATAACAATGATGAAAGTTGGATACAATAAATGATCATATCTGTAGTGCTACATTTGTAAGCATGATTTTAAATGCCTGTGTGTTCATGAATTTTTCAGAATGAAACTGAAAGGTTCTCAACATAACAACAGGCAATTTTTTTTCATTATTCTCTCTGACGCTGAAATTGTTAAAACTAATTTTTGGATTCTGTAGGATTAAATCAAAATATGTGCTTTCAGGTAAAAGCTGCAAGCTACTACTTTGGATATCAGATTTTTGAAATAAAGATGGTGGATTTGATTACCAGCCTACTTGCACAACAAATATTAAAAGATGGTATTTGGTTTATGGTTAAATTATAATTAGAACATCAAATTTCTCAACAAATTGTAGGTTCTTTCTTTAGCTAATGTAAGATGATAGCACCTCAACTTGTTCGCTTGTGTGAACATCACACATCAGAAACCTATTGGACTATAACCTGGTGTTGTGTGCTTTTTAACTTTGTCCACCCCAGTCTACCACCGGCATCTCTACATCAGAAATCTACTGACAGTTTGTATCTGCAGTAGCACTGTGGCTTATGAATAAGGTTGACTAAGAGCTCTACATGTGTGTTTGAAATTGCATTAACCAACATTTCCTGCATTGCTTAATCAGATTCTCATTTGTACATTGTGAAATGAAGATATTCTGGACAGATTTGTTACAACCTTGGTTCTGCAGTGACTGATCCCTGCCCTCATTCTCCTATATCCATTTCTTAATATTGCACATCATTTTCTCTTTAAAGGTTCAGTGAATTCAAGTAAATGGTGTTTTTGGCATTTTCTTCACTTGAGGTTAGTAGACCCATAAATTTCATTGAAAGTTCCCTGATGTATGACACTGAAACATTTCAAATTAACTTAGTGTCAATTTGTTCTTTCTGACATTCAAACAATCCCAACACAACCAGATAAACCTGAAATCAGGAGCACTTGATAAATGAAGGACCATTTTTTCTTTGGGTTGACTTTGTGATCTGAGCCATAGGTCTGGATAATGCCTACCACTACTAGTGGGCAGGGAAGGCATGGAAATCCTGTGGGTGGTTATCCTGCCAGTTACTCAACAATTGTTGGTCTTTCTGAAATTGAATGTGGGAATGGGACAGGCATCGGGAAGCCCACCTCCAGAAGTGGCCAATTTAATCACAAGCACCTTGGCATGTCCTGCTAGCAATTTGCTCTTGTTGAGGAGAGTTATATTAAGTGTGCAGGCAGAGGTGGGGGTGAGGTGGGGTGGTGAGCCTCTTTTATTGGGCCCCTGGAAACCTGAGGGCCCCTTTCCCAAGATCAATCGCACTTTTAATCTTCCCCTTGATCTCCTGAACCTGGCTCCCCCCCAGCTCCTCACTAAAATCTGAATATATCTGGGTTCCTCAGTGGGAATGCCTGTAGTGGTGTGCCATACTACCAAGTGTGCAGGACAGAAGAATTGCTCGTCAACTGAGAGATGGACAGATGTTTTACCTTAAAGGAGTTAGTGCCACTCCTACCCTTAAAAGATGTTGGAGCAGCTGTTGGGACCGTGGGTGGCTTCTCCCCTCCCTCAGTGTTTTAGCCAGGGTGGAATGCAGCAGCTGTGATACCCTGTAAAATCCAGATGATAGTAAGCTAAACTGAAATGTTTCCATCCTCTCAATGTTATGTGCTAAAATTCAAGCTTTGTTTTATTGCCTAAAGCAATCAACTTGGTGTTCTCCTGACTTCAAAATATTTCAAGTACTGCTAAATTCTTAAATGCACATGTAGTTGAGTCACATGCTTTAGCTACCATGAAAAGCTACATGAATATTTCTCAAGTGAACATCAGAACAGGGTAGGCACTTAAGCATATTCCATTATTAAATTGGATCTTTGCTGCTCTGTATCTTCAAACCCCCTACCAAAATAGTTCGATAGTTCAATCACAATAATCAGTCTATCTCAGCGTTGACATTTTCAGTAAGCCTATATTTTCAACAATTTGTTGGTGGAGAAAGAGCTCCAGATTTCCATGAACCACTGTGTGAAGAAGACCTTTCAGTCATCACCCTTGATGGACCGAGCTCTCTTTTTAAGTGTCTGAAATCTATTGTCAAAACACTGAACTATACCATTTTGGGTTTGGACTAGCTGGCAATGAGACTGGCAAAATGTTCCTGGAAGCTGGCACCCCCCTCTTCCTCCTATTATGGCATTTTTCCAATGAAGAGGAATGTGACAGATAGAACTACCATGGAGTCCAATCAGTTCATTTTAGTAGCCAAGTAAATGTCTCTTCCCAACCCTGTTAGTATCTTATTATTGCTTGGACAGGGTAAGCCTGGGGTCATCCATGGGGAAACCTCTGGGTAAATCCATGCGGCCTTCTGGCAGCCTTCATGTTGGGGAGTGCTTTGGATTTAAGCACTCCCTTTTTTTATTTCAAAAATGTACTTTAGTCATAAAAAATCTTTACACACATACATAGTCATGAGAGGACTTCGATTCTGTACAGTCTTTACATAGGGAGAACAAACATACCCAAGGCATTTCTTTCTTCTACCATATTTACATGTATTTGAGGCACTGGGAGGGCCCAATAACCAAAGGACTCTCATTTAATTTTGAAAGACCTTAGATAGTGGTCTTTCCCCACTGTGCCTTGGCAGCAGCTTTAGTGTGTACATCAGCATGTAGTCCTGGATCTTGGAATGTACCAGTCTGCAGCACTTGTCATGGTCAACTCCTTGCTTCAGAATGCCAACAAGTTTTGGGCAGACCAAAGTGTGACTTTCACCGAGTCTAGTCCTCCAGGTGCAGTTGATGTTCATCTCGGTGTATGTCTGGGGAACAGACTGTACAGCACAGAGTCCTGTGTCACAGAGCTGTTTGGGATGAACCTCGACAAAGACCACTGCATCTTTTTCCAGATTTTGTTTATGAAAGCACACTCCGGCAGGAGATGTGTGACAGTCTCTATCCACCCTCTGCAGCTGCTTCAAGGGCAGCGTGCAGTAGCACACAGACTCGGGTGTCCATGAAGGATCTCACAGGCAGAGCTCTTCTTCCCACCAACCAAATGGTGTCTTTGTGTTTGTTGGAATGTTCTGGTGATGAGGCATTATGCCAAATGATTTTGACAGTCTACTAGGGAACCACACAACAGAATCCATCCTCTCCTTTACCCACAGGGTCTCAAGGGTGCTGTGTGCTGACCACTTCCTGATGGACTTGTGCTCAAAGGTGTTTTTCTTCACAAATCTCTCCACAAAGGACGGATGATATGGAATGGCCCAACTACTTGGAGCACTCCGCAGCAATGAGGCCAGTCCTATCCTTCACAATGCCAGGGACAGGTACAACCACAATACACAGTAACACTTGGTGTTTGCATACTAAGAGTCTTCGCACAGCTTGATGCAACAATGCACAAAGGTGGCCATCAGGATGAGGTAGTGTTGGGTACATTCTTCCCCCTTTTAAGCAGAGTTTTGTACATTGTGTTCCTGTGGACACGGTCCGGCTTAGACCTCCAGATGAAGTGGACGATGGCTCAGGTGACTGCAATGGTACAGGTTCTGGGAATGTGCCAGACCTGCACCATGTACTACAACAACAGAGAGAGCACCTGATGGGAGGGAGCCGAAGGATCAGTTTCTGCCTCACCTTGACGATATGCTTGTCCCAAGTTGTTGCACACACCCTGGCCCCTCTGACCCACCTTCCCAGCACCTTCAGGTAATCTGTCTCAGGTGCACTGAGCACTCACTTGTGACCTTCCACATCACTGTTGGCCTGCCTGGCACTGATATCCCCACACCCAACTTATCTGACTAAGGGCACATGGTCCACTTGCTTTCAGTGATTACAAAACTGGGTTTCCAAGTGTTTCTGCTCATCCACAGTTCCCAAGTGTTGCAATTTTGAAAATATTTGGATCGCTCCTTGATGGGGTCAAAGTAGCCAAGCTCACACTTACCCATTTTCCCTAGTTGAACTCCATCTGCCAGAGTTTTGCCCACCTGCTTAATTTAGCAGTGTCCATTTTTTACATATTACTGCCGTTGACACGATTTACTATGTTACCTAACTTTGTGTCCTCACCAAATTTACAAATGTGGCTTTTTCTTTTATCTAACTAATTTATAAATATCTGATTACAATTGTGTGATTTCCTCTCAGCTGAATGAACAGCTCAGATTGAACAGAACATTTTTCACAGTCTATAATTATCAAACACCCATTATAGAGGTCAAATAAAATTTGAATATAAAGTGTTTTAATATTTTATGAGAGGTTGTGGCAGCCAAATAAGCACTTTTGAAAAATTGCCATTGTTAGAACAAATTGAGAAAGCCAATAGATCCCCGAGCATGTTGGTTGAAATCATCGATTGATGTTCGGTGTCTTGCTCATTTACTTAAGGGGCAATAGAACTATCCATAGTAATTCTTCAGAGGAAGACCTACCATACCCCCCTTCCAATTGGGCAGCTTAGAAGCCACCGGCAGATCTGTCCCTGAAATCAGCTCCCTGGGGTGAAAATCGTGCTTAGTGGGGGTTGCCAGATGGATAATCATGATTGCAAGGATTAAAGTATTAAATAAATGCTTTACAGGCTTGGGGGAGCAGTGGTTTCTGGGGCTGGGATTCATGGGACAGTGAGGCAGGGCTTCAGAAACAAGGGAAATGTGATGACCAAGCCATCAGTTGTGCACAACTTACTGCCAATTGAGGGATCTACCTCTCTCCCAGCTCACACATTGTCCAGAAGTGCTCTGACAAATAACTGAACATTTTTTCCCCATCACCAAATCACATGTAGTTTTTTCTTTCATCTATTAATCGCCACCAGTAAATCACCCATGCTTTCCAGTTGATTAATTTATGTGCAATCCCCACTGGTTTACGAGTCCCGTATTATATATACCACCTGAAGCTAGGAGAATTTCAGCCTAGACCGGAATAGGTCTTTAATTCATTTTTAATTGACTGTGTAATTAACTCTGTATTGTTGGCAGTGGAGGCAGGTTGTACATGAACCTTCTGTTTCACTTTATTTCTGGTGGAGGGGGGAAAATGTGGGATTCCAAAACACCACCACTGCTCTGATTAAAGTTGCTTTTCTGCATCCAGGCTCACCATTTCTGGGACCAGAAGATTCTACCTGTCTTGTTCAATAGGAGAATTGCTGATCTGTATCCTCAACTGTCTTCTTAGCTCCATTTCCCGAATGCTGTTAGAATTATAGAATCCCTACAGTGTGGAAGAAGCCTATTCTGCCCATCACTCCAAAGAACATCCCACCCAAACCTATGCCATCCCTGTAATCCTACATTTCTCATTGCTCATCCTGCCACATCTTTGGACTGTGGGAGGAAACTGGAGTACCTGGCGGTAAACCCATGCACACAGAGGGAGAACGTGCAAATTCCAGACAGTCGCCCAAGGCTTGAATCAAACCTGGTTGAGCCACTGTGCTGTCAGATCCCAGAATTAAACCAAGCTTTATGGATTTTTGTTTTGTCTAATTAGTTGCACTGGTGATTAGGCACTGAGACTGTTCATATTAGACTGCAGATTTTCTTAAAATACAGAAACTTATTACACAATAAACTAAAAAAAAAACAAAAGTCTAGAAGACAGAATTTTAAAGCACATAGCAGAATAGATTGCAATCGTGGAAATAAAAAAAAACTTCTCCTATCCAAATTGGTAATTCTTTTCAATATCCTAACAAAGCTAAATCAATTACTACTTAATGCTTCATTTTTCTAACACACAAGTAATACTGAACCTTTTGGTGCTTTGTTTGATCTGTCAGATCATATCTGTTCTACCCCCTCAAATCTAATTTCTTGTTCTCACCCCATATCTCTTGGTTCTCTTAGTATAGATCTTATTGACTTTTTTGGCTCAAATATGCTTAATGACTGAGCAACATAGCATCTGAGGTCGAGAATTCCAAAGATTCGCAACATTTAGGTTCACTGAAGAAAGTTCTCAACATCTCAGTCCTAAATTGCATACTCTTTCATCTGAGAATGTGAGCATTAAGACTTGTATTACATATCCTTTCAGCTTCTTCTTATTAAGCCTTTAAGCACTGTACATATTTCAGTGAGATCAGATTTAATTTTCCTAAACTCTAGGCTAAATAATTTAGTCAAATCAGTCTCCTGATAGGACAACCCTCACATAACTGGAATCAGACCAGTGACTGTTTATTTCATGCCCTCTGAGATGGCTATATCTGCTTCATGTAAGGAGACAAAACTGTACATTGTCCCTTGCTAATGTTTACCAAAGCCCTATGTAATTGGTGTAATACTTTTTTATGCCACAATTTTCTTCTCCAATTCTGAAAAAGAATCATGCTAAATCCAATGTTAACTCACTTTCTGTCCACAGATGCTGATAGACCTGTTTACAGGATTCCTTGTGTTTGTTTCAGATTTCCAGCATCTGTGGTATTTTTCCCTCACTCTTTGTAATGCAGACTAGCATAGCTTTTGCCTTCCTAGTTGCTTGTTGCACCTTCATGTTAACTTGTTGATATTCACATACAAAGAACACTTAGGTCCTTCAAAATATAAGCACTTCCAGTCTCTCACTGTTTAAATATATTTTGTTTGAATATATATCCATCAGAATTAAAAAGCTACATGTTTCTCCAACATAATATAGGCTGGACGTCCAAACTCCCATCAGGATTAAGAACTTGCTGGATTTTGGGCAATAAAATCAAGCGGCTTATCCTCTGCCAAATGCGATGTATGAGAAAATAGTATGGGTACAATGACAGCACTAATTGAATGAGCTGAGGTTGGATGGGTCAGAGTGGGTAAGTGTGAGGTCATTCAGGTCAACTAGGAGCTCAGAAACTAGACCAGTGCACCATTTCAAAAATATCTAGTCTTTGGTTGGCAATGCTTTGTGCATCAACTGAGCATTCTGTCTGACATGCTCTTGTTCATTTACTTATGCTGTCTTTATTGCTTTGCAGCTTCTGTGTTCTGCACAGAACATATCTTCCCACCTGCCTTTGTATCCCCAGCAAGCTTCCATAATTTACATTTGATTTCCTTATCTGAGTCACTGACATACATTATTTCATGATCTAAAAGTGACCCATTAATCCTTATTCTCTAATTTTTGTCAGTGTACCAATTCTCAACTCATGCTAATAACTACCCAGAATCCAATGTGACTTAATTTTATTTAGTAGCCTCTGTGGCACCTTATTGAATGCTTCTTGAAAATCCAAAACAGTTAATCAATTGGAACCCCATTGGCCATCCTGTAATCTTGATGAACTGAACACAATTTCCTTTTAACAAATCCATGATGACTTGGCCGAATCATATTATGGTTTTCTAATAAAAAATCAAATAACACCAAAGAATCCTGGGAACACTTCTCAAGTCTGTCAGCATCTGTGGAGAGAAAAAGAAAAGAGTTAACATTTTAGCTCAATAATCTTTCATCAGAATCTAGTTTACCTTGTAATATTTTCAGTTATGAGACTTGTGCACTCTTTGTTAAAGGGAGACATGCCATATTTAGAGTTAGAGAGTCATAGAGATGTACAGCACGGAAACAGACCCTTTGGTCCAACTCATCCATGCTGACCTGATATCCCAAACTAATCTAGTCCCATGTGCCAGCCCTTAGCTTATATCCCTCTAAACCCTTCCTATTCATATACCCATCCAGATGCCTTTTAAATGCTGTAATTGTATCAGCCTCCACCACTTCCTCTGGCAGTTCATTCCATATATGCATCATCCTCTGTGTGAAAAAGTTGTCCCTTAGGTCCCTGTTATATCTTTCCTCTCTCACCCTAAACCCCATGCTGTCTAGTTCTGGACTCCCCTACCCCAGGGAAAAGATGTTGTCTCTTTACCCTATCCATGCCCCTCATAATTTTATAAACCTCTAAGATCACGACTCAGCCTCTGACACTCCAGGGAAAGCAGCCCCAGCCTAATCAGCCTCTCCCTATATCTCAAATCCTCCAAACCTGGCACATCCTTGTAAATCCTTTCTGAACTCATTCAAATTTCACCACATCCTTCCTATCGGAAGGAGACCAAAATTGCATGCAATATTCCAAAAGCGGCCTAATCAATGTCCTGTACAGCCGCAACATGACATCCCAACTCCGATACTCAACACTCTGACCAATAAAAGAAAGCATACCAAGTGCCTTCTTCACTATGCTATCTATCTGTGACTTTAATTTTGAGGAGCTATGAACCTGCACTCCAAGGTACCTTTGTTCAGCAACACTCTGTCGGATCTTACCATTAGGTGCTGCTCTGATTTGCTTTTCCAAAATGCAGCACCTCACATTTATCTAAATTAAACTCCATCTGCCACTCTTCAGTCCATATTTGATTGTCTATTCAAAAATACCTTTTTAGCACATTTGGTTGCTCAATGATTAAATAGAAAATTTCTCTTTTGCAAAAGTAAGTTACTAATCCCAGTTTTTAATGCGTGACTTATTATGCTTCTTAACTAAAATATCCAGCTATCAAATTATAAATTCATTTGCTGAAAGTCTTTGTGGTATCCCAAGACTCTATTCACAACTGCAGACTTTCCCTTTTTCATGGTACTCCATCCAATATTCATTGTGAATTGCTTGGTTATTATATGTGTTAAATGTTCAAGAATAGTCAATTGATTTTCTTTTCTCTAAAGAGAGAGTCATTGTTTAAGATAGAATTGCAAATAACAATGTTATGCATTGAAAAGATGAGCTGTGCATTGAACTATTGATTGATACATCAGCCAAGCCTGAATTTAAAATCAGAAGATTTTAGAAGTTTGCTTTGAAAAGATCAGATGGAATAATTTCTGAAACACCACTGTTTGTAATATACAGTGAATAATTACTTTATCAAAAAAATGACAATTAGGATATTGAGAAGTTCAATTTCAGCAAAATAAAACAGTAGTTGAGTTACATTATTTTAATTTATTCAATCTAAATTCAATAATTGATGAGAATGTAATTAGTGATGGTTTTGAAGTTCAAGGTGTAGATCTATCGTCTGTACATAGCAAATTATATTTCTGCTCAATGCTAGACAGTTTCTGTTGTTGACCTGAATATTAGACAAGTTTCTTTGTCTTGTTGCAGAGTAGCACTGAGGTCATGTATTTTGGCTTGGGGCAAGAATGTAGAAATCTTAAGAGACAAACTGGAAGGTCCACATTTTGTCTGGTAACTTTTAGAAAGCATTTGAAAACACTGAAATTCTTTTAGAACCCTTGAATAGATTGTTCATTTGTGTCTGTGCTGCTCTGAGAATTGCTCCTATTCAACAATGGCCACAGGGCAATGAGCAAAAAAGGGAAAAGAAGCAATCTTTTATTGAAAAGCCTTGTTAAATACCAAAAGTAAGCAACTACTGTAGAATTGTTGTGGTGAAGGAAGCAAAGCATAAATTAAAGATGCGTTTTGAAAGGAAAATCTATCTTGGTGTTAGTAAGTAAAATGAAGAGGAAAGGTTTGAAGCACCTTATTCAGAAGGCAGAATGCTGCATGAACTCAAAATATTCAATTTTCTAATCATAATCTAATCAAGACACGCCCTGTCAGAAATTTAAGCAGTAGAGATTCGAGATAATGCTTGTCTAAATATGTAATTTAAGTAGACTAAAAAGCAGAAAGCAGAGATAAGTCTGCAGAACAGCACTACATAAACCACATGGGGAAATAATTGTTTACTCAGATAATTGGCACAATTCTTCAGGATTAGTTGTGGTCATCTAAAGTTCTGGTAAATGTGGACATCATTCAAACTTCTGAATATACTGCCTTATATGCTAGCATAAGTCAAATTATAAAAAAACTTAAAATTAGAAATGGTAACAAAGCAATTCAGATATGTATTAAAGAAGCTTACAATCACATCTGAAAATGTCTTAGAGGTACTATGTTAAGTGGAGTGTTCTCTGACATACAAGATTTTTGTCAGGTTCCACATGTGGTTTCTTCATTTGAAACTATTGAAGGCATTATACCGTTGTTCCTTGTGGCTTTTTATGATTTTAACTTCTTTTCTTGGTTGATATTGGCTAACAGTAATCAATTCCTTCCCTAAGGGTATTGTGGGTCTACTGAGAGCACATGGACTGAAGCGGTTCAATAAGGCAGCTCACCATCACCTTCTCAAGGACAACTAGGCTTGGGTAATAAATTTTGGCCAGCTAATGATCAAATAAAGAAGAAATCAAATTTAAACCACTGAATGTTTTCATCATTGTAGTGGCCAAACACCTGTTTTATCTGACAGTTTTGCTATCAAAGGAAAATAAAACATAAAAAAGATTGGAAGTTTGCTGATGGCCTTGCATCTATGGAGAGAAGGAGGAAATTTAATACTTCAGGATGTTATACTTTCCAAAAAGGTTTGCTTAGGCTTTGGAAAACCAAATTAGCCTTCTGGGACTAAGTAAATAGTTTTAAAACTTCACATCCGGGCCTCTGTCTCTGATGCAACTGGTTCTACTGAGCAAAGTGTGATAGGAGATAATTCACCCACTAAATCTCACTTGACAGTTGCCACAGATGTATTCTGAACAGCTAACCATAGCTGGCATGGCGCAATGTATTCGATGGTGGAGTACAGTTTTGATGATCAGTTGAGTACTAATTTAAAATCAAGTCTGGTGGTTTCTATAGTTGTTGGTAAACCTTTTAGGCTGTTTGTCAATGTTGGAAGGAAGTTGTGCTTATATACCGTTCTTTTAAATACAGGCCCATTGAGGTGAATTTCTTAGATCTATAAATTAAGAAAAATATCAGCCAGCTCTTTGGCAAGCAAATCCTTATACTTCCACAACTAGATGATCTTCCTCACTTATTTTATATGATCCACTCAATGTGGCGGCATGATGGCTCAGTGGTCAACATTGCTGCCTCACAGCACTAAGGACCAGGCTTTGAATAAAGCCCTGGATGACTGTCTGCATGGAGTTTGCACATTCACCCTGTGTCTACCTCGGTTTCTGTTGGTTGCTCCAGTTTCCTCCCACAGTCCAGAGATGTGCAGGTTAGGTAGATTGGTAATGTTAAGTGATACTGTAGAGTCAAGGGATGTGCAGTTTAGGTGGGTTAACCATGGTACGGATAGGGAAGGGGGACTTGGTCTAGGTGGGATGCTCTTTGGAGGGTTGGTGCAGACTTGATGGGCCAAATAGCCACTTTCCATACTACTATGATACGTTCTTATGCTAATTATCAGATTGGATGTATTGGTTTTATTTCCCAATGCTAGGTTATGTTCAGTTTGTTTTAAATTGTTTATCAATTATATCTTATTATACTGCTTTAGATCTGAACTGCTTACATCCCTTTCCTCCTTCATTTAACTAACAGGACATTTTATTGGTTATTGTCAATACCATTTGGTAGTTGATTGATAGGAGCAATGTGGTTTGTGATGCTTGATGTATAGATTGTTCTGCTATCTCCCCAGATTGAGCTCCCCTCTGCCAAACTTTCAACCAGGCAGTGATGATCCAGTTAGCACTATTTGTGTGATAAATGCCCTTGAGTTGAAATATATTTTCCGAGCCAGCACTTGCAGTTTGATCCTCACATTTGTTAGATGCCTTGTTGAATTAGTGATCAGTAAGATAAATGTTATGCAGGCCGCCATCTTTACCAGTTGACGTAAGAGAGGAGTAATTCATTCAAAAAAAATTATTTATGCTATCAGCTTTGGAAAGTGACTTTATTCAAAGCAAGCAAAAAAGGTGTTGCATTTTCTGAGAAAGATTAGATTACTTACAGATTAGATTAGATTAGATTAGATTACTTACAGTGTGGAAACAGGCCCTTCGGCCCAACAAGTCCACACCGACCCGCCGAAGCGCACCCACCCAGACCCATTCCCCTACATTTACCCCTGTACCTAACACAACAGGCAATTTAGCGTGGCCAATTCACCTAACCTGCACATTTTTGGAGTGTGGGAGGAAACCGGAGCACCCGGAGGAAACCCACGCAGACACGGGGAGAATGTGCAAACTCCACACAGTCGGTCGCCTGAGGCGGGAATTGAACCCGGGTCTCTGGCGCTGTGAGGCAGCAGTGCTAACCACTGTGCCACCGTGCCGCCCACGTGCCACCGTGCCGCCCACGGTTAGGCAGAATCAGAGTTTTCTGCATTGTATTCGCTTTATTCCATTTGTCTTTTGTTGACTGATGAAGCAATGATTTGAAATTATCAGGAATGTATGAGGCAATAGTAAATCACAAACTGATCAAAGGCTGATAATGGATTGTCTAGCGTATTGGCTGCATATTCTTGATTCATTTCAGGATTAAAAATATAGCTTTGAGATGTTTGGATAACATGGTGGCTTTTAAATTGATGGCTGTAGGTGGTGATGATCTCCACAAGTGATACATTGATCAGTTGTATATTGAGTGATTCTAATTCACTATTTATCACTGTACTGTCGGCATTTGCAAATGGGTCATGTTCCGGCAGGTATTGGGTACTACTGCTCTCCATAGCAGATCAAATATAATGTTTGTATTACAATGTTTTGTTGTTTGGGAGGATAAAGTTGAGATGTAGATTATCAAGGTCCTGTTTTTGTCTTGTTTTCACTCCCTCTAATGGATTCCGAAGGCATCTATGTACATTAAAAGCCAAAAAGATGTTCAAAAGTTGGCATCTGATGCAAGACACTCTCCACAAATATATGTGTAAATATAATAACTACTGACTGAACAGCATAATTTTTCAAATGTGACTAGTTTGTGGTTACATCCTGAAGTGTAACAAAAGCTATGATTGTGGGTTTTTAAAGTTGATTTGTGACTCTTGTTTACATGTTCTGCATTTGAGATGCAGGCTTTCAAATTAAATGAAATTGAAAACTGCCTGAAGCTGGTCGACTTGGCACAAACCTGAGGTTCCTGAAGCAGCCTGGATTCTTCCATTCATATGGGTGAGAGCATGAGGGTGCATGTGCTTTCACTCATTGAACTGGAAAGGGCATCCAGCTACTGGCTGTAATAAATACACTGAGGGTACTTTTGGTTTCCCATGGTTTTCAGAGTTACGTGAGTTAAATTTTTATATGAATGGTGCAATGCTGACAAGCCTGATTTGTGCCTGAATAAAAGTAATTTTTCATCAGTTCTAGTTGTGTAAGGGATCAACTTGCACTCCTGCTACACCAGTAGCTTTTATAAATGATCATTATTATGTCCGTATTCTCTGTTGATTGACAGCTGTATTTTCATTTGTCATTTTAAAAACCTGCACCAACCTTCAATAATATGAGAGTTTTAAAATAGTTCTGTTCTCATTTCAGCCCTCATTGAAAATACAGCAAGATCAAAAATACAGAAGAATAAAGTAGACAATGTCTTTGCTCTATGATGACAAATTTGACTTCAGCAGTGCAGTATTATCTCCTCGTTCAGTTCTTAGGAAATATGGAAATAACTTACAATCATTATTAATTAAAGTACTTTGATGCTGATAGTCTTGAAGCAGTTTGTGGCTGTAACCTTTTGATACTTTTGTCCTCCCTACCAAAGGTATGGTTGGCATCACAGTTCAAAGAGGCATCTTTGAAGTCTCAACTAAAGTAAGCAAAGCTACAGAAGCCAGAGTAAATCACGTGGCCAATTTCTACTGAAGTTATGAGCAATGTTATATTCTCAAGCGCCTTTTGACTGATTGGGTGCCCATGACAGGGATTAGGCTCATTTTAATAAGCAAGGTATGATTCAACAAGATACATAGATCTGCTGTTGCCACTTTAGGACTTAGTTGATTGAAAAATGCATGTTGTACACTTTCAGCTCATGGTTGAGCTGAACCAGAATCAAACAATAAGTTATAAATTTTTTTCCTGTGGCACCATATTTGAGTTTGTACCCTATGCTTCTGGAACATTATTGCTCCCTGTAGTCAATAATTGGAGGATGTTATTGATCTATTCCTCTGCTGTTTAGAGCAAATATATTTATCTACCAATTTCCACCTATCTAACTTTAATAACCTCCTGACAGTTTAGTTCTTTATCCATACTTTCAGTTCTCCCCCACATTGTCCCTTTTTGTCTCGTTATTTTTTCTCCTTGAAAAATGCACTGATATGCCACTCTTGGAGTTATTTCCCAGGCGTATTTCTGAAATACCATTCTCTTGAGGGATTTAAACACTGAAGATCATGACACCAATTTACAATATTTTGAGGATGCATCTGAACCGAAGATAAAATTATCATTAATGAATGGTTTATATTTTAAGATGTAATTTCAGTGCAGATTATTTTACTTTTCATCAATAGTTTAAATACACAATATCATGTTTGTTGCCCATTGTGCACTTCTTCTGGTTTTTGTTTCCATTGAAATAATCAAAATTAAAATTGATGGAAATGCTTAATGTGCGTAGAATTGAGGTTTCTCAATTTATACTTTCACCTATAATTGAAACCACCCACAATGTCATATTCAGAAAAGTACTGGCACCTTCTTCTTCAACAACACATACCAAATGCTACATATTTCTGGATCTGTGGACCAGATACGAAAGTGAAATTACAGTTTCCTTTTTCCTCATTTCTACATAATCATCAACTTTCGGGAAATACCATGTGTTCCACAGCTTTTAAGTTTGGCACCTATTCCCACTGGGTCAGACTTCAACACAGTATGTGATAGTTGTCATGTGAGTGACAATACGATTCATTTATTAGTTCAGTGTATGGTGTTTGAAACTCTTACAAGATCAATTGGCTGTCTTCTGTTTGTCTTTTTGTCTAAGTATTCAAACCATTTGTTAGTGCTCTTTTTACATGTGAAGGTTATCCTCTCAGCTAAACATGAAGCAGACAACTTGTTTGGTACATTGAAGTATATACGTGAGAAAAAGACAGAAGGATATGTTGACAGCATTAGACAACAGAGGGGGGTGGAGGTTCATGTGGAGCATAAATGCTGGCATATTCCTATTGGGCAAATAACTCCTTTCTATGCTGTATAATTCTTTGGAGGCAGAATCTGTTTATGTAGACTAGGTAGACTCACTGAGGCAAACAACACCATAAGCATCTGCCTATGTAACAAGGAGAATTTAGAGTATTTTTGTATGCTACAAAATGTCGAGGGAGCTATTTGCTTCATAACAAAGATAAGTGTAGAATTAAATCACCATCATGGGCCACTGCGGATCTGTTGGGCTGAATGGTCTTTTACTCAGCTGTACATTCATGGTATTACTGTCGTATAACTTGAATCATTTCCACATCGTTCATCATGACCTAAATCTCATGATTTATAAATGCTTAGTGTTTCTGTCTATGAAACAAATTTCAGTCAGTTTATCAATAACTTTAACAAATGCTGAACAGCCCTTGCATTAAATGTTAGGATATACTAAAAGCTATAAAAAACTTAATTCCAATAAGCACAAACATTTTGTACAAGCCCTTCACCAGCTTTAGTATAGTTAGAGGACATTATTTGGTCAATAGTGGTCAGCAACTGTTACCTTAAATTGGTTAATTTTTGTGTGAGACTGAAATCGTGCGTTAACTGTGATTTAATTTCTGAAGCTAAGGATTAGATATTCACTAAGCAATCTGTGTTCCTAAATTGGTGGATCCTGCTGGTGATGTTGGTATATATCCAAGTTTGTCACTCTGAGTGGAAGGTTATATTCAGGTGAGAGTTATTTTAGTGAACCATGTATACTATTGAGTGCAGATGAATTCTCAGTCGAAGTTGTATTGGCTGTAAGTGTATGGAAAGCAAGCCCATTGCATTCTGTGCCAGCAGCATGTGATTTATTTAACTATTTCCAGAGTTGGACAGAGAAGGCACAGAAAAGTGGAAGCATTCTGTAATCTAGTAATAATTTTGAACAAAATGAAGATGTTTATTCAGGCCTGAGAAATATCATTGGGCCATATCAGCTGTCAATTTTATAAGATGGATGATGCTTTCTGTCAGACATCTTGCCAGTGTAGAAACTGGCATTTCATTATTTTACTGGAGGAAAATATATCGCTTTGACCAAGACGTTGGTCATCTCTAATTGCTCGGGTGGTTTGATGTGAAATCTTACTTTGTAATGTTCTTGTGAAGATCTCTGGAATATTTCATTACGTGCAATTATATATAAGTTCAAGTTATTGTAGGAAGCTTTGAATTCATTTCAAACAAAGATGCCAATGTGCAATTTTCCTACCACACGATGGAAATTTCCTCTGTTTCTTTAAAGCAACTCATTACCTTCTGTACAAGTGTCTTGGTATGACAGGAATCAAACACAAGGTTACCTATTCTACAACTTGTGTGTCGTGTATTCTGCCTGTGTATCCCTGTGCTGTTGCCTGAGAATATTTGTTCTGAGATTCTGCAGTGGTTCATCTGTCAATTAGACTTATTCAGATCAAGTTGTATGAATAACAAACAGGCAAGTTCTTGTGATTCACTAGGCAGTGCTCTTGCTGTTAGACAGGTGTTCCTGCTGTTAGACAGAAGCTGTGTGTTGCGATTTAAATTCAGGACTTGCTATCTACGGAAGGTGCACTTTTGATGGGGCTAAACAAGGTGATAATTAACCTGCTAACCCTTCAAATGTGAAGGCCCATGACAGGCAGTTTCCAGTCAGCTGTGTTTTGCATGCATGGCATGAGGCACCTTTCGATCATGGTTTGTATCCTTGTTGTTCTAGCTTTCTGCTTCACTGAAGCAACTTTGCTTGTGACTGAAGTGCTGGAGTGGTGGTCCTGGCCACAGAGGTCACATCTGTATGTGGTTGTTGATCTGCTAGAGCTGCTGCACTCCTTCCCGCTTGGTGGCTGCAGCGCTCATCAGTTTCTTTTCCCCAGTTTTGAGGTATTGGTTCTCCATCTCATGCGGCCAGCTGGAAGCCTTTCCCAGGATTCGGTAACAATATTAAGCACCATCCTGTCCCTCATGCAGATGTCCTTGTAGCATAGCTGGGGATGCCTGGTGGGTCTCTTTCCGAATGCATAGAGATTAGATTAGATTCCCTACTGTGTGAAAACAGGCCCTTTGGCCCAACGAGTCCACACCGACCCTCTGAAGAGTAACCCCCCAGTCCCATTTCCCTTTGAATAACGCACCTAACGCTACGGGCAATTTAGCACAGCCAATTCACACGACCCGCATATCTTTGGACTGTGGGAGGAAACTGGAGGAAATCCACGCAGACACTGGGAGAATGTTCAAACTCAACACAGACAGTCACCTGAGGCTGGAATCGAACCTGGGACCCTGGTGCTGTGAGGCAGCAGTGCTAACCACTGAGCCACCGTGCCACCCCATGTCCTTTGGGATGCGGCCATCCTTCATGTGGTGGACGTGGCCCAGCCAGCGCAGTCTCCGCTGCCTGAGCAGAGTGAACATGCTGGGAAGGCCAGCACGAGATAGAACCGCTGCATTGGACACTCTGTCTTGCCAGGATATGCCCAGGTTATGGCGGACACTCCTCAAGTGTAAGGTGTTCAGTCTTCTCTCCTGTCTGGCATATGTAGTCCACATTTCACTGCTGCACAGCAGCGTGCTTATGACACAGGTGTTGTAAACTGTCATTTTTGTCTTCACAGTTAGCTTGGGATTTGTCCATACTCGAGTCGTGAGGTGAGCATGAGGCTGCTTTCTTGATTCTCTTTCGACCATCTTGTCTTGTGCCCCTTTGTGTATAATCATTTTTCAGAGAAAGATGTCAATGGCCCTTTGTGGACTATGGCTGACAGAGAGAGTAACAACTTAAATGTTTCATGTAACATTATGCATGATCTGCTCGTACTGAATTATTGAATTGAATGTGAGTTACTAGATTGAATGACCTGTTCAAAATCATATCCAGGACTGGAAATCTGTGATCTCTGTTCCATGAAGATTCCGATTATAAAATGGCTACTTACTATGGGATTCAGAAGGATAATATGTATCATTTTACATGCCAAGAGATGATTTACATTGCAGGGCTCTGGTAGGACTGATACTGCTGGCAGATTGCTCACACCCATCATTCTATCAGACATCCTCTGCAGCCCCTAACAAGTTTATTTTACAAATTAAATGAGCCAAGTAGCAACTTAATAAAAGCAAGTCTTTTTGTGCAAGTTTCATTTGGAGTTCTTCTTACTTTAAGAAATTAAGTTAACTCACTGTACACACACAAGCTAATTTGTTTCCACGGTATTATCAAAAGGAGATGAGCCCAGTTAGAAATCGCTTTATTTCTGTGTGGCAATGCAGAATTGTCTTCAGAGCCACACTGATCCAAGACAGATTATTTAACTGGTGCTCCTCCTACTGGGTTCAGTATGCATCCACTCCACCACATTTTTGGCTGCAGTATGTGATCCACAGAATTCCTTTGAGTGAATTTTCAAGGTTTGTTCAATAAAATCTCCCCTCCTTTAACATTCATTGCCAAAAGAATGCAAGAGGAACAATTTTGTAGAAATATACTATTTAACTTGAAATGCCACTGGAAGTTGCAGACATTTTGCACTGAGATATGTTTGATGATGTCTTCATCAGGGTAAGAGCTGTCCACCAAACACCACACCGAGCAGCCCACTCAGACCCACATTTCCCACGGCTAATCCACCTAACCTGCACATCCCTGGCTACTATGGGGCAATTTAGCATGGACTATCCACCTTATCTACACACCTTTGGACTCTGAAAGGATACTGGAGCACCTGACAGAAAGCTATGCAAACTCCACACAGCCAGTCACCCATGGCTGGGATTGAACTCAAGTGCCTGGTGCTTTGAGGGACTAGTGCTAATCACAGAGACACCATGCCATCCTTTTGCCCTGTATGCAACAAGGCACTTTTGGTCAGATCAGAAAGGTAGATATTATAATGAAAATGAAACCACTTTGAGCTTGAAGGAACCCACACACAACATGATGACAATGGTAGGCCCATCCACACCGTACTGAGATGTAATGACCAGCACTATACCTAAGTGGTGCCAGGAAAGGAAACTTGTTGATGATGCAAAAGGCTTCATGACAAACCGATGCTGCTGATGGCTGGCAAAGATGAACCTCACAAACCATATAACAACACTCAATATGGAAGAGTTCTTCAAAGGCCAGCAGAAAGCATTTCAGAGCTGAATGGGAATGGCCAGCTGCAGGAGAAATCTGTAGCTCCAAGGTAAATGGGACATCTTAATCCATGCTGGAGCAGTCTGGGCTTGAGGGAACCCAAGTACAAATAACACGCGTTTGTGGGGAGAGGGTAAGGGAGGAAGTCAACACTATCAGGTGGGTGGGAGGAGATGAACAATATCGGAATGTGAAGGATGGGTGTGAATACTAAACAAAGAAATGCTGGCCACTTGGTGATTATTCATTGTAGATACTGTTTTTAAAAAATATTTCCTAATGTGAAACAGCGCTAGAAGCAACGTAATTACCATAATCTTTGAGTATTTCAATTAATTACCCCACTTCCTGCACTATGATGGAACAATTGGATTTCAGTGGATTAGATTAGATTACATTACAGTGTGGAAACAGGTCCTTCGGCCCAACAAGTCCACACCGACCCGCCGAAGCGCAACCCACCCATACCCCTACATTTACCCCTTACCTAACACTATGGGCAATTTAGCATGGCCAATTCACCTTACCTGCACATCTTTGGATTGTGGGAGGAAACCGAAGCAGCCGGAGGAAACCCACGCAGACACTGGGAGAACGTGCAAACTCCACACAGACAGTCGCCCGAGGCGGGAATTGAACCCGGGTCTCTGGCGCTGTGAGGCAGCAGTGCTAACCACTGTGCCACCGTGCTGCCCTGAATTACCACTCCTTGGAAGATTTGGACCATTGAGTTCAACGATGCAATGGTTAGTTCGAGACCCTTCCTTATATTTTACTTTTCCATGAGCAATAAGCTCAGTAAAGTGGAGAACATCAACATAGTAACAGGTCAGAATATTTTTGGTGCAATTTTATTTCACAGCACTGGCAATGTAACATCATGAGACTTGCTCTGGACTAACTATCAGCTGAGTTTTTGTGTTTCTGAGACTGATGTCTCCAGGGAGCAAATCAGATCAGTCTCAGAAATTAAATTTTGAACGTTATTAGCATTAATAAAGGGTCGAACCAGGAAAATAACACAGTAAATTGGTTGCGAATCAACATTTATATTGTCAAAATTTGCTTTCCAAACTATGAAGACTATTGCCTGCAGCTTCTGCTTATTTTTCAGTTTATTTTCTGACTTGGCTCTGCTGATACTTTCCTCAATACTGCTATCGTAAATAACCTGTTCTTTCCTAAGTTCCTCATACTGTCAATTTTCAATTGACCTTTTATTACTTCATTATTTTGGATGTTGCTGCATGATTCATTTCCCCAAGTGCTTCCGGATTTATGTTCTCTTTTTGAATGAATTAAAAAATGGTCCTTAAGATGCTTATATATTGCACAACTCTTTCTCTGTGCAAGGAAAGCACCCTGCATGCTTCACGCTCTCACAGCCCCCTGACCCTTAGATTTTGAAATGGAAACTTCTGATTGTGTCTGCTTCTGGTGGGAAGCGACACTCAGGCACACCTTCTCCTCATTTCCCTTGTCAGTCTTCCTTGCGACACCTTGGTCCACTCCTGCTTCACTTTCAACACACCCTCACTCCCCCCACGGCACCTTCGCATGTAATCACAGATGGTGTAATACCTGCCGATTTACTTGCTCCCTCCTCAATATCCAAGGTCCCAAACACACCTTCCAGATGAAGCAGTGACAAACTGCATTTCACTCAATCTAGTCTCCTGTATTCACTGCTCACAATGTGGTTTGCTCAAGACAGGGGAGACGAAAGACAGATTGGGTGACTGCTTTGCAGAATACCTACGTTCTGTAGCAAAAATGACCCCAAGCTTCTGGTTGCCTGTTACTTCAGCACACCACCATGTTCCCTGGCCAACATCTCTGTCTCTAACTTGCTACAATCCTCCATCAAAGCTCAGTGCAAACTGGAAGAACAGTATCCCATTTTCTGCTTGGGGAGCCTTCAGCACTAAATATTGAGATCGATAATTTAGGGCCTGAGTACCTTTACCCATTAGGTGAAAGTGAGGATTGCAGATGCTGGAGATCCGAGTCAAGATTAGAGTGGTGCTGGAAAGGCACAGTAGGTCAGGCAGCATTCGAGGAGCAGGAAAATTGACGTTTTGGGCAAAAGCCCTTCATCAGGAATGAGGCTAGGAGCCTCCGGGATGGAGAGATAACTGGGAGGAGGGTAGGGCTGGGGAGAAGGTAGCTAAGAGTGCAATAGGTGGAAGGAGGTAGGGATAAAAGATGATAGGTCGGGAGGAGGGTGGAGTGGATAGGTGGGAAGGGAGATTGGCAGGTAGGACAGGTCATGAGGATGGTGCTGAGCTGGAAGGTTAAAACTGGGGTAAGGTGGAGGAAGGGGGAAACGAGGAAACTGGTGAAGTCCACATTGATGCCCTGTTCCGAGGCAGAAGATGAGACGTTCTTCCTCCAGGCGTCAGGGGATGAGGGAGTGGTGATGGAGGAGGCCCAGGACCTGCATGTCCTCGGCAGAGTGGGAGGGGGTGTTGAAGTGTTCGGCCAGGGGATGGTGGGGTTGATTGGTGCGGGTGTCCCGGAGATGTTCCCTAAAGCGCTCTGCGAGAAGGCATCCAGTCTCCGCAATGTAAAGGAGACCGTTTCGTGAGCAACGGATACAATAAATGATATTTGTGAAAGTGCAAGTGAAACTTCGATGGATGTGGAAGGCTCCTTTGGAGCTTTGGATGGAGGTGAGGGGGGAGGTGTGGGCACAGGTTTTGCAATTCCTGTGGTGGTAGGGGAAGGTGCCAGGAGGGGAGGGTGGGTTGTTGGGGGACGTGGACCTGACCAGATAGTCATGGAGGGAATGATCTTTGTGGAAAGCGGATAGGGATGGGGAGTGAAATATATCCCTGGTGGTGGGGTCCGTTTGTAGGTGGCAGAAATGTTGGCAGATGATGTGGTTCACGCAGATGTTGGTGGGGTGGAAGGTGAGGACCAGGGGGCTTCTGTCCTTGTTGCGGTTGGAGGGGTGGTGTTTGAGGGCAGAGGTGCAGGACGTGGATGAGATGCGTTGGAGGGCATCATCAACCATGTGGGAGGGGAAATTACAGTCTTGAAAGAAGGAGGCCATATGTTGTGTTCTGTGGTGGCACTGGGAGCAGATACGGTGTAGGCGGAGGAATTGGGAGTCCGGGATAGCATTTTTGCAGGAGGTAAGGTGGGAAGAGGTATAATCCAGTTAGCTGTGGGAGTCGGTGGGTTTGTAAAAAATGTCAGTGTTGAGTTTGTTGTTGTTGATGGAGATGGAGAGGTCCAGGAAGGGGAGGGAGGTGTCCGAGATGATGCAGGTGAATTTAAGGTTGGGGTGGAATGTGTTGGTGAAGTTGATGAAGTGCTCAACCTCCTCGCGGGAGCACAAGGTGGTGCTGATGCAGTCATCAATATGGTGGGGGAAGAGATGGGGAGTGGTGCCAGTGTAACTACGGAAAATGGGAACAAAGAGACAGGCCCCACACGGGGACCCATGGCCACCCCTTTGGTCTGGAGGAAGTGGGAGGATTCGAAGGAGAAATTGTTAAGGGGGAAGACCAGTTCAGCCAAATGAATGAGAGTGTCAGTGGAAGGGTATTGGTGGGGACATCAGGAGAGGAAGAAATGTAGGGCTTGGAGGCCCTGGTCATGGCAGATGGAGGTGAGGACAGCATCAGCACGGCTTCTTCAAGGGGAGATCATGCCTAACATATTTGTTAGAATTCTTTGAGGAGGTAATGAACAGATTTGCCAAAAGAGAGTCAGTTGACATAATGTATTTGGATTTCCAGAGGCTTTTGATAAGGTGCCACACAGGAAGCTGCTAAATAAGACAAGAGCCCATGGTGTTAGGGGCAAGATACTGGCATGGATGAGGATTGGCTGACTGGCAGATGCAGAGAGTAGAGATAAAGGGGCCTTTTTCAGGAAGGTAGCCAGTGACTAGTGGAGTTGTGCCAGGGTCTGTGTTGGGACCGCAACTGTTCACATTATACATTAAAAATCTGAATGAAGGGCTTTGTTGCTAAGTCTGCAGATAACACAAAGGTAGAAAGAGGGTCAAGTAGTGTTGAGAAAGCATGGAGGCTGCAGAAGGACTTGGACAGACTAACAGAGTGGGCAAAGAGGCGGCAGATGGAGTATAATGTGGGACAATGTGTGGTTACCCAGTTTGGTAGGAAGAATAGAGACCTAGACTAGTTTCTAAATGGGCAAAGGCTTCAGAAATTTGAAGCACCAAGGTAATTTGGAGTTTCAGTTCAAAATTGTTTTTAAAGGTTACCATTTAGGTTCAGTTGGCAGTTAGTAAGGCAAATGCAATCTTAACATTCAATTCATGAGGGCTAGAATCCAAGAGCAGAGATGTAGTGCTGAGGCTTTATTAAAATCTGGGTATCTATGGCAGGATGTGTTGACATTGGAGGGGGTCCAGAGGAGGTTCACAAGAATGATCCTGTGGATTAAGGGCTTATCATAGATGGAGTATTTGAGGACTCTGGGTGTGTAGCTGATGGATTTTAGCAGGATGAGGGGAGATCACATTGAAACTTACAAATGTCCAGTTGCAAAAAAAAGCAATTTTTTTATCTACATGTATTAGATGTGAATTGGATTTTTTTCCTCTTACATAAGCATTAGGGATTAAAACATTAAAACTAAAAATGTTTCTAACTTAGTGCTGAAGGCAGTTGCTATGTGGGTGTTGTAAGGGTCTGCATTTCTTTATGATTTGAGATACTGATTAGATTACAAGCCATAGATTCAATCTCACATTGAGCACTAGGTGGCAGGAGGCACACAACTTTTGTGATATTAATAGGTACAGCTTAATTTCACATTATAGAAAGAGATGAAGAATTATTTTGTTTAATTTGTATTTTAGAACAACTTAACTACTATTTAGTCCTTACCTACCATTCCACCAGCATCCACATCCAGAGGATCATTAGCCGCCATTTCCAGCACCCCAGTGAGATGCCACCACCAGACACATATTCCCCTTCCCTCCCCTCTCTTGTCAGCCTTCTGCAGGGACTGTTCCATCTGTGACATCCTAGTCCTCTCTTCCTTCACTCCCAACTACACCCCACAACCCCACAGCATTTCCCCTTCAACCACTGAAGGGGAAACACACCTTCCAGGTGAAGCAGCACTTTACCTGCACTTCACACAATCTATAGTCTAATGCATTCGCTACTCACAATGTGGTCTCTGCACTAGGGAAATGAAGCACAGACTGGGTGACTGCTTCGCAGAACATCGACATTCTGTTCGCAAAAAAGACTCTGAGCTTCCAGTTGCCTGCCACTGTAACACACCATCCTGTTCTCTGGCCAACATCTCTGTCTCAGGCTTGCTGCAGTGCTCCAGCGAAGCTCTACACAAGCTGGAAGAACAACACTTCATTTTCTGCTTGGGGACCCTGCAGCCCTCCAGACTCTATTTGAGTTCGATAATTTTAGAGCCTGAACTGCTCCATGTCTTAGCGCCTGCCATACACACCAGGTCTTGTTATCACATTGTCTGGCATTACACACTACCTATTGTTCGCCACTAACAGTCTCCATTAACAGCTATTCACCTTACTAGCCGTTATCAATTCCTTTCTCTGTCCAACTGTTCATCTCTCTCTTTGGGCTCTATCGCCCACATATTGTTTACTCCTTACCCCTCTCCCCCCACCATATCTCTGCATATAAATTGACATTTTCCGAGCTACCATCAGTTCTGAAGAAGGGTCAGTGGACCTGAAACGCTAACTTTGATTTCTCTGCACAGATGCTGTCAGACGTGCTGAATTTTTTCCAGCAACTTCTGTTTTTGTAACTAATATTTGACCTTTTAATATATTTTGTGCAGTTTCAGAATAGTGTCTAATTTACTGAAGATATCTACCACATCTTCAAAATCACACAACACCAGGTTATAGTCCAACAGGTTTAATTGGAAGCACACTAGCTTTCGGAGTGACGCTCCTTCACCTGATGAAGGAGCGTCGCTCAGAAAGCGAGTGTGCTTCCAATTAAACCTGTTGGACTATAACCTGGTGTTGTGTGATTTTTAACTTTGTACACCCCAGTCCAACACCGGCATCTCCAAACCACATCTTCTGTTATCCTGTAATCATGGCAATGCCGAAAGCTGCAAATACCTTGGATTGGAAATTGTCCAGGTATGTTCGGTCCACAAAACGTGGATTAAATGCCGTCGAGCCATTTACATAGAACATAGAACATAGAAAAATACAGCGCAGTACAGGCCCTTTGGCCCTCGATGTTGCGTCGATCCCAAGCCCACCTAACCTACACTAGCCCACTATCCTCCATATGCCTATCCAATGCCCGTTTAAATGCCCATAAAGAGGGAGAGTCCACCACTGCTACTGGCAGGGCATTCCATGAACTCGTGACTCGCTGAGTAAAGAATCTACCCCTAAATCTGTCCTATACCTATCACCCCTTAATTTAAAGCTATGCCCCCTCCTAATAGTTGACTCCATACATGGAAAAAGGTTCTCATGGTCAACCCTATCTAAACCCCTCATCATCTTGTACACCTCTATCAAGTCACCCCTAAACTTTCTTTTCTCCAATGAAAACAGCCCCAAGTGCCTCAGCCTTTCCTCATACGATCTTCCTACCATACCAGGCAACATCCTGGTAAACCTCCTCTGCACCCGTTCCAGTGCCTCCACATCCTTCCTATAGTATGGCGACCAAAACTGCACACAATACTCCAGATGCGGCCGCACCAGAGTCTCATACAACTGCAACATGACTTCAGGGCTCCGGAACTCAATTCCTCTACCAATAAAAGCCAGTGCGCCATATGCCTTCTTCACCGCACTATTTACCTGGGTGGCAACTTTCAGAGATCTGTGTACATGGACACCAAGATCCCTCTGCTCATCCACACTACAAAGTATCTGACCATTAGCCCAGTACCCCGTCTTTTTGTTACTCTTACCAAAGTGAATCACCTCACACTTACCTACATTGAACTCCATTTGCCACCTTTCTGCCCAGCTCTGCAACTTATCTATATCCCGCTGTAACCTGACACATCCTTTCTCACTGTCAACAACCCCAACGACTTTCGTATCATCCGCAAACTTGCTCACCCAACCTTCTAGCCCCTCCTCCAGGTCATTTATAAAAATGACAAACAGCAATGGTCCCAAAACAGATCCTTGCGGAACACCGCTAGTAACTGCACTCCAAGATGAACCTTTACCATCAACTACTACCCTCTGTCTTCTTCCAGCCAGCCAATTCCTAATCCAAACCTCCAACTCACCCTCAATGCCATACCTCTGTATTTTTTGCAGTAGCCTACCATGGGGAACCTTATCAAACGCCTTACTAAAATCCATATACACCACATCTACCACTTTACCCTCGTCTACCTCCTTAGTCACCTTCTCAAAGAATTCAATAAGGTTTGTGAGGCACGACCTGCTCTTCACAAAACCATGCTGACTATCCTTGATCACATTATTCCTATCCAGATGTTCATAAATCCTATCCCTTACAATTCTCTCTAAGACTTTGCCCACAACAGAAGTGAGACTCACCGGCCTATAGTTACTAAGGTTATCCCTACTCCCCTTCTTGAACAAGGGAACCACATTTGCTATCCTCCAGTCTACTGACACTATTCTTGTAGACAACGAGGACATAAAAATCAAGGCCAATGGCTCTGCAATCTCCTCCCTTGCTTTCCAGAGAATCCTAGGATAAATGCCATCAGGCCCAGGGGACTTATCTATTTTCACCCTTTCCAGAATTTCCAACACCTCTTCCCTACATACCTCAAAGCCGTCCATTCTAATTAATTGTGACTCAATATTCACATCGGCAACAATATCCTGTTCCTGAGTGAATACTGACGAAAAGTATTCAGTGTCTCCCCAATCTCTTCAGCCTCCACACGCAACTTCCCACTACTATCCTTGACTGGACCTATTCCTACCCTTGTCATTCTTTTATTCCTGACATACCTATAGAAAGCCTTAGGGTTTTCCCTAATCCTACCAACTAAGGACTTTTCATGTCCCCTCCTTGCTGCTCTTAGCTCTCTCTTCAGATCCTTCCTGGCTACCTTATAACTCTTAATCGCCCCAATTGAACCTTCATGCCTCATCTTTACATAGGCCGCCCTCTTCCATTTAACAAGGGATTCCAATTCCTTATTAAACCACAGCTCCCTCACACGACCCTTTCCTCCCTGCCTGACAGGTATATACTTATCAAGGACACTCAATAGTTGCTCCTTGAACAAGCTCCACATATCAATTGTGCCCATGCCTTGAAGCCTACTTTTCCAAGCCACGCATCCTAGGTCGTGCCTCACCGCATCATAATTTCCCTGCCCCCAGCTATAACTCTTGCCCTGCAGTGCACACTTATCCTTCTCCATCACTAGAGTAAAAGTCACTGAATTGTGGTCACTGTCCCCAAAGTGCTCACCTACCTCCAATTCTAACACCTGGCCTGGTTCGTTACCAGAACCAAATCCAGTATGGCCTCGCCTCTTGTTGGCCTGTCTACATATTGTGTCAGGAAACCCTCCTGCACACATTGGACAAACACTGACCCATCTAACGAACTAGAGCTATAGCTTTCCCAGTTAATATCTGGAAAGTTAAAGTCCCCCATAACAACCACCCTATTACTTTCACTCTTCACCTGAATCATTCTCGCAATCCTTTCTTCTCCATCTCTAGGACTACTAGGAGGCCTGTAGAAAACTCCTAACAGGGTGAGCTCACCTTTCCTATTCCTAACCTCAGCCCAAACTACCTCAGATGGCGAGTCTTCATCCATCGTCCTTTCCACCGCTGTAATACTATCTTTGACAAGCAATGCCACACCTCCCCCTCTTTTACCCCCACCTCTGACCCTACTAAAACATTTAAACCCTGGAACCTGCAACAGCCAATCCTGTCCCTGTTCTACCCTTGTCTCCGTAATAGCCACAACATCGAAATCCCAGGTACCAACCCACGCTGCAAGTTCACCTGCCTTATTTCGTATACTTCTTGCATTGAAGTATACACACTTCAAGCCACTTTCCTGTTTACAGGCACCCTCCTTTGAGTTTGATGCCGTGTTCCTAACCTCCCTACACTCCAGGTTCTGCACCCTAAAGCTACAGTCTAGGTTCCCATGCCCCTGCAGAGTTAGTTTAAACCCCCCCCAAGAGCACTAGCAAACCTCCCCCCAAGGATACTCGTGCCCCTCAGATTCAGGTGTAGACCATCCTGTTTATAGAGGTCCCACCTTCCCCAGAAAGAACCCCAGTTATCCAGATACCGGATAACAGTCTCTGGGAACAGTGAATCTGAACCCCCCTTAGTATTCAATGCTGCAAATCCCCACTGCCAACATCCTGGGGTTTACTATTGAGCAAAAAGTAAACTGAACCAGCCATTTAGATATTGTGGCGACAAAATGAATCAGCATGAGAGATAAATTAATGGTGTATCCTTGATGAGAAATTAATGGTATGTGAATCACTGCAGCAAAGGAAGGGAAAATATAGACAGACTGACTGACTGACTGACTGACTGACTGTTATGAAATGTGCAACGGACTGGTGGGGATTGACAGAAGCAAGTGCCTGATGCCCTCCAGTAGTGATAAGAAATAATGTAGAAATCCACATAAACAACAAATCCCATTTGTTTCTATGCTGGTGTATTAACATTCTTTCTCCCAAATATAATATCCCAATGGAACAAGCTGCCAAAAAAATTTGAACAACCCCATCACTTGAAATCTCCTAGATCCAACTTCAGATTATTTTCATGGAGAAGTTTTCATTATTGGGAGTACCATCTCAGCAGATAATGCCTGCCTCAACTCGCACTATCCATAAAAATATTGGCAGAATACTAACGGTAGCTTTTGTTGCTGACAATACTGAAGATGATGCAGTGGAGTATTACAGATTTTGGAGGTTCTGCAGTAAGTAATTCATCTCCTGACTTTCTGAAGTCTGTCACACAGCTACAAAAAACAATGCAGAAGTTTGATGAAATACGCTTCACTTGCCTGGTTAAGTGCTACTCCAAGAAGGTTGACAGCATTGAGGATAAAGCAAGCCATTTGATTGGCATTCCAAGCACCATCTTAAAAAGTCACTGCCTGCACCACTGATGCACACTGGCAACAGTGTGTACCATCTACAAGATGCAGTGCAGCAACTGGGAAAGACCCCTTCAACTTTCTAAACCTGTGACCTTTCACACCAACGATAACAAGGAGGACAAGGTCTCGGACCATCACCCCCTGCCAAGTCCCCCTTCACAATTCACACCATCTCAAATTAGAATGATAATGTGGTTTCTTCACTATTACTGAGTCAAAAGGTCTGGCTCCCTCTCCCTAACATTTGTGTGCATGAACATACTCCACATGTAGCAATTGACGAACATTGCTCATAATCACTTCTCAAGGGAAATTAAGGGTGAGATGGCCTTACTCATGAATAAAAAATATTGTTATAGAGTCAAAGAGTCATACAGCATGGAAACAGACCCTTCGGTCCAACCTGTCCATGCCGACCAGACATCCCAACCCAATCTAGTCCCACCTGTCAGCACCCGGCCTATATTCCTCCAAACCCTTCCTATTCATATACCCATCCAAATGCCTCTTAAATGTTGCAATTGTACCAGCCTCCACCACTTCCTCTGGCAGCTCATTCCATATACGTACCACCCTCTGCATGAAAACATTGCTCCTTAGGTCTCCTTTATATCTTTCCCCTCTCATTCTAAATCTATGCCCTCTAGTTCTGGACTCCCTGACCCCAGGGAAAAAGACTTTGTCTATTTAGCCTATCCATGCCCCTCATAATTTTGTAAACGTCTGTAAGGTCACCCCTCAGCCTCCGACACTCCAGGGAAAACAGCACCAACCTGTTCAGCCTCTCCCTATAGCTCAAATCCTCCAACCTTGGCAACATCCTTGTAAATCTTTTCTGAACCCTTTCAAGTTTCACAACTTCTTTCCGATAGGAAGGAGACCAAAATTGCATGCAATATTCCAATAGTGGCCTAACCAATGTCCTGTACAGCCGCAACATGACCTCCCAACTCCTGTACTCAATACTCTGACCAATAAAGGAAAGCATACCAAACGCCTTCTTCACTATCCTATCTACCTGCAACTCCACTTTCAAGGAGCTATGAACCTGCACTCCAAGGTCTCTTTGTTCAGCAACACTCCCTGGGACCTTACCATTAAGTGTATAAGTCCTGCTAAGATTTGCTTTCCCAAAACGCAGCACCTCGCATTTATCTGAATTAAACTCCATCTGCCACTTCTCAAACCATTGGCCCATCTGATCCAGATCCTGTTGTAATCTGAGGTAACCCTCTTTGCTGTCCACTACACCTCCAATTTTGGTGTCATCTGCAAACTTACTAACTGTACCTCTTATGCTCGCATTCAAATCATTTATGTAAATGACAAAAAGTAGAGGGCCCAGCACCGATCCTTGTGGCACTCCACTGGTCAAAGGCTTCCAGTCTAAAAAACAACCCTCCACCACCAGCCTCTGTCTTCTACCTTTGAGCCAGTTCTGTATCCAAATGGCTAGTTCTCCCTTTATTCCATGAGGTCTAACCTTGCTAATCAGTCTCCCATGGGGAACCTTGTCGAACGCCTTACTGAAGTCCATATAGAACATATCTACTGCTCTGCCCTCATCAATCTTCTTTGTTACTTCTTCAAAAAACTCAATTAATTTTTTGAGACATGATTTCCCACGCACAAAGCCATGTTGACTATCCCGAATCAGTCCTTGCCTTTTCAAATACATGTACATCCTGTCCCTCAGGATTCCCTCCAACAGCTTGCCCACCACTGAGGTCAGGCTCACTGGTCTATAGTTGCCTGGCTTGTCTTTACCGCCCTTCTTAAACAGTAGCACCACGTTTGCCAACCTCCAGTCTTCTGGCACCTCACCTGTGACTATTGATGATACAAATATCTCAGCAAGAGGCCCAGCAATCACTTCTCTAGCTTCCCACAGAGTTCTCGGGTATACCTGATCAGGTCCTGGGGATATATCCACCTTTAACCATTTCAAGACCTCCAACGCTTCCTCCTCTGTAATCTGGACATTTTGCATCTATTTCCCTACAGTCTATATCTTCCATATCCTTTTCCACAGTAAATACTGATGCAAAATATTCATTTAGTATCTCCCCCATTTTCTGTGGCTCCACACAAAGGCCGCCTTGCTGATCTTTGAGGGGCCCTATTCTCTCCCTAGTTACCTTTTTGTCCTTAATATATTTGTAAAAACCCTTTGGATGCTCCTTCGTTCTATTTGCCAACGCTATCTCATGTTGCGCATTATCATTGGAGTAAAATATCATTTTAACTTTACATTTAGAAAAGAACAATGGCACTATATTTGTTTGATTAATCCAATCTTTCTTCCGTGTTCTATATTTTGGTGCAGGAGACATTTAATTAGTGTTGTTGAAAGATTCTTGTTAGATGTGATGACATCTCCAAATGGGTAAATTAGAAAGTATCTGTTCTAGTTGTGTGCAACGCCCATTAAAAGCCTCATTATCAAACAAACTAACTGGAATGCCTGTGTCCAAATGCAAATAACACAGAACTGTGAAATGGTGGAACGTTGCCATAAACCAGGGATGGGCTTGCACCATATTTACAGGAGGTTACTGAAAATCAACTCTTTCTTTGAGTATTTTGTGAACAAATTTACAGGACCCTCGAGGTCTGATTTCATCATTTGTGCTTGAATGAATGGAATAGCTGTGAAAGAACTGAAATAAACTGGAAAAAGTGAATATTCTCAATGACAAATGGAAACCGTTCTCCTCCTTGCCCTAATTAACAACTTGTTAATAAAATGTTCGAAGAATAAAATATACCTCTTTGACCAAGCTTTTGGCTATGTGTTCCAACATTTGCCTGTGTGGCTCAGTCTCAAACTTTGTTTTATGAGTTTTGTGAAGTGCCTTAGTAGGTCTTTTTACATTAAAAGAGGTATGTAAAAAGCCATTGCTGGTGTAAGATATGTCATGCTTTAAAGCCACATATTCCCTCTGCAATAGTATTGAGGTTAGTAAGCTCTTTTCCTGTGCGTGTTTGTGGTTCTGCCTCTGTTAAAGTAACCATCTCCATTCCTACCTCTATGGTCTAGTTAGCTAACAGAGAGGCGATTGCTCATGTTGGCTCTATCTAGAAGAAAATGGTTTATGTATAGTAAATTCATGGAGATAAATGCAACAGATTCATCACAAGTAGCTTTTAGCACAAGTAGTTTTTCTCAAAAGGTGAGTAATCCAGTCTTTTGCAACACTTCTGTTTTCGATTTCATTTTGTTTTAAGTTGTTTTGGGGTCCTTAAAAATGCCATTAAAAAGCACACAAACTTTAGGCAATTAACAAATAATATTGCCTTTATTGTACTTACCCAAAACATGCATTAGGGAAGTCTTAATATTGAGACAATTATGTGAAATGCGATGATCCAGTATAAACACTTTTTCAGTCACTCTTCCTATGAAGTACAGCCAATGTATTCAGTTATCTAAATAGTAGCATCAGTAGGCATAGAACCTCCTTTGAGTAAAGGAGTTGGGAAGTCATGTTGGGGTTGTACAGGACATTGGTGAGGCCTCTTCTGGAATACTGTGTCCAGTTTTGGTTGCTCAGTTATAGGAAGGATATTCTTAAGCTGGATGGAGTTCAGAAGAGATTTATGAGGATGTTGTTGGGTGTGGAAGGTTTGAGTTATAAAGAAAGGCTAGGTAGACTGGGACATTTTTCACTGGAGTGTAGGAAGTTAAGAGGTGACTTTATAGAAGTTTATAAAATAAGTATACATAGAGTTAATGGTAGCTGTCTTTTCCCTAAAATGTGGGATTTCAAGACTGGTGGGCACATTTTTAAGGTGAGAGGAGAGAGATTTAAAAAAAGACATGAGGGGCAAGGACATGGTGGTTTGTGTGTGGAATGAACTTCCTGAGGAAGTGGTGGATGTGGGTACAATTGCAACATTTAAAAGACATTTGAGTAAGTACATGAATAGTTCAGGTTTGGAGGGATATGGGCCAGGAGCAGGCAGGTGGAACAAGTTTAGTTTGGGATTATGTTTGGCATGGACTGGTTGGACCGAAGTGTTTGTTTCCATGCTGTATGACTCTGAATCTATGCGTGTAAGTCTGTGAAATCATAACATTGAAAATAGTTGGGATCGTAATTATACTTCAAGATATCTGACTCAACAGAATCCAACTATTTGTAGTTTATGTCACATGGGTGGACAAAATAACTAACCTTGGATTCAACCAGGCCTACTCCGCTCTGATCTCATTGTAGCCTTGGTTCAAGCATTGACAAAAGGTGTGAATTCTAGAGGTGAAGTGATAATGGCTTCAGAGGGCAGCTCTGTCCTGAAAGGCACTCAGGGAAAACTGAACCTGCCCAAATAATATACATAAATCCTTCCCCCACCCCCATTTCTAAAATTGGTTCTGGTAAGAATTCTATAAACCAGAGATGATCAGATTTTGGGATTCTTCAATTCAGCATTGAGACCGACCAACTTTACGTCTTTGTAACATGATAACGATGGTGGTAGCGGGAAAGCTGCATCTTTCATGTGGCTTACAGTCTGAAAAGCTGCCGATTTAATGTTTCAGCACAACCTCTTGTGGCACCATAGAAAGGAACAAGAGCAGCAGAAGAATGCCTTTGTTACTCTGAGTGACTCTCAGCTTGAGATGTGACAAGTGACTTCTTTGGTTCTGGGACCAATTTGTCATGCATGTGGTGAATGAAACCATGAGCAGCAGCGAGCAGCTTGTAATGAGCTGGAGTGAAATGGATTACACTTGTTACGTTTTAAGAAACCTGTAAAAAATCTTACACTGCCCTGGAAATGTGCTCCTCTAAGACTTCTGCCTTATGCAATTTCCAGTGTCAAGCTGAGGTGGGCAGTTTATAATGTGAAAGGAGTTTTGAAGCAAACTCACATTTTGCATAAATGTCAATAGACTTAGACACCCTTATAAGGGTGAAAGCTGAAAATATTTTATCATTTTACTTCTACATGCAAAATATCCTTTTCACTTCTGTCAATAAAACAGAAGATTACTATAGACAAAAATGCATTCTAATACATGAGAATATTTTTGAGAAATTAGGATCACATAGGAATTTTATTTGGCCAAATGCTTGTTACTGTTTAATAAATATTGAAGAAAAACAATTTTACTGATTATATTACAATTTAAGTGACACATTTTTAAATACTGTAGTATCTTTTGAGTTCCAGAACAGATGATAAATGGGTGTTAACTTTCAAGCAATACTCATGCTGTGTCAATTAACATTATGCAGATGTTTTTATTCTGGAAAGGTTTTGTGATCATCGAATCATACAGCACGGAAGAGGCCCTTCAACCCATCAAGTCTGCACTGACAGAAAACTAAATCTACACTAGTTCCACTTTCCAGCCTGTGGCCCATAGCCTTGAAAGTTATGCTATTTCAAATGCTCATCCTATACTTTTTAAACGTTGTGAACTTTCCCGCCTCAACAACCTTCCCAGACAGTGCATTCCAGATTCCCATTACCCTCTGGGTAAAACATGTTTTTCCTGAAACCCCCTCAAAATCATCTGTTCTTCACTATGAAAGCATGCTCCCTGATCCTGACCCTTCAACTAAGGGGATCGGTTGCTTCCTCTTCAACCTGTCCATGCCGCTCTCTGGTCCCCTCTCAGCCTTATCTGCTCTAAGGAAAACAACCAGAGCTTATCCAGCCTCTCTTTATAGCTAAACTACTCCATCCCAGACAATATCCTGGTCTAAAACCTCTGCACCCTCTCCAGTACAATCACATCTTCCTGAGAGTTGTGACCGGAATTTCACACAATATTCCAGTTGCAGCCTGAACAAAGTCCTGTAACACTCAAACAAGACCTCTCTGCCTTTGTAATCTTTGCCACAACCTGAGACCTTCTTCCTCATTGTCAACCATTCAGCTAATCCCCCTGTCATCTGCAAACATATTTATCATCCCCTCCGACATTCTCTTCTCTATATTTTATACATATCATGAGTAAAAAGGGACCCAACACTGATTCCTGGACACTGGCCTCCAATCACACAAACAGCCCTCTATCTCTGAAACCATTTTTGATCCAATTTGCAAAGTTACCACGAAACCCATGTGTTATTACCTTCTTTATCAGCTTCTCATGTGGGATCTCGTCAAATGGTTTTGCTGAAATCCATAGAAGATACATCAACTGCATTATCCTCATCTACACGTCATCTCAAAAAATTTCAATCAAAATTGATAGGCAAGACCCTCATTCTCAGGAAGCCATGTTGACTATCCCTGGTCAAACCTTGCCTCTCCAAGAATTTTCTCCAGTTGTCTCACTGATGTGAGACTTACTGGCCTGTAATTCCCTGATTTTTCTCAATATATCATCAAAAATAAAATCCTATTTGCTGTCCTCTAGTCCTCTAGCACCAAATGGGAATGATTTAATTTTGAATCAGAGGTCATTTATTGATGAGGATGAATTTTTAAAAAGTGTATTTACAAGTGCAAACTTATCATGTGTTGTTTTAGTTTGTTCCAATGTTACTACTTTTGATGTCTGTGGCAAGTTGCTCCTTGGATGCTGCCTGACCTGCTGTGCTTTTCCAGCACCACAATCTCGACTCTGACCTCCAGCATCTGCAGTCTTCACTTTCTCTGAGTTGAAGTTATAATCATTTTGATTTTTTTCTGAGATACTGCGAGTTAGAATTTAAATCCTATAATACTTGAGTAAATTACTGGGTCTTCTACTTTCCCATTGAATTTTAGCAGGATGTACTTGTCTTGAGTCTGTGCAAAGCCCTGCTGGAATTCCCATTATCTCTAATAAGCTGCCTGGCACCTGCAATTTATCAAGATGTTGTAATAATTTAAATTAGCATGTGGATTTCTATTCATGCACTACAACCATTTTGTAATCTATGTAGACAAGTAAGAACTACTAAGACCAAATCACATCTTTTTGGATGGCCACAAAACCATGGATTCTGCTGGGGATAAAGTACACCTTTGTGAACGCAACCTTTTCCATTGGTCATGTAATAAAATTATTGACATTTTCTGTCTGCTCAGCGTCCTTTAAATACAATAAGCTGAATTTTGCCAGACGTTGGTTAAAAATCAATTAAAGTATATTTTATTGAATGTTTGAGCTCTGCCAAGATCTTTAATGCTATTCTCTGAAACTCACTTCATTTGTTATGTATCATGCTATTTTAGAAACAAGCTAGCTTATCCAACCTTGGCTTCATCCTTAGAATCCTATCAAAGGAAGTTCTACTCTTTCCTCCAAGTCCAGTTGACCCAATATCCTCGCACTGTTCCTTGTGAGACCATGCACTGTTCCTTGTGAGACCATCAGATACTGAAAAACCTCCAAATGATTGAAAATGTTTGCTTTTACTCAGCAACAAAGCAAAGGAAAAATAAACAAACAAAAGCTTTATTTGTTTGTGGTAGCAGAAGGGGCTGTTTGCCTTTTGATCAACAACAACTTCACAGTCAAAGTGCGATCACTGCACCCAGCTCATATCTACTGGAGTTGGATGTCCTGTCTGACTTACATGTGTTGCCAGTGCAGTTTTCTATCATGCAGAAGATGACATTCCTCTTGTTCAATGTCCTCACCTTCCTCAGAAGACTGCTGTTAATCTCCCAGTCTTTGGAGACCATTTGCTGCCTGTTCCAGTTGTGTAGAGCGCACCATGCTGTCTGAAGTGTACTGCAATGCCCGCCAGACCAACACATATCCGAATCTCATCCTCAGCCGACCTATCATCTGCTCTGTAATAGCTGGTGGAAGAATGGCAACATTGTACCAACTTCAGTCAGGGCTTTTGAAATAGAATCATCAGCCATGGTCACAGAGGATAGTCCTTGTCTCCCAGTAACCACCCCTGTAAGGCATCCAGCCCTTGAAATGAAGAAGGAACCTGAGACTTTCAAATATATAGGCGCCATGCGAGCTCCCATGGTCACTGACACAAACATCTAAAAATATGGTACTGATGATCACTGACGGCCTTGATAGAATTTCTATTTCTATTATAGTCAGCTATGTTATGGAATGGGCCTCTCTATATAATGTGTGTACAGTCTATCACCTAGAGACAGTCAGCTAAGTTACTGAATGTTGCTATCTGGGCTGCAGCTCTGTACCTATCATGAGGATTCAAGAAAAAATGATCTGGCACAACTTGTATTTGTAACAGCCTTAACATATTTGTGGATTTAGGGGTGTGCGATCACACACAGGGGCACAATGGCTCCTGAGAAACAGCTGTCACCTTGATGGCACTGTGATAGAATGGCCACCCAGCCCTCAGATCACAGGTCCCATTCCAGCAGTTGGCATTGTTCTGTGGCAATGTCAGGGACAGCCTCATTCAGTAGTGGTACTCTTACCTGAAGGAAGTAGCATTGAGAACAATAGACTTTGGCCCTCCTATAACTCCTCCGCATCCTGAAGGGACCTTCAGATGTGACTTCTCAATGTAGATGCTGTTTGTTGACCTCTAGAGATTGCTGCTGGTCTTGGGTTTGCTGATGCATCCGTTGCTTGTCAATTTCTCTGAGTCTTTGTCACCCCATAGCCATAGTGACAATAACCCTTGTTGTGGCTGATCCATTCTTCATGGTTCCAGTGAGCCTGTGGAGGCGATATAAGAAACAGAACAGTCATGTGAACTGTTAGCATTTAGATGGACTCACAAATGATGGTACTACAAAGTCCTCCAAATATTGGGACATGGGGACTCCAGCAAGGAGGGCTTTGGAATGTCTCTAGATGGACTTTTGATGTGGGAACCTTATACTGATGCAATGAGCCAAGCTGCACAAATACAGTACGAAATTGTATGCACTTTATGATTACTGATACCTTGACCTCCCAACCTCCCATCTCTCAAGAAAGGCAAAATTACATATAAAAGCACATTGGTGAGTACTTACATTTCCAGGTGAAAGGAAATCAGCTCTGTGCCCTTGTGCAGCCCCATCAGAATTGGGTTTGTTTTTCTGAATTGCAGCCTGCAGGTAATACTTGTAAAGTCTGTGCTTAGTCCTGCTTCACTGAAATGGCTATATTTAATCTGCAATGACCAATTATATGATCAAGCTTGCTTGTGGCCATGAATTGTTTCCATATAGTAGGACATTGTTTCACATTCCCTTCTTCCTGGCACTTCCTATTGAGCCCATCAGTACTGAGCTTCCACACATTCCAGCACACTTCTTTAAGTTATGAGTTTTGTTCTCTCAGCCCTATCCCTTAGCCCTGGCCCTACAGCTTAGCTGCATCCACTATCCCCCTTCAAGACCGTGGTCATGGTGTGTTTGATTGTTGATGATCCCTCTTCTAGCAGTAACTTGAGTCCTCCAAAGCATCATGGTCTTTTCCAACCCCACCTTCCATGTTGAGTTTCGACCTTCTTCACAATTATTTCCCCCCTCTATCCTGGCATATTGCATCCAATCCCCAGAATTAACTTGACAATTTCTCCAACACCTTAGTCGTACCTTATATTCCCCATGACTTTCATTGTGCAGACTCAAAGGAGATACTGCTGCCCATCCTAAGATCGACTGGTCAGATGACTGATCTGTTTGTAGTTGCCCGACTGGCTTACCATGACTCCCTGGAGTAGTTACACTGAATTTATAGAACTGCCAATGGTCTAGTTCCTGTCGGGATAATGATTTCCTGACACAGACCAACCCAAATGGCTGACTGACAATGTTGAAGTACCTGGGTTAGTAGTGAACACTGCCCTTGAATTACTGTGATGACCTCTCCTGACTGAAGGCCTACTCCCTTGATAAAACTAAAGCCAACACCCATCAGAGTTTCACACATGGCCATTTGGTTTGAGCACATTGAGTGTTTTTGCTGCATTTATTCCTGCTGCATGCTTCAAATGTAATATTGATGTAGCATGGACCCATACAGCATCATGTTTGCTGCTAGCAACCATGACAAGTTGCCTGGTTTTGTATCTGTATTAAAAGGAAAGTCAAGACAGAGGTATAGTGAGCCATTAAACTCTGCCTAATGGGACAAAACACAAAAAGACAAGGCATGGCATAGTAAGGTAAGCAGCGATGTCGTGAACATTGAAGTAAATAGACGCTAAGATAGCAAGTGAGAAATCCTGAAAACCACCCTGGTCAATTCCATGATCTGTGTGTCCAAAGTGTCCAGGCAGCAGCGTTGCAATGAATGGTGTAAGTGTACTCCAAAGTGCGGCATCGAGGTTCGAAACACAGAAGTGCCATTATAATATGGAGAACCTGGTAAATGCCTGATGTCAATACCCATGGATGGAGCAGTGTTGGCTGTCACTGCCCATGGAGTGGGCACTGAGATTATAGTGACTACTACCGAAGTTGGAGAGGGCCAGAGGAACAGGTGTCAAGTTGGAGTTGCCAGGTAACCAGTCTGATTTTCAAGTTGGGAATTGTTGCTACCTAGTATCTATCCAGCGGGTGGGAAAATGGAAGATGGCATACAAATGAGCTGAGGTTAGGTAGTAATGACAGGCTAATTCATACAAATGGATGCAAGTGGACCTGTCATCTTGCCTCTCAGAATTTGCTTGGAGAATCAACAATTTTGCTCTTGACATAAGAATCTCATTACTGGTGATTTTGCCTTAGTTTTCCAACTTTGTTGCCAATGCCTATGCCATTCAAGAACTGGGAAGATTTGACCTGAAGGTTGTTTCCTTTCTTGAAGAAATGTCAAATCTTTGAGGACACAAAGACATTTAACATTATTTACACCTAAAAATAGTTTCATAAAAAGTTGTGGGTCAAAGTGTTAATAGGCAATTTTTATAACCAAGATTTTCCAATTCTGTGGAATAGAGCAAAGAAACCAATTTACAACTAAATGGTATGTTATGATGTGCTGAAGAAACCTCTTAATGGGAGCACCTAAAAGAGCAAACCATTCAATTTGTCTCATTGTTTTGGTTAATCAGAGACAAGATTCTATGGGGAGTTAATTGGTGCCTGTGGTAGAGTTCTTTACAAATGACTATTCTCATTGACAGGATGCCATTAGCTGGCGTGTACTGAATTATCAAGCATGTGTTTTCATTGTTACTGTTCCAAAAAAAAAGCCTCTAATTTCATTCTTGTGTTCAATTGCTTTGAATTTTAAAAAAACTACATTTACATTCCAGGCTACAAGGGAGTTTGGAACTTGAAGTATGCAGACAGAAGCCTTCTGTAAATACATTGTGCATTCAGGCAGTGGGGCTCATAGGTTTTTGAGGAACTACATTCATTTATCAATACTTGGCCTTTGAGATTTGCAACAAGTATCCATGATGGAGTAAATACTGGTTGCAGAGTAAGGTTTTCTTAAGCACGAGGAAAAGGTGATGATATTGCTTGAACTTTGTGAACTATATCTCAACACTAGTCTATCAGTTTGATGAACTATATCTCAAATAAGGCATCTATTTATGTCATATTTGTTATAATGTAATTCCTACCTGATATATCGCATTTGAGGAAAACTGGCAGAGAATGGGATCATGTTAGAATCCTGAAACAAATATAAGTGTCAGGGCCTTACCCATCACACTGAATGTCAACAGCCTGGAAAAGTTCTGTCGTTGCAAAATACTGTCACATCTTTCATGATGTTGCTAAACTGAGGCACTTCAAATCACCTATCAACCAAGATCAAATAAGCCACAAATGCACCACTTACAGGAGCATTATCTCTTTTTTTTTTATCTTGAACAGGTAGCAAACACATCTGAGGACAATTTTCTTTTCTGTATGGGAAGAATACATTTTAAAAATCACCAAGCCTTCACCAAGGTGTGAGCTGCCTGCCTTATTTTGTATCCATAGTACATTCCAGATGGATATACTATACCCTACATATGCATCAAATGGAAGTTCAGCTATTTTTCCTCTTCATCAGTCCTCCATATCATCTTGATCCCAATCTACTGCTCCTATAAATGATCATATGATACTTCTACTTTCCTATGTCTGAACATTTCTGTTTCCCCAGTGACCCTATTCTTACTCTGTTATCACTGATTGATTGGATTCTCTCTCCTTCCATATCCCGTTTATGGTTTTTTCAAATTAGATGTCTATTTCTGGTCTTTTGTAGTATTTGCCACCTCTACCAGTATGTGGAATTGAGTAAGAGCTGTTTGAGCAGGTTAACTGTCACTAATCCTCCTTTGTTTTTGTTTTGTCTTGGGCTTATCTAACTGTTATTGTAGTACCTTCAGAAGTGTCTGTGGAAGAGGCCCTTTTAGAGTCATAGAGTCATAGAGATGTACAGCATGGAAACAGACCCTTCGGTCCAACCCATCCAAGCCGACCAGACATCCCAACCCAATCTAGTCCTACCTGCCAGCACCCGGCCCATATCCCTCCAAACCCTTCCTATTCATATACCCATCCAAATGCCTCTTAAATGTTGCAATTGTACCAGCCTCCACCACTTCCTCTGGCAGCTCATTCCATACACGTTCCACCCTCTGCATGAAAAAGTTGCCCCTTAGGTCTCTTTTATATCTTTTCCCTCTCACCCAAAACCTATGCCCTCCAGTTCTGGACTCCCCGACCCCAGGGAAAATACTTTGTCTATTTATCCTAACCATGCCCCTCATAATTTTGTAAACCTCTATAAGGTCACCCCTCAGCCTCCGACACTCCAGGGAAAACAGCCCCAGCCTGGTCAGCCTCTCCCTGTAGCTCAGATCCTCCAACCCTGGCAACATCCTTGTAAATCTTTTCTGAACCATTTCAAGTTTCACAACATCTTTCTGATAGAAAGGAGATCAAAATTGCATGCAATATTCCAACAGTGGCCTAACCAATGTCCTGTACAGCCGCAGCATGACCTCCCAACTCCTGTACTCAATACTCTGACCAATAAAGGAAAGCATACCAAACGCCTTCTTCACTATCCTATCTATCTACGATTCCACTTTCAAGGAGCTATGAACCTGCACTCCAAGGTCTCTTTGTTCAGCAACACTCCCTAGGACCTTGCCATTAAGTATATAAGTCCTGCTAAGATTTGTTTTCCCAAAATGCAGCACCTCGCATTTATCTGAATTAAACTCCATCTGCCACTTCTCAGCCCATTGGTCCATCTGGTCCAGATCCTGTTTTAATCTGAGGTAACCCTCTTTGCTGTCCACTACACCTCCAATTTTGGTGTCATCTGCAAACTTACTAACTGTACCTCTTATGCTCGCATCCAAATCATTTATGTAAATGACAAAAAGTAGAAGGCCCAGCACTGATCCCTGTGGCACTCCACTGGTCACAGGCCTCCAGTCTGAAAAACAACCCTCCACCACCACCCTCTGTCTTCTACCTTTGAGCCAGTTCTATAACCAACTGCCTCCATGTTAGATACTGGCTAGTTCTCCCTTTATTCCATGAGATCTAACCTTGTTAATCAGTCTCCCATGGGGAACCTTTTCAAATGCCTTACACATCTACTGCTCTGCCTTCATCAATCTTCTTTGTTACTTCTTCAAAAAACTCAATCAAGTTTGTGAGACATGATTTCCCACGCACAAAGCCATGTTGACTATCCCGAATCAGTCCTTGCCTTTCCAAATACATGTACATCCTGTCCCTCAGGATTCCCTCCAACAACTTGCCCACCACCAAGGTCAGGCTCACTGGTCTATAGTTCCTTGGCTTGTCTTTACCACCCGTCTTAAACAGTGGCACCATGTTTGCCAATCTCCAGTCTTCCAGCACCTCACCTGTGACTATCGATGATACAAATATCTCAGCAAGAGGCCCAGCAATCACTTCTCTAGCTTCCCACAGAGTTCTCGGGTACACCTGATCATGTCCTGGGGATTTACCCACTTTTAACTGTTTCAAGACATCCAGCACTTCCTCCTGTGTAATTTGGACATTTTGCAAGATGTCACCATCTATTTCCCTACAGTCTATATCTTCCATATCCTTTTGCACATTAAATACTGATGCAAAATATTCATTTAGTATCTCTCCCATTTTCTGTGACTCCACACAAAGGCCGCCTTGCTGATCTTTGGTCTATTCTCTCCCTAGTTACCCTTTTGTCCTTAATATATTTGTAAAAACCCTTTGGATTCTCCTTAATTCTCTTTGCCAAAGCTATCTCATGTCCCCGTTTTGCCCTCCTGATTTCCCTCTTAAGTATACTCCTACTTTCTTTATACTCTTCTATGGATTCACTCGATCTATCTTGTCTGTACCTGACATATACTTCCTTCTTTTTCTTAACCAAACCCTCAATTTCTTTCGTCATCCAGCATTCCCAAAGCTACCAGCCTTCCCTTTCACCCTGACAGGAATATACTTTCTCTGGATTCCTGTTATCTCATTTCTGAAGGTTTCCCATTTTCCAGCCATCCCTTTACCTGCGAACATCTGCCTCCAATCAGCTTTCGAAAGTTCTTGCCTAATACAGTCAAAATTGGCCTTTCTTCATTTTAGGGCTTCAACTTTTAGACCTGGTCTATCCTTTTCCATCACTATTTTAAAATGAATAGAATTATAGTCGTTGGCCCCAAAGTGCTCTCCCACTGACACCTCAGTCACTTGCCCTGCCTTATTTCCCAAGAGTAGGTCAAGTTTTACACCTTCTCTAGTAGATACACTAACATACTGAATCAGAAAATTGTCTTGGACACATTTAAGAAATTCCCCTCCATCTAAACCTTTAACACTATGGCAGTCCCAGTCGATGTTTGGAAAGTTAAAATCCCCTACCATAACTACCCTATTATTCTTACAGATAGCTGAGATCTCCTTACAAGTTTGTTTTTCAATTTCCCTCTGACTATTGGGGTCTATAATACAATAAGGTGATCATCCCTTTCTTATTTCTCAGTTCCACCCAAATAACTTCCCTGGATGTATTTCTGGGAATATCCTCCCTCAGCACAGCTGTAATGCTATCCCTTCTCAAAAATGCCACTCCCCCTCCTCTCTTGCCTCCCTTTCTATCCTTCCTGTAGCATTTGTATCCTGGAACATTAAGCTGCCAGTCCTGCCCATCCCTGAGCCAGGTTTCCGTAATTGCTATGATATCCCAGTCCAATGTTCCTAACCATGCCCTGAGTTCATCTGCCTTCCCTGTTAGGCCCCTTGCATTGAAATAAATGCAGTTTAATTTATTAGTCCTACCTTGTCCCTGCCTGTTTGACTCACTTCTGTTCTCAGCTGTACCCGTCTCAGATCGATCTCTTTCCTCACTATCCTTCTCCCATACACCAGCTCCTCAGCCATGCATTCATCTGCTCTATCCTCCTATTCCTGCCCTCACTAGCTCATAGCACTGGGAGTCATCCAGATATTACTACTCTTGAGGACCTCCTTCTTAAATTTCTGCCTAACTCTCTGTAATCTTCCTTCAGAGTCTCAACCTTTTCCCTTCCAATGTCATTGGTTCCAATGTGGACAATGACCTCCTGCTGGCCCCTCTCCCACGTGAAAACATTCTGCACTCTCTCTGAAAGATAACAAGGTTTATTGCATGATAGCGATAGGAGTAACCACATTTCATCAGGCATAATTACTAGGACCTTACAGAACTAGTGCAGATACATCTGCTCCCTTTGAAAAGTATAATAGAATTCCTTGCCTCCACCAACAGATTATGTGTAACATCAGGAGAATGGATGGAGCCAACATTATCACTTTCAGAGCCATCATCTTATTCAATATGGCTTCCCCTCTCCTCATGTGTCCCACAGTGGGGTTGTTAGCTCGTCTTTTCTGGGACAAGTGTCGAAGTTTTCTGGAGAGTAGATGGACAGTGAGAGGAATGGAAAGAATGCACACAGGTTGAAAACTTGGGATTAGATCACAAATCTTAAAACATTTATTCAGCTCACCAAATAATGAAATAAAACTCTTATAATTTGGTCTCACCTATTTAATCAATGATCCTTTCTACATATAAAGTCTGGTTGCCTGAACTGGAATGCACCTATTGTTCTTGTCTTCAGTTTTGTTATGTGCCAGCTTCTTCTGCAAAGAGGTAAAGGAAAGGATTGAATGTTTGATGGGAATGGTTGCAGCAGAACCTTGTGAGCGTGCTAGGCTATACAAGATGGTGAGCCACCCTAGTAAGTGATTAAAATGTGCAGTGTCTATAAAGAGTTGGAAATTTTAGAGGATGAGGTGAGTGTGAGCCCTTGAGTGCATCATGTATGTGATGCTGAGGCTTGTAGAATATTTCTGATTATCTGTGCATCCAGAGATAGACTAAATGATGCCCCAATGATTATAAAGTAGCAGAGGGAATATGGTGCCACTCACCCTTGTAGAGTGCAGGAGATCATTCATTTTTATGCAGCACTGATGCTGTTCATTTTGTGTTTGCCATTACCACTTGTGCTGCCATTTGCTCTTGGCCTAGACCAGTCTAATGAGATGACTTTTTGGTGCCATTCTCTGGAAACGGTGAAGACCTTCTGGCACCTGCTCACATTTCTGGGCTGATGGAGGTGATCATCACAGGCTGCTTGGAAGTTCCTGCCTTGCAGCTCGAGAAGTGGGGTCCAGCTGGCCTTGAAATATGGTGCCAGAGGCTTCAACTCCAGAATGTTCCAGAAGGTGTCAGCCATGGAGTTCAGGCCATCATGGATGTAAGTGTACCTGAAGTATATTGAAGTATGTCTGCATATGTTTTATTCAGTAATAATATCTTGAAATATTATCAATCTGCATGATCATATTGTAGTTTAATAAAATTCTATTTGCAGTTTTTTAATCAATGTTTGATGGCTGTTTTCAGCTTCTTGTATTCAGGATTAGTGGTGCTGGAAAAGCACAGCAGTTCAGGCAGCATCTGAGGAGCTGTAAAATCGATGTTTCGGTCAAAAGCCCTTCATCAGGATTACAGGATTTCTGTATTCCTGTATTCCTGATGAAGGGTTTTTGCCCAAAACATCGATTTTACTGCTCCTCGGATGCTACCTGAATTGCTGTGCTTTTCCAGCACCACTAATCTAGAATCTGGTTTCCAGCATCTGCTATTTTACCTAGTTTCTTGTATTCAGCCAATATTTTAAAATGTGAATGTTAATTGCATAACTTCTTCATTCATTATGTCAGCTGTAATATTGGGCAATGTAATCATCCTGTGGGATCTCGGTTGTTCACATATGAAAGTCTGTGGCAAGTGGCTGTCTCTGATGTTATTTACAGTACGGAAGGTGGCCTTTCAGCCATGCTGATCAATTTCACTCCCTTACCTCAATCCCAATAACCTTGAAAGTTTATTTTATTCAAGTGCTACCTAATTCTAATCATTACCAACTTAATAGAGTTCTTTGAGGGAATGACCAAGTTGATAGATGAAGGAAGGGCTGTAGATGTCATAAAAATGGACTTTAGAAAGGTGTCTCCCTATGGTAAACTAATGGAGAAAGTGAAGTCACATGGTGTGCAGTGTGTTCTAGCTAGGTGGATGACGGACTGGTTGAGCAACAAGAGACAGAGAGTAGTAGTTGAAGAGAGTTTCTCGAAATAGAGATAGGTGACCAGTGGTGTTCCACAGGGATCAGTGCTGGGGCCACTGTTGTTTGTGATATACATAAATGATCTGGAAGAGGGCACTGTTGGTATGGTCAGCAGGTTTGCAGATAACACGAAGATTGGTGGAGTAGCAGAAAGCATAGCGGACCGTCAAAGAATACAGCAGAATATAGATAGACTGGAGAGTTGGGCAGAAAAGTGGCAGATGGAGTTCAATCCAGGCAAATGTGAGGTGATGCATTTTGGGAAGTCTAATTCTAGAGCGAAATATACAGCAAATGGAAGAGCCTTGGGAAAAGTTGATGAGCAGAGAGATCTGGGAGTTCAGGTCCATTGGACCCTGAAGGTTGCTGCACAGATGGATAGAGTGGTCAAGAAGGTACATAGTCTGCTTGCCTTCATCAGATGGGGTATTGAGTATAAGAGCTGGCAGGTCATGTTAAAAATGTGCAAGGCATTGGTTCAGCTGCATTTAGAATACTGTGTACACTTCTGGTTGCCACATTACCAAAAGCATGTGGATGTTTTGGAGAGGATGCAGAGAAGGTTTATGAGGATGTTGCCTGGTATGGAAGGTGCCAACTCTGAAGAGAGGTTGCATAGGTTAGGATTGCCTTCATTAGAAGAAAGGAGATTGAGGGGGGACTTGATTGAGATCTACAAAATCATGAAGGGTATAAACAGGGTAGATAGAGATCAGCTTTTTGCCAGGATGAAGGATTCAATAACGAGAGAGGTGAGAAGTGAAACGTGTAAGGGGGATACACGAGGCAATTACTTTACACAGAGTGTGGTAGGTGCTTGGAACGCGTTGCCAGCAGAGGTAGTAGAGGCACACACAGTAGATTAATTTAAGATGCTTCTGGACAGATGCATGACTAGGTGGGGAGCAGAGGGATACAGATGCTTAGGAATTGGACGACAGGTTTAGACAATGGATTTGGATCGGCTCAGGCTTGGAGGGCTGAAGGGCCTGTTCCTGGGCTGTAAATTTTCTTTTTTGTTCTTTTATTAATCATTTCCTTATCCAGCACCCTGGTGGTCAATGAGCTCTAACTTTGTCTTCCCTCTTCTGTCACTTTTTTACAATCCTATAGTATATAACATTGTACGTTGGTTATCTAGCTCACTGTATAGTCACTTTTCTTTGTATTTAGCCACTTAAGCAACTAAACAATAGCTAGGTTGCAACTGAGGGCTGTTTAGCTCAATTGGCTGGATAGCTGGTATGTAATATAAAGTAATGCCAATAGCTTGGGTTCAATTCCTACATCAGCTGAAGTTGCTAGGAAGGTGGAGTCTTCTCAACTTTGCCTGAGATGTGATGACCCTCAGGTTAAGCTCACCACCAGTTCTCTCTCTAATGAGGGAGCAGCCCAAGAAGCTGTGGTGACTTCACCTCTGAAACAAGTAGCATTTTACCTAATCTTGCACAGTCCTATTTTGTGTCTTGTAGTTTCACAAATGAATGTGTACATAGGTGACAGTCGCCATGTGAAATACATTTCTCAAACACAGGAAGTTAGAATGCCCCCAAGGTTGATAAATATGGTTGTGCAGTAACTAGAGTCAGGTGTTGCAATCTATTTCAATCTTCAAAACCATTTTTCCAATTTCCTGTTATGATGTCTGAACAGAGTAAATAAGATAGAACTTCAGATTAAACTTGTTGATGAAGTCAGCAGGGCTTATGCACCCGTTACCTTTGTTTTACCAACTATTTTAGGTTTTTGCTTTATTTAGCAAATAAAATACTTTGATGCAATATCAATTTTACTACCTTATATCCAATCCAAATTATTAAATTATCCATACTCATAGCACTATATTATAAATGGAACAGAATAAAATACTGAGAATGTACTGTGTTCCTAGTTGCCACTCATCTTAAATGATGTTGGAACAATGACATATGAAATAACGATATCTACAATCACATAAGTACCATTACAAGGTTGAGAATTACAAGGAGTAGTTTGTAATATTATTACCATAAAGTCCAGATTAGCATAGATATAATTCCAATTGAAGTGTCAAAATATCTCTGCCTCAGCTGCATTTTGTTCAGTGAAGCTTCACAGCCAATGAAGTATTTGAAGTCTGACACTGCTGTAATACGGGGAAACACAGCACCATTGACTCCATACCTGTCTATCTTAAATCCTAATCCTGTGTTTAAATCTCTGCATGGCCAGGTTCTTCTCATTTACTGCAATCTCCTTCAGCCCTATGATCATCTTCTAACTCTGCTTTTGACCAACTGTTGTCTCTTGTGCAGTCCCCCAGTTCTGCCTTGGCAATTTGTCCTTTAGCTGTTTAGCTGCTGTGCACTGGAATTCCATCCTGAAATCTTCACACATTTCTACTTTAGTCAGCTCCTATTAAGGACTTTCTATTCTTGAAAAGGATTGGGTAAATTACCCCATTAATCACTCCTGGAGGCTGCACTTCAGAAAGTGGTTTGATTTGATTTTAAACATAATTTTTATGCATATAATTTGATACAATTTATTGTTGTCAATGGACACTGTACTTTAAGACATTGCTTATAACTTGATACTTTGATCAAACCTCGGTCACTTGTCCAATTTATTCTTCTTTGGCTTGGTGTTTGATTTTAACTGTTTATACTTTGGTGAAATATTTTGAATACTTTGGGTTATTCCACTGTGGTAAAAGCATCGTATAAATGTAAGTCATTATTGTTAAAAACACACAAGTAAATATTCAGTCAGCACGGTGCTTTCTCTGAAGGAACTATCATGATACAGCAGCTACTACTGCGTAGTCTGGTATGCCTTTGATAATGTAACATAAAAATGACAGTGATCATTGCTTCAGATCTTAAGCACCACACAACTTTTTAGCATCTCATTAATACTGTAGGCTTTATTCCTAAAAGCTTTACAGTTGTAAGCTGTTAACTGTCAGTGATGCCTTCCAATAATTATGCATTTCTTGGCATTAGCCTATCAAAGTCTTCCATCTCTGCTTGTTTGTGAGAGAGTGCTGTGGCGGTTCGCTGTGAGATTTAATTGGTCCATGCTTCATGGAAGAAAGCCCTCTGCGTTTACTTAAAATTGATTTGTCTGCAAAGCATCTGCATGTGTGGGCTCATAACAACTGAGCCATTGAAAAGAAATTTGCACAAGTAACACCAGAGCTGTTTGTTTAGGGAATATAATTTTCTGACATAGAACTGTTGAGTTCAAAATGAGAGAAACAAAACACTCATAGAGCTTGAAGCACATTCTAATGTTAATGTGAGCAACAGCATCAGATGTCTACTTCATCAGCATTATTATGATCATCTTGTGATGAATATGATCAGTTGTAATTATTTCAGTTTTATGCAGTAGTCATTACTTCAACAGATACCCCTTTGCAAAATAAATCCCCAAATGACAGTATGTTTTAGAAATTCAGGCACTCTACTGTTAGAAACACTGATTAAACCTTGGTTATTACAGAATGGAGTGCACTTTAGTACACCATATTCCAGCTGTGCCCTGGCATTACTTTATAGTGCATCAAAGCAATGTAGTTGCTTGTTGTCAGCTGACTTGAAAGCTGATCCGGATTGGAAAACTGTGCTTGCAGCTGCAATGTAGGCTGGTTTCAGGGACAAGGTTCCACTGTCTCTCAGATATAGCATGAGCATTGAAAAAGTAATTCCGTAGGCTTCAGGATGCAGATATGGGTTGCACTGCCAGCATTGTTCTGCTTGAAGCCTTTCGTTCCGTGGTTCACAGGAACTGTGCACATATCTGCACCCGGCACCAGGAGCAATTGTCACTTGAATTTTTGCCACTGGATGAATCTGACGGAATGAGCAGACCCAGAACTCTTCTAATTATGGTATCGTAATGTTTTCTGTATTATTATTTTTAGAATCTTTTAAAATACTGTTGTAATTTTGACTTTCATAGAAACAGTGAAAATCTCTCAATATTTATATGAACATGAAAGGTCAAAACCAGGATTAAATTGTTTTATTTTACATTATATTACATTATTTAAATCAAAGCAAATGGAAAGCTGAAGTCATTCATTTTCTTCAGTTTTTGGTAAATAAAATGGCACAAAGGGAAAACATGTTGTTTCATTTACTAACAGTTTCATTCGCTGTTCACATCTAACAGTGTTTCAGGGTGCTTGTGAGAAAAAAGAATCACTAAATTTTACCTGGTTTCTTTTACTTCTGCTATTGTAATCAAGTTGTTTATAGGCATTACTCCTTGAAGAATTCACTTATCGTTTACCATTACTATCTACGTTTTGATATAAAAATATATGATACTGTATTTAAATTCTGTACTTCTTGTGATGGTCAGCTTATGTATTTCATTATATTGTGGCAAAACGGTGACTTTAGAATGCTCAGTGGATCATTCCGAGAGAAATGAAGAACTTCTTTTAAACATTTCTCATCTCTCCAGACTAAATCCTTAAAATATTTTTGAAATCATTTGATTAGGGCAACATGATTTTCATTGAAGGTGGGAGAAACATACATCTTTTTGTACTTTGATATGAGTCTACCATCTCCAGTTTTGTGATTATCACCATGTAATGGATAATGTCAATAGTCTACTTAAATTCATTGGAGCCACAAAATCTATTTAGTAGAGTGCAGTGGTAGAAAAAACAGTTGGGACATATTGTGCTCGGATCCATTAACCGATTAGGTCATATCATAGCTGTTAACCATGTGAAACATCAACTTTCCTTATTCTAAGGCATAGCCATCTTGAACATTCAGTGTCTGATTCACACTCTGCTGAGTTTAGGTCAAGCATCCTTAGACTTAGGCAAGTGCTGGGTGAGCTTGTGGCTGACAATAAATTTAGGTCAGCTACTCTGAAAGTTATCTGCTTGAATCCAGCCTGAATGGCTCCTTTTTCAGTGGTCCTGCCTAGTCTGCTGAACACTTGAATACTGCACAGACCATATATGCTAAATAATTGCCATGTGTTTTGTCAGTTCCCCTTATGATCTGTAAAGTGTGTGTTAGGGCTTGGCCAAGGAATATCCTAAAGATGAGCCTACAAATTCCATTCCTCGAGTCAGATTACGACGGTATAGAAGGAGCCACCACAAGTGGAGGCAGAATAAAGGTTCGTGAAGGACTTACATCGTAGCTCACCAACAATTTTGGCAGATTTGACTTCTGGTTTCCCTTCTTAGAATAGTGCCACTTAAGAGTTTCTGATTTTTATGCTGGGAGGGTGCTTCTGTTTCCTCACTATAAAAACATGGTGTCTTCTCCCAAAATATACATAACCCTGTCCTTGGGATTCAAGATGGGATCAAAATGAAAATCAGTATGTAAAGGGAATTTCCATCCTTGTTGTGATGCACAAAATTTGACTGAAAGACAACAATAATAAATTAATAGTATACCTTCAGGAAGATTTAAGATGACTGGAGTGTTTTCCCTATGTAGTGGTTGTATGAGCTTAATATTATGTTGGTTAACATAACAAAAATCCATTTAATTAGTTAGTAACAAACATAATACAAATTTCACAGGGATAACTGTTGTCAAAAATAAATGCATGCTAAGATATTATGCAAAGCAGGTTGCACTGAGAATATATAGTAAAATTGAATGTAAAGTTAGATAGAGATTTGGCACTACTTATGGAGAGAAATTTAAGGCTGTAAATCTACTGAACTATCAGTCTGACACTGTAAGATATAAGACCAGAATTATACTGCCAGATATGCTTGGCTGCAACTCTCATTTTTCTAGGACAGAATTTTGAGTACTTATGGCTGCAGCACTTAGCTTTATCATGAACTGCAAACAGTTTAGAATCTTACTCATTTTTTTTGTAAGTTCTTCACACCAATGAAAAGTTATATTTGCAGCCTGAAAGACTAATGAAGACAGCATGTGATTTTGCAAGTTAATGCTCTTACACAGAGCAAACATTCTGGATCCTATGTTCTATTTGATAAATTAGGTACATTGTATTGACTGAACTTTGTTTATCGACTAATACTGGAACTCACAACTTTCAACTTCCTTTAGTGATACTGGTATATATACTGCTTGTAGCTTATTTGTGCTAAAATATTCACAAGATCTGTTTCTTGCAAAACTGATTATCATAGGGAAGAAAGTATTGATATGTGTTAATCCCTTATGCAAGAGGGGGCTTTAAGTGTTTTTACTTGTATAGCTCATTTCACATCCTTGTGGCATTTCAAAGTGGCTAACAGCCAAGCTTTTGTATTTGGAAATGTCGCTATAATTGATGTAGATGAACAGGACACCTAATTTCATTTCAAAGATTCTTCTTTCTACAAATTATCAAGGCTTTCTATATTCAGTTCGCTGGAGCTGGAAATCATAGGATGACCGTAGATTTATTGACCTACATTTTCCTGGTGTATGCTGTGATCCATTTGATTCTAGAGCGCAGCTGACATCAGGAGGACCACCCACTAAGTTGGCAATGACCAAAGTCATTTTACGTATGATTCTGAGTAGTATTTATTTTAGAGCAGAAAAGGCATTTTTTGTCATCCATTGTGCTTTGTGGTTACTATGCAAAGCAAAATTTTTGAATCAATTAACATTTTAATTTCAATTATAGATAAATCCGTGTATTTTAATTCTGAGGCTTGTGTCAAATCTATTCCAGAGCAATGTGATAAATGTTTCCTGGATTTAAACATTTTATCTGTTGTTGAAATGAACCTCCAAGAATTCCTCATGTACACGATCCATGCCACTAAACTATAATTTGGTACTAATTTAGACTTTACATTAATTGTCACTGAGACAGCAAACCAAGTTGGAAAGGTCACAGACTCATGCAGCTCTCCCTCCCAGAGGGAGTCTATAATTTTACTTGGTCTGTGGCTAATGTGATAAATAATGCAAAGTCTACAGAAATATAAGATGCTCATTTGCATCCAAGAAGCAATAACTAATCTGTCCTTGAACAGATGGAAAGTGGTTTCTTTTTCAAATCAATGCTTCTCTGCTTTTTATGTGTGTCTGAGAGATTCAAACATTTTTCTTCCTACTTTGAAATGTACTGTATTTCCTTTCAGTGAATGTTTATGTCATGTTGAAATGTTCTATGAGTTTTGACAATTCGTGGTACAGATTGTTACAGTTGGTATGATTACATCTGCAGGAGAAAGTGAAATGTGTGACAAACCTGCATTTCTGCAGAAATTTAAATTTGTCTTTTCAAGATATCTTTAGATAAAGGAAATAGCAATTGACATACATACAGAGAGTTTGTGCAAGATAAGAAGATGTATTACAAATACATGAATAAGTTTGAGGGGATGATTTTGTTATAAGTACCCAGCTCGACCAGTATTTGTCACTATGTCAATTAACAAAGAATCTGATAAAATGTATGTCTAACCTGGAATAACATTGTGGAGAAAGTGAGGACTGCAGATGCTGCAGATCAGAGTCAAAAGGTGTGGCACTGGAAAAGCACAGCAGGTCAGGCAGCATCCGAGGAGCAGGGCACAGCACGTTTCGGGGCTTATGCCCAACACGTCGACTCTGCTGCTCCTCAGATGCTGCCTGACCTGCTGTGCTCTTCCAGTGCTATATTAGCACTAATTAAAGGTCAATTAGGCTTGTTAACTTTGACTTGAATAAAAGAACGCTCATAGGGCCGACTGCCTGCCCTTCTTCCGCGGTTACATTAGGGCCCGGGTGTCCTTGGAGAAGGAGCACGCGGTGTCCACCAACACCCTGGAGTTGTTCAGGGAGAGATGGGCGCCGCGGGGAGTGGAGTGCATTATTTCCTCCTCCAACTCGATTTTGATTTAGTCCCTACCCTCCCCTTCACTGTTTTGATCACACAGCATTGCCCTTCGATGTGAAGGGCACTGCTTGTCACTGGCCACTCGGGTGTTTTCCTATCTTCCTGGTAGTGGAAATTGAATAAAGATTCGTGCACTTTGTGTCTTTCACTGTGTCTCACATGTATACACACACACACCATGGATGCTGGGGAAAAAATAAGCACTACCGCACTTAGGTGGTAGTGTGGGAGTTAAATTAAAAAAGAAAAAAAAAAGAAAAAATATAAGAGAATGCTCATAGGGCCGACTGCCTGCCCCTCTTCTGCAGTTACGTTAGGGCCCGGGTGTCCTTGGAGAAGGAGCACATGGTGTCCACCAACACCCTGGAGTTGTTCAGGGAGAGGTGGGCGCCACGGGGAGTGGAGTGCATTATTTCCCCCTCTAACTCTATTTTGATTTAGTCCCTAACCTCCCCTTCACTATTTTGATCACACAGCATTGCCCTTCGATGTAAAGGGCACTGCTTGTCACTGGCCACTCGGGTATTTTCTATCTTCCTGGTGGTGGAAATTGAATAAAGATTCATGCACTTTGTGTCTTTCACTGTGTCTCAGACGTATACACACACACCATGGGTGCTGGGGAAAAAATAAGCACTACCGCACTTAGGTGGTAGTGTGGGGGTTAAATTTTTAAAAAAAGAAAAAAAAAATAAAAGAACGCTCATTCCATGACATAGCAGAAATTGGCACTCAATTTTTAAAGGACTACATGGACAAAGTCAGGAAATAAGGGGCACCTGATTCCGAATGTGTTCGCATGTTTTGGGACACCTTCAAGGTGCCACACACCCACCTCTTTCCACATTGCCTGCCTGATTGAACTTGGTTCCTGACACCACTCACCTCCCTGCTTGCTCTTTAGGAACAATAAAATGAGCACCATACATGAAAATGGAGCTTAACATGACGTTAAACCTCAGGATGATGTTGAATGAAAAATTGGAGAGTAAATTTGGAGAAGAAGGGAGTTGGAGTTCTTCTTTTATATTAAATACAATTGGTGTTTTTATGCCAGGGAATATGAAGAAGGCGCTTGGTGTGCTTTCCTTTATTAGTCAGAGTATTGAGTACAGGAGTTGGGAGGTGATGTTGCGGCTGTACAGGACATTGGTTAGGCCACTATTGGAATATTGCATGCAATTCTGGTCTCCTTCCTATCGGAAAGATGTTGTGAAACTTGAAATGGTTCAGAAAAGATTTACAAGGATGTTGCCAGGGTTGGAGGATTTGAGCTACAGGGAGAGGCTGAACAGGCTGGGGCTGTTTTCCCTGGAGCGTCGGAAGCTGAGGGGTGACCTTATAGAGGTTTACAAAATTATGAGGGGCATGGTTAGGATAAATAGACAAAGTCTTTTCCCTGGGATCGGGGAGTCCAGAACTAGAGGGCATAGGTTTAGGGTGAGAGGGGAAGGATATAAAAGAGACCTAAGGGGCAACTTTTTCATGCAGAGGGTGGCACGTGTATGGAATGGGCTGCCAGAGGATGTGGTTGAGGCTGGTACAATTGCAACATTTAAGAGGCATTTGGATGGGTATATGAATAGGAAGGGTTTGGAGGAATATAGGCCGGGTGCTGGCAGGTGGGACTAGATTGGATTGGGATAGCTTGTCGGCATAGACAGGTTGGACCGAAGGGTGTGTTTCCATGCTGTATATCTCTATGTCTCAATGACTCTATCTGTCTAAATCCCCCAGATCCACCCTGTTGTGATATTCTTTGAACCTCTTCTTCAAATCTTGAATAATGGAGCTGCTGAGGCTGATTGGATTGATTGACAGCTCCTGAGGGTGGGGCTTCCTCCTGACTGAGGGGTGGTAGTCCCATCATGAGCCAGTTTAATCTGCCTGTAGTGTATTGTGGTTGTAGGTTGGTCTTCCAAGGAGCCCAGGGTTGTGAGCTTCTGAACTCGATTAAGTACAGCCTGCTGGTTCTTTCCTGGCTTACCAATCCTGCTTCATTAACACAGGTCCATAAAGGTCATTATTTTGAGAAATGACACAAGACTCAGGAGCTTTCTCACTAAGCGGGTAACACCAGCCCGTGGCTGCATTGAACAGAAGCAAGTACTCCCACGGTCACCTCTTTGAAGGCAAAAACAAAGGAAGTGCCAATTATTCGCTCTTTATTCTCTGGTTAAAAAAAGCTACTGTACTTAATACAAACAAGAGAATTCCAATTAACTCATCTGTAATTTTTCTGAAGATGATGGGCCATGTTAAGCTTTAGCTGCATGGGTGGTGGTCATTCTCTTTTATTTGCAGATAATGTTCACTCATGAATCTTAATGGAAGATGTCAATTATTTCTTCGTTTCTAGTATTTGATTTGATGTTCATTCCCATATTTTTACATTCAATCATCACACTGGGCTGCTGTAATTAATACTGACAGCATTGAATGCTTTCCTGCTGCCAATGTGTCAGTAAAATCAGACTTGCAGTCAATTTGATTGTAATTAACTGCTCAGAAAATATATTTTAGGGTCTAAATATCAGGTTTCTATGTTAATGAATTAATGCAGTGATAGTCAATTGAATTATTAATTATTATTTAACAATGGCAAATGGAGACATGATTAGTTAACAGAATTTCTATTTAAAATATTCATTTAATCTTGTATTTTGAGTGAGGTGAAGTGGTGAAAGGTTTGGGAAAATCAGAAGAATGATTCAAAAGAAAAGTTTGCAGAAAGTTCTTAAAGGAGAACAGAAGGACAAAGTTCCGTAGTTGAAGACTCTGCCTCTGAGAAAGGAATATAGAGGAAACTAGAGGTGAGGGCCAAGGGGGGATATTGAGGTAGAGGAGTTTGCCAATTTACTATTTTGAGATTGGTCAAATACCTTTAAGGATGAGGAAGATTATGTTGCAGAGCTGGAAGTAAGAAGGTTTAGAGAGATAATATTTAGTCACAATAAAATAATATTCTCTCACTATATTGAGTATTTCTTTCAACTCCAATTTGTTGGCAATACTGATGTAAGACTCACTTAAAGCTGCATTTGAATCATTCAAATTGATCAGAATGGTCGGGAATAATACATCAGATCTTTAATAAAGTTATCCTTTGATGTTGAGCTACTTTGCATTCTACATTCACCCTTGAAAAACATGGCAACATTCAAGACTCCTGTTGCAGACATTCTTTGCTTTAAAATGTTCATTCATGTTCTGCTGATTGAGCAGTAGTGGCAACAACAGTCATAATGTAAACTTGAAATCTACACCTGCAATATGGCTGGAACCAGTTAACATGGGGCTTCATGTCCTGGGTAGTCAAAGGGGATGAGTGGCTCAGTGAGAGTAGGTAAGACTATTTTGTTTTATACTTGTACAAAGCAGGATAAGGAATAAAAGGCTGATTGGAAGTGTTATGAAGGTGTAGAGGTATACTGTACCTTTAGGAGATTTAAAAGCTAGCAGAACTACCTAACACAGCACCAAGTGTTCTGAACAAGATAACAATATAACATTTGGTCAAACATCTAGATTAACTGGGTTGCCTCGAGATGAAAAAACAAATTCAAATTTGGCCAACCAGTTTAAACTATGCCCCAAAATACCAAACTCCATTCAAGTTTGAATTTAGTATTTTGACATTATTAACACCAATGTAACAATCCGATGCTTTGGGGTATAAAACCAGAAAAAAGTTGAACAGTTGGAGGAGAACTGCCAAGCCACCAGCATGTACAGACTGCCTGACACACAGCTCTCTTAAAGGTACTTTTATCTATCAAAGGCCTGTGAAATGGAAATCCCTAAGAGGAAGAAATCTACAGAGGACGATAAAAAGAGAAGATTTGACAGCTGTCTGGTTTTGAAATTTGAACTTTGGTAAATCTTACTCTGGGATTTTTATTGGACAAATATTATAGAAGGGAAAGTAAAAGATAGGTTAGAAAAAGCAGTTATAAATAGTTGTTAGTTAATTATTCTCTGTTATTCTTTAAGAAGTAAAGTTGGTCATTTTTACTTTGAATAGTTCTTGACCTCTCGAATTTTCACAGATCATTGCATGTGATAAATCTTTTCTGTGTTGCTGGTTTTACATTAGCATTGGAGTATACCCCGTGTCATAACATACGACTTAGGTTAGAGAAGACAGATAACTGATGCAAATCCATGTACATGTAGTTAAGATGCAATGTGAGCCATAGGGTGGGATCTTATCAATCACTGAATGATGTGTGTAGTGGTGAGAAAGTTGGGAGAATTGTCTGAGAGCAGCACTAAGGAGATTCCTGGTGACAAGAGCAAAAGATCACATTTTCCAACCGTGTGATGAACAGTGACATGAGATGCTTGCTAGCCAGCAGTGAGAAATCTATTTACATCTATTACATCTATATCAATGATTTGGATGAGAATGTAGAACATTTGCAGCTGACACTAAAATAGGCAGTATTGTGGACAGTGAGGAAGGTTTTCAGAAATTGCAGTAGGACCTTGATCAGCTGGGGAAATGGGCCAAGAAATGGCAAACGGAGTTTAATATAGATGAGTATGAGGTCTTGCATTTTGGAAAGTCAAATCAATGTCGGAGTTTCATGGTGAGTGGTAGGGCCTTAAAGAGTGTAGTGGAACAAAAGAACTTTGGAGTTCAGGTGCACAGTCTCTGAAAGTGGAGTCACAGGTAGACAGGGCAGTGAAGTAAACTTTTGGCACACTGACCTTCAAAATCAGGGCATTGATTATAAAAGTTGGGAAGTTATGCTCAGTTATACAGGACATTGTTGAAGCCACACTTGGGAGTATTGTGTTCAGTTTTGGTCACCTTGTTATATGAAGGATGTAATTAAACTGGAAAGAGTGCATAAGAAATTTATGAGAATGTTGCCAAGACTCAATGGTTTGAGTTTAAGGGAGATGTTGGGCAAGCTAGGCCTTTTTTCTCTAGAGCGTAGGAGACTGAGAGGGGTCTTATAGAAGTGTATAAGATCATGAGAGGCATGGCTAGGGTGAATGCACTCAGTCTTTTTCCCAGGGTTGGGGAATCGAGGACTCGAGGGCATCCATTTAAGGTTAGAGGGGAAAGAATAAAAGGGAACCTGAGGGGCAACTTTTTTACACAGAGGGTGGTACGCATATGGAATAAGCTGCCATCAGAAGTGGTTGAGGCAGGTACATTAACAACATTTAGAAGGCATTTGGGCAAATGCATGGATAGGAAAGGTTTAGAAGGATATGGGCCAAGTGCAGGGAAATGGGGTTCGTGTGGATGGACATTTTGATCGGCAGGACCACTTTGGGTTGAAGAGCCTGTCTCCATGCTGTAGGATTCTATGTACATCCTCATTATTATGGCACCTTACCTCATTGAGGTAGTGTTTCTCATTCTCCCACTTGTTTGAAGACCTTGAGATGCAGCCTCAGCTACGTTCTGCACAGTTGTACCCAGACTTTCCTGTTTTTAAACTCCAGCTACCTCTCAATGAAGGCCAAGATTTCATTGGCCTTCCCAATTACCAGCTGCATCTGCCTGCTAATGTTTTAAGAACAAGAACACCCAAATCCTTCTCTTCTGCACTTTTTGGAGTGTCTCTCCATTTAAATAAGTGTCTGCATTTTGAGGTTTCCTATCAAAGTGCAGGACCTCACCATTTCCAAGATTAAACTCCATCTGTCAAATTCTTGCACACTCACTCAACCTAGCTGTATCTTTTTCAGGTTCCTTCCATCCTCATCACAACTTGCCCCTCACACCTATTTTTGCATCATCAGCAGATTGGATACATTACACTCTGCCCCCTCTTCCATCGAGTGGAATTTTCACATTTTTGGGCAATTTACTCTCAGCTGAGATTCTTGGCAAACGAGCTGTCATGCCATGTGATGTCTTCTACATGCAATCCACTCTTCATCATGTAGGAGACGTGGAAATGCTCACTGCTGTCAAGAATTTGTGACATTTGTGTCACTGGTGCCATATTTTAAACCCACCTGCACACTAATCCTGATGCTGCAAACCAGGTCTGCCCTTCAGATAGTGGTCCAGCTCCATTATTCTGAACAAAATGGCCCACAAAAGGAAATTAACTTGTTGAAATAAATCAAGGCAAACATGAAGCCACACTACACTGTTGTACATGCTCTCAGACCAACTCTAACACCACTTCAGTCTGTTACTCTGGGGCTCAGGACATCTAAGATTGGCACATTGCATGTGCAGTGACACACCAAGTATTCATGGCACTACACTGGATGCATCTTATGGCTCATCTTCATTTCTTCGCGCTCACTGTTATTGGGTTCATTTAGAAGTTTTCAGCCTCTGTGGCTTGCATTGATTTTTTCATGCATAGAGAGGTGCAGCAGCTCATCAAAGTTTGGAACACTTAACAATCAAGGGATGAACATGTTGCGGTACAGAAACATGCTACATTGATATCTCACCTGCAGCTTCTACCTGCAGATTATACAGCAGGCACACTGCATATTGCTTCAAGCAAACAGCCATCTCTGAAAGTCATAATCAATGAGTCATAGAGATACACAGCCCCCAGAAACAGACATCAAACATAGAACATTACAGCACAGTACATGCCCTTCAGCCCTCAATGTTGTGTCGACCTGTGAAACCAATCTGAAGCCCATCTAACCTACACTATTCCATTCTTGTCCATATGCCTATCCAATGACCATTTAAATAGCCTTAAAGTTGGCTAGTCTATTGCTGCTGCAGGCAGTGCATTGCATACCCCTACTACTCTCTGAGTAAAGAAACTACCTCTGACATCTGTCCTATGTCCATCACCCTTCAATTTAAATCTATGCCCCCTCATGCTAGCCATCACTATCCAAGGAAAAAGGCTCTCACTGTCCACCCTATCTAACTCTCTGATTATCTTATATGGCTCAATTAAGTCACCTCTCAACTTCTCTTTAATGAAAACAGCCTCAAGTCCCTCAGTCTTTCCTCGTAAGACCTTACCTCCATACCGGGCAACATTCTAGTAAATCTCCTCTGAATCTTTTCCTAAGCTTCCACATCCTTCCTATAATGCGGTAGCCACACTGGAGTTTTGAAAAGCTACAGCAGGATGTCATGATTCCAAATTTAAATCCCTCTACCAATAAAAGCTAACACACTGTATGCCATCTTAACAACCCTATCAACCTGGGTGGCAACTTTCAAGGATTCATGTACCTAGACACCGAGATCTCTCTACTCATCGACACTACCAAGAATCTTACCATTAGCCCAGTACTCTGCATTCCTGTTACTCCTTCCAAAATGAATCACCTCACACTTTTCCGCATTAAACTCCATTTTCCACCTCTCAGCCCAGCTCTGCAGCTTATCTATGTCTCTCTGTAACCTGCAACATTCTTCGGCACTATTCACAACTCTACTGACATGAGTGTCATCGCAAATTTCCTAACCCACCCTTCTGTGCCCTCATCCAGGTCATTTATAAAAATGACCAACAACAGTGGATCTTTGTGATACACCACTAGTAACTGAACTCCAGGATGAACATTTCCCATCACATATCACCCTCTGTATTCTTTCAGCTAGCCAATTTCTGATCCAAACCATTAAATCACCCTCAATCCCATGCTTCCGTATTTTGTGCAATAGCCCACCGTAGGGAACCTTATCAAACGAGGTAAAAACAATGACTGCAGATGCTGGAAACCAGATTCTGGATTAGTGGTGCTGGAAGAGCACAGCAATTCAGGCAGCATCCGAGGACAGGCAAAATCGACGTTTCGGGCAAAAGCCCTTTGAAGGGCTTTTGCCCGAAATGTCGATTTTGCCTGTCCTCGGATGCTGCCTGAATTGCTGTGCTCTTCCAGCACCACTAATCCAGAACCTTATCAAACGCCTTACTGAAATCCATACACACCATATTAACCACTTTATCCTCATCGACTGTTTGGTCACCTTCTCAAAGAACTCAATAAAGTTTGTGAGGCATGACCTACCCTTCCCAAAACCGTGTTGACTGTCCTTAATCAGCTTATTCCTTTCTAGATGATTATAAATCCTATCTCTTATAATCCTTTCCAACACTTTACCCACAACTAAAGTAAGGCTCACAGGTCTATAATTTCCAGGGTTGTCTCTACTCTCCTTGAAGGGCCTGTGCCCGAAACGTCGAATCTCCTGTTCCCTGGATGCTGCCTGACCTGCTGTGCTGTTCCAGCAATAAAGTTTCAACTCTACTCTCCTTGGACAAGAGAACAGCATTTGCTATCCTCCAGTCTTCTGGCATTATTCCTGCAGACAATGTTGACATAAAGATCAATGCCAAAGGCTTGGCAATCTCCTCCCTGGTTTCACAAAGAATCCTAGGATAAATCCCATTCAACCCAGGGGACTTATCTACTTTTACACTTTCCAGAATTACTAACACCTCCTCCTTGTGCACCTCAATCCAATCTAGTCGGGTAGTGTGTATCTCACTATTCTCCTCGACCACATTGTCTTCTTCCAGTGTGAATACTGATGAAAAGTATTTATTTAGCACTTCCCCTATCTCCTGTGACTCCACGCACAACCTCCCACTACTATGCTTGATTGGCCCTAATCTTACTTTAGTCATTCCTTTTTTCCTGATATACCTGTAGACCCTTCAGTCCAACTCACCCATACCGATCAGATATCTTAAATTAATCTAGTCCCATTTTCCACCACTTGGCCCATATCCCTCTAAACCCTTCCTATTCATGTACCCATCCAGATGCCTTTTAAGTGTTGTAATTTTACCAAACTCCACCACTTCCTCCGGCAGCTCATTCCATACATGCATCACCCTTTACATGAAAAAGTTCCCCTTAAGGTCCCCTCACTCCTCTCACCCTAAATTTATGGCCTCTAGTTCTGGACTCCACCAGCTCAGGGAAAAGTCCTTGTTTATTTACCCTATTCATACCCCTCATGATTTTATAAACCTCGATTTGGTCACCCCTCAATCTCTGATGCTCCAGGGAAAACAGCCCCAGCCTATTCGGCCTCTCCCTTTAGCTCAAATCCTCCAACCCTGGCAACGTCCTTGTAAATCTTTTCTGAATCCTTTCAAGTTTCACAACATCCTTCCGATAGGAGGGAGATCAGAATTGTACACAATATTCTAAAAGCGGCCTAATCAGTGTCCTGTACAGTTGCAACATGGCCTCCCAACTCCTATACTCAGTGCTCTGACCAATAAAAGAAAGCACACTAAGTGCCTTCCTCACTATCCTATCTACCCGAGACACCACTTTCAGTCAAAGGGGACCAATCTTGACTGGGGCCCAAAAGGATTGTAGTCAACAAGGAGTACCTCCACAATCAGTCAGGGGACTGGACTGACCATAGCTGGCTCTCTGGCTATGGTCAGTCCAGCAGACTAAGTGGCAGACTGGGATTACAAATACATCAGTTGGGGTGCTGTGGGATACAGCAGCTTTGGTGAAGTTTCCTGCAATGAGATAAATGGACGGAGTATGTCTGAAAACAGAGAATGGCAGAGCAGTTGGTGGTGAAACATGAGCAGGAGAGGGAGGTGTCCCCAGTAAGTGGAAATATACACACCAGGAAGGGTTAATAGTTTGGGAGAATGAGCAGGATGAGAAATGTTGAATAAACATGATGTTTAGAATAAAACGATTTGTTATCCATGAGCGTCGGTAAGATGAGTGTATAGTTGCAGAGTTTCAGTGAGTGTGGGGAAACAGAGAGAAGGTGGCATTTACCTTTGCAGCATAGGGAACAACAACCTTCACCTTACACAAATGTGCATAGTGTTTCAACCAGGACTCTCCACTTACCAGAGTGCTATCTTTGTCCAGGCTGACTAAGTCTTGTGGCATCCTTTGACAGTCTATAGGGAAAAAAGTATTGCCTTTCCTTCCACCATCCATTCTACCAGCAGTTCTGGGTCTCTGTCTGCAAACTGCCAGGTGTAGTGACTGTAACACAGGCAGCCAGGTGGACCTCATAGAATATGAGTTCCCTGATTGGACTAAATTAACAGCCCCCATCAGGGAGCACTGACTGACAGATAAGAACAGGAATGTCAGCCATCCTGCTCATTGTGAGAGCTGGCCCTGAGGGAGCTTTGAGGGACCAGTGTCAAGGACTCTCCACATGTAAATAAAGGATGATTTGGTGATGGGATACCAGCCGTTGTTGACTTGCATTGGTGAAGGGTGGAGGAAGAAATGTCGATGGAGCATGTAGGGATGCTGCAATGAAGACAGAATTGGTGGAAGGCCCAACGAAACAAACATTGAGCTGCTGCTATCGCATTACCACTGTGATTTTCATATTAGTAATTGGCATTGTGTATTTTCTTGGCAAAAGTGAGGACTGCAGATGCTGGAAACCAGAGTTTAGATCAGAGTGGTGCTGGAAAAGCACAACATGTCAGGCAGCATCCGAGGAGCAGAAAAATCGACGTTTTGGGCAAAAGCCCTTCATCAGGAATAGAAACGTCGATCTTCCTGCTCCTCGAATGCTGCCTGACCTGCTGTGCTTTTCCAGCACCACTCTGATCAAAAACATGTGTATTTTCTTGATGAAGGAGAGGCCAACTGGAAGCTGTGTAGAAATTAAATGAGTTGAACAATTAATGATACACTAATCAACAGAATTAAAGTGGCTGCCATTCATTAATAAGATTCTGAACTTGCCGAATAAACCTTAAGAGGATAATTAGAATACTTTTCTTGACATGTTGATTTTTTTTCACCATAATTTCCCACATTTCTCACCATTGCCCTTATCACTTAAAGGAGCTGAAAATCATATTAATTTTCAAATAGTTATTGCATTCTGATTTCAACATTGTAATAGCTTGACAACATAAATTCGTGACGAGACCTTCATGTGAAAAAGATCTTCTCACTTTCCACTTAGCTGTTCAAGTGCCTCCTTGGTTACAACTTCTTATTCTCTTCCCTGCAGCAAGAATCATAGTTGGCAGGAATTAAGTTAATTCAAGTCCACTTGCTGGCTCAGGGCCCAGTGACCTTTTGGCTTTTCCAGTTGGCTAATGCTCCTGTTGCAGACAGACGGGGGCCTGATTGTACGTTTGTTTTAGTATTCTGGGATGTATACAGTCCAGGTTTGGTAACGCTTCTAGTTTTAGCTGCATTATCTTTTCTGATACAGCTCCATCTTAAAATAAGAAAGAAAGCTTGCATTTATTCAGCAGATTATTGCACCCAGGATTTCCCAAAACACATTGCAGCCAGTCAATTAGATCCTGGTATACTTAATCATTACTAAATAAAAACCAAAAGAACTATGAATGCTAGCAATCAGAAACAAAAACAGAAACTGCTGGAAAAGCTCTGCAGTATGGCAGACTTTGTGATAACAAGAGTCAAGATTAGAGTTGTGCTGGAAAAGCACAGTAGGTCAGGCAGCATCCGAGGAGCAGGAAAATCGACTTTTCGGACAAAAGCCCTTCATCAGGAAAGGCATTTGCCTGAAACATTGATTTTCCTGCTCCTTGGATGCTGCCTGACCTGCTGTGCTTTTCCAGCACCACTCTAATCTTGACTCTGATCTCCAGCATCTGCAGTCCTCACTTTCGCTTATGTGATAACATGAGTCTGCTATTACTCATAGCCCATTGTTAACCACTAACGGCCACCGTTAATAGTCGAGAGTGTGGTGCTGGAAAAGCACAGCAGGTCAGGCAGCATCCGAGGAGCAGGAAAATCGACGTTTTGGGCAAATGCCTTTCCTGATGAAGGGCTTTTTTCCGAAATGTCGATTTGCCTGCTCCTTGGATGCAGCCTGACCTGCTGTGTTTTTCCAGCACCACACTCTCGACTCTAATCTCCAGCATCTGCGGTCCTCACTTTCGCCTAGTCCCTGCTAATAGCTAATCATCTTCCTAGCCAGATTGTTATCCATTCCTTTGTTTGTCCAGCTGTTTCATAGAATTCCTACAGTGTGGAAACAGGCACTTCGGCCCAACAAATCCATACCGACCCCCCCCGAAACGGAACTCACCCAAACCCATTCCTCTGACTAATGCACCTAACCTACACACCTCTGAATATGATGGGCAATTTAGAATGGCCAATTCACCTAGCCTTCACATCTTTGGATTGTGGGAGGAAACCAGAGCATCCAGAGGAAACCCACACAGATATGGGGAGAATGTGTAATCTCTACACAGAGAGATGTCAGAGGCTGGAATTGAACCTGGGCTTTTGGTGCTGTCAGGCAGCAGTGCTAACCACTGAGCCACTATGTCACCCCGCTTCTTCTCTCTCTTTGGGTTCTATCCCACTGATCGTTTCTTCCTTACTGCCTCCCCTCACCCTCTTCAGCATACCGACATTTTCCTAACTACCATCAGTTCTGAGGAAGGGGCACTCGATTCGAAATACTAACTTTGATTTCTCTTCACAGATGCTGCCCGAACTGTTGAGCTTTTCCAGCAATTTCTGTTTTTGGTATTGAATTATTATTGGCATTATTGCTTTGGCAAATTGAACTACAGATTTGAAACTTGCTTCAAATTTTGCAAGCAATTGTAATTTAATTAGTTTTTTGCTTGCTCAGGAAATATGACAACTAAAGGGAGGTATAAGATGGTGAACCTCACAACCCCTTCCCCTTACTCTCAGCTCGCTCCCAAATGCAGGTCTGTGTCCTCTCTCACCCCTTCCCAGGCTGTTAAAATGCTGGCTGCAGGGCAGGAAATTAAAGATGTTAAGATCCTGTTGTTTGATTCAGCAGGAGTTACACATTCCAGGAAATTCTGTGGTATCCCTGACTCCCTCCTCGCTTCCCAAAGCTTCTTCCCTGCTGACAAATGTCAGGGCTTGCAATGCAGCATTTTGCACAAGTCTTGGTAAATTAACCAGCACTTCACACATCATTTTGGATCGTTATTGGTTGCATATTCAGTGGACATTTTGGGAGGTCTTCCTCTTCTGACAGTGTAGTGAGAGGTGAAACATAAGGGGCAGTTAGGGAACAAAACCTGTATGAAGGTTAGAATGGAAGGTTAGAATCTGTTTAGTTCAAACTAGGAAACCTGCAAGGAGAAAGTGAGATGCTGACGATCAGAATTTCCCCTTGCACATGGTCAACAATTGCTCCAGCACATCTCCTCCACTCCTCCCCCCCACCCCCTGCCAGTCTTCACCTTCCATCTCACTAATCTTCGGATACAACACATTATCATCACCATTTCTGCCACCAACAATCAGACCCCACCGCCAGAGATATAACTCCTTTATATCTCCCTCCCCACCCTTTCAGCATTTCGCAGAGACCACTTCCTCTGTGACTCCCTCGTCAGGTCCATGCCTCCCACCAATCCACCCTCCACTCCTGCACCTCCTCTTGCCACCGCAAGAGGTGTAAAACCTGCACTCACACACCTGCCTCACCTTTGTCTAAGGCCCCAAAGGATCTTTCCACATCCAATTTAGATTTTCCTGCACCTCATCTACTGTGTCCGTTCTCAATGTGGTCTCCTCTACACTGGGGAGAAAGGACACCAACTCCCAGAATGTTTCAGGGAACATCTCTATGACTTCTTACTTTTATTCACTGTTTTCCCACTTAGAAATGTTTTATCTGCTGAAATGAAATTTTTCTCTCTGACGTTTCAAGATTATATTTCATTGTTCTTTATTCTTTGGCCTCCTCCAATGTGCTGTAAGTCTTGTCTCTTTGCTTACTTAAGCAAGTTTAAGCTGTTGATGAAAGAACAAAGTTTGGAAAACAAAGAATGGGGTGAGGAAGACTGAATCATAAAATGGTAACTGGGAAGAAATTTAACATAGGGAGATTAAAGGTGTGAAAGAAGAATGGAGAAATAGAATTGGAATGAGGGTTGCTAAGTAGTGAGGAACTCATATTTACAGGGATAGACTGCATGCACTTCTGCTTTTGCCCAACTGTTTCATTGGAATATGCTTATATCCATGTATAGACAAGGTTAATAATTTGATATAATTTGATATAATTATATAATATAATTTGATATAATTGATATAATAATATAATTTGATATATTGTTACAAATGTCTTTAAGTTCTGCAGAAGTGCAGCATTTTCCAAAAGTGGTTTGGATCATCAGTTATCCTACAGACACTGAATCATAATATAATTTCTAAATCCTCTGTTGAAGCTAATGTTATTTTCAAAGTCCCATTGAAGAGTTTAACATGAGAGCAAGGAAGCAACTTATCAAAGATAATGTTATAGTCTTAAAAGTATGAAGCTGCGTACTAAGTATCAAGTTCAGTAAATCCTTGAACAAAATTCAAGCAGTCATCCCAGAGCCCAATGATTTGGTTCTTCTCTCATGACTTCACCAAAACGTAATTTCCTGTGTGCAGACCAGCTCATAACAACTGCGCAATTAATAACATTGAATCTTTCCCTGATTTCAGTTACTGTATTTTTTGAGAATAGATTACCATATTTAAATCCTGGAACTGCTGTTAGTATTGGTGGCTCTCCTCCAAATTAAATGTGAACCTCAAGTAAGTAACATCAGTATCACCATTTACAAATAGGAAGATGTGTAAGGTATGTATAGTAAAAATGGTAATTTACTTAGAAGCTGCATACAGAGTATTGATCATTTACAGTGATTGCAAAATATGTAATTTATTATAGGTGACAAAAATGTCCTATTTAGTTTAACCTTTTCAATTTTCTTTGAAATGCATCAAGACTAATTTTGGCTTCATCTCCTAAGCAATTAAGTTGCTGTGATGATGCATTACTAATAAAAGGCTGGTGCACTTTAATTCCTAAGTGCTTTGTTCTTTAGTTGACATGTGACTGTAGAAAGGGTAATAAGGTTCATTTTTAGCAGAGTGGAATACAATAGGTAACAGTGAACTTATAACAAAAACGTGGTTCAGCCACACTGAAAGTACTCCGTGAGGGTGACTGTGCATTCTACAAAAATAACAATTCCGATGCCAGAGAAAATACAGAAAATAGTTACAACTATGGTAGCAGAGAGAGAGAGCATGCAGTTACCAGGGCATGTTTAACATGGAGATTTTATTAGCTGCAAGAGAAACTAATAGAAGACTCCTGTTAATTATTGGGCGGATGTGAAAAGAAGATTGAGAGTGTCTCCAGAATAAGGGGCATAAATACAAGATGGTTACTAATAGATCAAATAAAGATATGAGCAGAATCATGTTTATACAAAGAGTGATGAAGATGTGAAAGTTGTCACATGGATTGTTTGAAGCAGTTAGCTTTGATGCATTTTACAGTAGGGCTTCCCAAGTAGAGGCCTGGGGTCACAAGTGAGGGCAGGAATTAATTTTTTTATGGTGCAAGCTCTGAGGCAGAAATGGCCAATGTGGTGCTCTGATCAAGTTATAACAGCTGTACTGATGCCCTTCTGGTCTAAATGTTCCCACTGAGGGGTTGTGACAATTTTCAAACCTTGAAATGCAGTCAAAGAGGATGAAGGTTTAGAACGCATCAATTTAAAGGGTGACTTAATGCATAAGTGAGAACAGAAGGCTATTGGGGCAGGCTGGGAAGAATTAATTAGAGCATTCAGAGGTTGTGTAGAAATCACCTCCAGCACTGACCACATAGCCAAATGGTCTGTTTGTACACAACTCGTAATAGCAATGAAACTGCAAACGCAAACTCAGTAGCAGAAATGTGCGTTGTCAATTTTGCAATAATTTTGCAGTTTTTTGTTGTAATTATTATGATGAGGAATATTGGTGTTGGAAAATTTGAATACTTTCAATGTCAGACTTGCTCTTAGCTTAAGAAAGAACCCTACCACAGCACCATGTGATCTTCCATACAGCAAAAATAGATGGATAATTTTACAGTGTTTATTTGCACACATTTTACAAATAGGTGGATTAAAACCATCAGATAATTACTTCTTACTCAAAATTCTGCCAACAGGGCATTTATACCATTAGTTCAAGGTAGGCTGTAATTGAAGTCCCAAAGCTGGAACTCATGCAACTCATATTTGAAGTGAACAAAATTGATTTATTAAGCTTTATATGTAATTGCTAGTGTATTAAAATGAGGGCTTTAATTTCAAATTTGGTGTTATCTATGCTGTTAATCAGCTGTTATCTCTGCCTTTCAGTGCCCATTATACTCCCTGTTCCATCATTCCCATTATTAATTAATTCAGAAGCATTTCCTGGGATAGAATTTCTACAAATCTTTGTTTGATTTGTCAAAATATTGTACTAATTTGGATTTTGTCCAATAAGTACTGTTTAATGTGCTCGAGAATATGCATTAAGGTTATTTGACAGTGATTAAATAATAGCAACATCATATAATAAGATAAACTTTGCACTAGTAATCTTTGTCAAGGCATCTCCCACTCTCCCATCATAACCTTGAATAGAAAGTGTTGGAAACCCTGGATAATTATGAACCTCTTGCAGGAGTAAGCAAAAAAATGTAGTCATTAGGATTTGTATCCATTTGTCATGCACCAGAGCCTGGATTTTCACTTCTAACTCAGGTAATGGGAGTTTAGGAAATTTCCTGGAACCAGACATGCCTGCATTGCGGGTTATTTATACTGGGGTGACATGTGAAGGATATACGCTGATTGAAGTTGGCCACAGGGGTTGCTAAATGCCCAAGGTGAGTTATTTAAATGGTTGCATTGGTGCTTTTGGACTGCATTCCAGCTATTTACTCTAACAGTATGCCCTCCAACTCCATCCCTTCTATCCCTCAACCCCAACCAATCCATATGGCCCCATCTAGATCCCCCACCTCAGAGAACCCATATACCCAATCATGCCCAAAGTCTTTTATAGTCCTATGCCAACTTAGGATCCCCACATACCATCCTTGACCATTACATACTTCATGCCAACTCATGCAAAATCTACTATGGGCAGATCCTCTGAAGACACATTGAGATGAAATAAATAAAAGGTCCAAACATAAAGTAACTGCATGGAGGCTGGTATCCCGTCAACAAATCACTTTTTATTTACACGTGCATTATACAAGGGCTCTGACTAGACAGCTCAAAACTAGACCCTAGACTGAGGAGATCTTCTGAATCTCCTATGTCAGCCAGGGCGCCCTGAGTGACCCATGTTAACAGCCCCACTTGAGAATCTCATAGTTAATGAGATCCACTTGGCCCTGGTTCTAATCGCTACAAAATATCTATTGTACAGCTAATTGTATTTTTGAAGATCCCATTCATAAAGTCCATTCCAAACACTGAAATCCTGTGAAATCTCTTATTAAAACACATAAAAGATAACTAATCAGTTAATAATCTCTGAGCTGACAATCAGACCTTGAACTTATTATCTTCCCCCTCTACCTCTACATCTGCCCTTCCCAAAAAAGCAGACCACCTCTGAGATACTGATTGGTTGTGGAAAGCACTGAAAATGTCAACATTCAAAGGCAGTTTGGTGTGCCTACTAATGAGTCACAGTATGTCAGCCTAAAGCAATTAGGAGAGCAGCTATAGTAAGTTTAACTTTATTACGTAAAGAATAGTTTATGCATGTAAATAAAAACTACTACAATTATGTAGAACCTTCGTGAACCAGCATCTAGAGTATTGTGCAAGCTTTGGTCTACTCATGAAAGGAAGCATGTACTGACTTTAGAACAAGTGCAATAAGGTAAATGAGGTTGTTTTCTGGCATGAGGGAAAATCATGCAGAGGTTGAGTAGACAAGGGATATATTGTCTAGAACTTATAACAATAAGAGATTACCTTAATGATGCATAGACAATTCTGAAAGTGCTTGGCAGTAGCGATGCTGGGAGGATGTTTCCTCCGTAGAATCCTGAGTGGTCACAATTTCATAATAGCGTAAGAATATAAGAAATATGAGCAGGATTAGATGATTTGACTCCTAAAGCCTGCTCTATCATTATTTTAGATTGTGGTTGACCTGATTGTGGTCTCTACTTTCCTGTCTATCACTATATTCTTTGACTTGCTTGTCAGTTAATAATTTAGCAATCAACCTTAAAAGTAGACTTTACCTGCACTGCTCTCTGGAGAAGAAAATTCCACAGACTGATGACCCTCTGAGAGAAAGGTATATTCACCTCCATCCTAAATGGGAAACCCTTTTTAAACAATGATCCTTTGTTCTAGCTCTTTCAGTATTCATTCTCTCAAGTATCTTCAGAATCAGATGTTTCAAACAAATCAATTTTCATTCTTCTAAATTCCAATAAATTGAGGCTCAACCTATCCAACTATTCCTGAAGGATAGCTTCATCCAGGATTTCAACTGAATGAACTTTCTTTGCAGTGCTTCGAATGCATTTATGTCTTTCTTTGGGACATGGAATCCAGTACTATACTCCAGATTTGGTTTCACTAATATCCTGCACAACTGGAGGAAAGGAACCTTTCCTGGATAGTAATCTTTAGTTCCAGTCCTGTAGCTTACCAAGTCACAACACCCAATACCATCAGCATCTTCACCTAAAATCCTCACTTGATGAGGGTAGAAACTAACTGCCTCTTCTGACTTTCCTCCAACTCGCCAATGTTCAACTTTGAAATGAAGTTAGAAACAACCTCTTCAGTTGGTCTATTATCCATGACAATGGCTGGATTAAGGATGAGTATGGGTATCATAGGTTTAAGGTAAACGCCTTTGCTGTTGAGTATGGTGAGAAGGAAGTGCCTTCTCTGTCCATGCCTGATGGCCATGGTTGCTGAGGGCAGCCTTGTTTGTAGTGCCCAGCCCTGTCACAGTACCAACACCTTTTTACAGCATCTGTTAGTTGGGATCATACACATGAAGCTGTGGGAGAAAGGACTGGATCTGTGCTTGCTGTCCAGCAGAGTGTTCTGACTGCCTCTGCCTCTTCAGTCATCTGCACCAACAGTCATCACCCTGTTGGAAGCCTCTTCCTGTTCTGAGGAGTCTAATCTTTCCCTGTGATCTGGATGATTTGACCCTGCAATTCAAAGAAGGATGGTTGAGGTTTATATCTATTAAGCTTTCTCCCCTCCATTCAGGCTCTCACTGCTTCAGTTAGACGATCCTTGAGTTTCCTGTCCCTGGTAGACGTGGAGGAGGATTGCAAGAGGCTAATACGGTCAAACAACTTCACCAGTTCTCGGAGTACGGAGACTTGCTTATCTTCATGGAATCTCTGCTCTAGCTGTGCCAGACTATTGCTGCCTCCAAAAACTCAGATTCACTGTAAGTTTGTTTGACCATCTATGCCTCTTCCCAGTATTTCCACACAAATGTCCTGCTGGGAATGTCACCTGTTTGCTTGTGTTGAAGCTCCTATATGTCATAACCAGATGTGCATTCTCATACATGTCTTCAACCACTGGATCATCAGGTATTTCTGGTCAACGTTTTAAAATGAGTGATGCCCTTTCAAGACAAAGATGAGAAAAATTTCTTTCTCCCACTGCTTTGTGACTTTGGAATTCCCTGTCTTAGAAGGAAGAGGTGGTAGAGTCATTGTATCTTTTTAAGACAAAGGTGGGTAGGTTTTTATTAAGCAACAAAATCAAGACTTATCTAGGTTAGATGAAAATGTGGAATTCGAAACACAATCACACAGCTGTAATCTTATTGAATAGTGGAACAGACTTGGGGATTGAATGTTCTGTGTTCATATGAATCCATCCAGCCTACCACTCGTTGGCAAGTAGAATATCTGTCGAGGTGTACTGCCTCCTTTCTCCATAGCATTAAGAGAATGCACATAGGAGCTTCTGTCTGGATTTGTCCATAAGATCTGATTTCCTCTGCTGATGCCCATGCCTCCAAACAGAGCAGGAACAGCTCCAGCTTCCCTCATCTGCATTACCTGTTTCAATTCCTCCACTATTCACTCTTCCTTGGCCAGGCACCTTTCAACCTCATCCACCATTACTTGATGCCTGCACTGGGGTCCTGCTGACTACACCACAAATGTAATGTGTGATTTAAATGCATGGATACTTGAAGACCATGAAACAGGGATTCCTTATTCCACTTGTGTCATGTTTTTACAAGCATGATGGGAAATTAAGGTTAAACTATAAAAATATTATTTACATGGAATTTAGCCTGTTGTTCACCTCCAATTGAGGAAATCCTTTGTCTATTTGTCTCTGTTTCTCTATCTCCATGAGAACGTTTTCCAACAGAGAATCCCTCTCTCCAGAGAGGGTTGGCTCAATGTCACTTGTTTGGTGCCCTCCCTCATTGTTGCCCCCTGTTGCTGGAGTCCTTGTTAATTGAGGTGGCAAAATAACTGATGCAAAAATATGACAACAAAGCACCAGCAATTAAATGTGAGTTTTGTCTTTTGATTTATCTCAGTGTTATAGTTTGGCATTTATTGGAGTTGTTGTTTGAAACTGCTATGTTTTGCAATGTTTGAAGCAGTATAAGAAAGTGACCTCAGTCGGAACATTGAAAGTAGATTGGGAGTTAAGCAATAAGCTGTGATAATGTTGGGTGCAGAATACATTCGTGCATTGTGTCAGAGGTTTAGTATGAGGCCAAGCCATCAAACCAGCATCTGTCACATTTGTATGATGTCATAATCATGTGATTTTAGCAAATTCTAGAATGCAGTTCAACCACTCAGCTGAAAGGACCATTGTTGATTTAGTTTTTGAATGACTTTGCAACAGGAAAAGCAGAAGCAAGACACAGTTAAAGATTTACTTCAGTATGGCTTCCCTTTGAGAAAAAGATAAATCTGTTGCATCATTGTTTAAACAGTTATTTCTGAATGATGTTAATTTTGCTACCAGAAGAACAATTTTCTTTATGTAATCTTCCATCAATCCAAAATACATGTTGCCACCTTCAAGTCTTTTCTTCCTTTTCGATTAGAATGGTAAATGTCTGGCACTGTGATTTATTATGAGGCCACACGGGACGACACTTTGGGAAATTATATTTGAGACTAAATGCCATTTCAACTTACCCTTAACATTCTACTTCAAGTGTGGCAGAATATTATAATTTATTTTGAAAAGTATTTAACAAGAAAGAAGAAGAAAACTTGAAATTGCTTCTGTCTCATTTAAAGCACAAGCCCACACATTACACACAATGAATTTCACTTATGATGCACTCTAACAATTTGCTCTACTGCAAAGCTCCTATCAGAGGTAAAAAAACAGCCAATCAGAAGGGTGTTTGTAGCACAATGGTAGTTGATTAGAAATATTTTAAGAAACATGCATGTCATATGTTACTTTATTTGCATTGGTGGAAGGTGTTTGGAGTAATGTCAGATTGAAATTCTGATGCCATCACACCTAGAGTTTTCTGGTTAAATGCCGTGTGAATCTGAAAACAGGTTATTTAAGACAATTAATGGCCAGTTGACTAGGATGTTACAGGCCTATTTCAGTTTTGCAGAAAGCACACTGGGGCAGTGTCAGAGTCCTGGCAAACCCAGATGGAAGTTAAATTTAGTGCTGCATTTGACTGTGCTGAATAAGCACAGCCATACAAATTAGCTGCACGCTATGGGAGTTCAGATATCTGGGGCTTTGGAATCGAGCATGTATAGTGCCAGCTGAATGCTCCAACCTTCAACCTGCGCCCCTCTCCTCTACCTCTTCTGTGCTTGGGTAAAAAGGTTTTCCCAGTCCGCTATATCCAACCCCTTCATTCTTTTATAGTCACTTCTCAGCCTCCACTTTTCAAAGGTCAACACCCCAAGCCAATCCAATCTTTCCTCATAGCTGCAATTTTCAAGTCCTGGTAAATCCATGTCAGTCTCCTCTATACTTTCTTGAGAGCAGTTTTGTCCTTCTTGTAATGTGGTGACCAGAACAGTTGATGAAATTCCAGCCTTGGCCTAACCAGTATTGTATTTGTTCCAGTATTACATCCAGGCTTGTGCATTCAATATTTTTCCCAATGAAGCAAATCATTTCATATGCCACTTGTCCATCCACCTTCAAGGAGGAGAAAGTGAGGTCTGCAGATGCTGGAGATCAGAGCTGAAAATGTGTTGCTGGAAAAGCGCAGCAGGTCAGGCAGCATCCAGGGAACAGGAGAATCGATGTTTCGGGCATAAGCCCTTCTTCAGGAAGGGCTTATGCCCTTCCTGAAGAAGGGCTTATGCCCAAAACGTCGATTCTCCTGTTCCCTGGATGCTGCCTGACCTGCTGCGCTTTTCCATCCACCTTCAAGGCCCTGTGGACACACACTCCAAGATCTCTTACTTTGTCCACCCATCTCAATAACCTCTCACTTATTGTGCATTACATTGCTATGTTTGAACTCCCTAAAAGTATTACCGTACACATTTCCTGTTTGAATTCCATTTGCCACTCTTCTACTCACTAAACCCATTGATTTCTTCCTGTAAGTGACAGGCATTTTCTTTGCTATCTGTTATCCAGGTAATGTTTGCGATACTTGCAAAAATAAGTTGTGAAGCGGGCATAAAGAAGTTACAAAAGAAAAAGGATAGTCTCAGTGAGTGAGCAAAGACTTGGCAAATAGAGTATAATGTGAGAAAATATGAAATTCTCCATTTTGGTTGGAAGAATGAAAAAGCAGCATATGATCTAAATGATGAAAGGGTTTAGAACTCTGAGATAATTAAGGATTTGAATGTCTTTGTGCATATATCACAGAAGTTTGGAATGCAGGTACAGCAAGGAATAAGGAAAGATAAGTCATAGAGTCATAGAGATGTACAGCACGGAAACAGACCCTTCGGACCGACCCGTCCATGCCGAACAGATATCCCAACCCAATCTAGTCCCACCTGCCAGCACCTGGCCCATATCCCTCCAAACCCTTCCTATTCATATACCCTTCCAAATGCCTTTTAAATGTTGCAATTGTACCAGCCTCCACCCCTTCCTCTGGCAAGTACTAGAATGTTGATATTTATTGTGAGGAGAATTGAACATAACAGTATGAAGGTAATATTTAATTATATGGGGCACTGATGAGATCACATCTGAGTATTGTTTCTAATTTTGGTCTCCTAATGAATGAAGGATGTAAACTTGTATGAAGTGCTTCAGAGACCACTTCTACTTGGAATGGTTGCCTTATAAGGAAAGGTTGGACAGGGCCAGGCTTGTACCTGCTGGCATTTAGAACATTAAGAGACAATTTGACTGAAACACAGAAGATCCTGAGCAGTTTTCACAGGGTGGGTGTGGAAAGTTTGTTTCCACTTCACGAAGCATCTTGGACTAGAAGCTTGGAACTCAGTCCCTGAGAAGGAAATTGAATCAGAGTCTTTTAACATGTTTAACATCTGGTTCTGGTTCTGGCAAATTAAGAATAGAATCCTGATGAGGAAGGTGATGTAAGGTTATCGGAGAGGTAGGCTGTAAAGTGGAATAATCAGATAAATCTTATTGAATGTTCGAGCAGACTTGATGGGCTGAATGGCCTGCTGTTCCTAATTTCTATGTCCGTACAATTCATTCCACGGTCTAGTAAGAATTCCCAAATGCATGGTATTATAGACAGCAGGTATGTGACCATGAATTGCTTACAGACCCATCAGTATCTTCCATTAGCAAGGTCTTTAGCCATTGAAAAGGATCCTGGAGATGTGTGAGCATTAACCTGTTAGCAACCACAAAACCCACAAACTTGGACAGTCCCAGATGCCTGAGCTGTTACATTATCCCCCACCTCCTTGCTGCCGACCGTCAAGGTTAAACGTTTGGTAATGGGCTACTCATTGAAGAGGTGTTTGCTAATATCAGTGAGGAGCCCAGGACTAACACAGAAAAGAATTAAAATACGAACCAATGTGTAACCTGAGCCACCATCAGGGAGACTATAGAACTTCTTAAGTTGCTTTGCCACTGTATGCTGTCTTTAGCTGCGCTATGTCGGACACTCGGTACTCTATTCACGAACGTTCAATGTTTGATAGCAATTTGAGAGGACTGTACTCTTGGAAGATTCCTTTCCATCATCTTCCTATCCTTCTGAGTGTGCAATGGCCACCAAATGCTCATCTGAACTCATTCTGGTTGTGGTGGAATTTGTGATCCATGAAACAGTCATCCATATGCATGACCTGCATTAAATCAAGTGGCTTCTCAAGCTCAGAAACCCACAGAGATTGTTTGAGCAGCTTGAGGCACTTCCTGAACACGTGGCACTCAGTTGTAATTGTTAATCCATTTGAATTAGAAATGTATAATGACCTTATATTGAAAAGTTTATTTTTAATGTACTGGCTGTTAAATAACTCTGCTGCTACTTTCCTTTCCCAAATTGAACTAACCAAAGACAATTTAAATATTTGCTTCAGCTTTATAAGAATCACTGAGAGACTAAACACAAACAGTTTAAACATTAGATATTTAAAAACTTCTGTTAATCTATGCTCATCTTAAATTCTGCTCCACTGCTTTGAGTTAGGCATGAGATATTCCTCCCTCCAATCATCAAGTTCTCAGTTTTCACTTGTATTCAGTCCATTCTAATTGTGATTCATCCAGTTTTGTCATCATGTACTTTGCTTAAAATGGGTGTAAATTGAAGAGTACTTTTTTATTGTATTATTGCAGCTTGTTTTCTCAAATGATGGTCTCACACGCACACAGATTTCCAGTTAGTTTGTTGAATCTCAGTAAATTAACAACTGGTTTGTAGCTAGCTGAGCAGGAGGAATTCAGCAGTATGTGATAAATAATCCATAAGGAAAGTCCCAACCACCTCTTCCTCATTTTTTGTGTTGCCATAAGTTTACTCATGAAGATCTTGATTCTCAGCACTGACCTCCAGGTGAACTGGAATAGTTATATCAGTATTCTCATTACAAGTGTGAGGCAGAGGCAAGCTATGCTGTCAAGTAGTTCATCTCCTGATGTTTCAGTTTCTTTCCATTTTGTGCAGTGCTCAATGCAGTATGTGATGATAGATTCACATTGAACTGAATCTGCTCTAAAATGCTTGACACCTTCCAGGACAATGCAGTCCATTTGCTTAGAGTCCTTGAGATTGAAGTCATTATAAATGTTACTTCTCACAAACTTCATAAGCATTCCAAAACAGCTACTGAATGAAATTCAAAAACTCACCAAATTTACTCCTTAAACATAAAACCTACTTTGAGAAGGAGTAAAACACAAAGATCTTTACGGCACCTGCAATACCCATCCAAATTGTATGGCATATTGATTGCCATATATGTTACTCTTACTTCATTACTGTTGGGGCAAAATCCTGGAATTCCTTTCCAAACTTTGTCATAGAAACAGTATTATCACAAAAGCTACTGTAGTTAAAGGAAAGGATTTATCAATGCCATTTTTCAGTGTAATCAAAATTATGGGCAATCTATTCCATAAAATACAAAATATTTTATATTGCTTGAGAAACTATGATAAAAAGATAAGAGATTCAGGACGATCTGGATCAGTATGCAGTTATTATTGAAAAGGCAAATGACTGTATGCAGTAAGTATATGCATTATTCAATAGCAATATGTGGTTTTAAGGGAGTTTCAGGCTCGGTTGACTTCTCGACCCCCTGATGGTGCATGGCTTGCTGTGTTCTTCCAGCCTCCTGCTTGTCCGTCTGGATTGTAGCAACTATTGCGGTTGAGTACTGTCAATAAAAATATCAGCTTACTTCTCCCCAGTGTTTTTCTCTCTCTCCCCAGCTCCCGTTTTCCTAATTCCTCAGCATCCAGTACATTTCCTTCATTGCCTGTTCCAATTGCACGTAACACAGTGTGGCAAGATGATACAGCACATTGTGTTCATACTATACGGAGGAGCTCCCCTCCAAAGAGCAGAGCTGCAACTGAAACAACCTTATACTGAGCTGCATCATGTCCCTGGTTGAGGGGGTTATGCAGTGGTCCTCTGAGTCATGGTTGCAGTGGTTATCCATTGTTCCCCAGTGACTAGCCTTGGATCCTCAAAGTCACCAGGTACATGAGAGTGCTCCAGAAGGCAGCTGCCAGGATAGTGGGCACAAACCTCCAGGAAGTGATCAGGGTGATCTCAGATCTCTTGAACAGTGAATAAATTACCCTTCCTGTTGATGAATTCTGCAGTGTTGTTATACAGCTCTCTCAGTGTCAGACCTCTGTGTGTGACCTGCTTCACTTGGGGAAGCCAGCTATGGTCCTGAGTTCCACTGCCTAGTCTGCAGCACTGACCTCATCTTGGGAAAGCAAACGGAACTGGTGTGATCTTGCACTTTGATCACTGTCCTGCTGCTTTTGGAGGTGAATGGTTGAGAGATCCCACACAGGTTACCCATCACTCCCTGGAAGGAGCTACTTGTGTCAACGTTCCATGCCTCAGTGACATTTACAGCCACTGGGAAAGGATGGCCTCCCACTACTGCAGCCCTCAGGTCCCTCTTCATTGTGGGACATAGGGAACCTGCCTCACCTTGCCAGGGACCTGGATTCGATTCTACCCTGTGGTTACTACTTGTATGGGGTTTGCACATTCTCTATGTCTTTGTGGACTTCCTCTGGGTGCTCTGGTTTCCTCCCACAGTCCAAAGATATGCAGTTAGGTGGATTGGCCATGGGAAATGCATGAGTTAGAGGATAGGGTAGTGGGGTGGGTCTGGTGGATTGGTGTGGACTCAATGGGCTGAATGGACTGCTTCCACACTGTAGGGATTCTATGATTTTATGTTCAATCTCAGTTTTGCAGCAACTTCATGAAGGTGCTGCATTAGCTGAGCAACCACCTAATGTCATTGAGAAGGGAGTGCCTGCAGTGCCTATACCTACCATGAACCTACATGAAACATTAAACCTCACACAGCATTCAGTACAGACCATCGTAGCACTTATATGGCAGATGAAGAAACAAAGTTGTGTACCTTACACAAGACTCATAGAAGTTGCACGAAAAGTGGCTCCCTTCATTTTGGTTGTTGCTCATCATTTCAACATAGTTGAGATGCCCGAGTCAGTTTGCAAGCATCATTTACATGTCGTAAATTGGCTTTGACCAACATCTAATCCCTAAGCACTTTCACAGTGTGGACTGGTTGGGTCGAAGGGCCTGTTTCCACACTGTAGGGAATCTAATCTAATCTAATCTAATCTAATCTAATCTAATCTAATCACTCTACATACATAACAAAAAAGTGATTGCGAATTAAATGTAGCTGGGTTTTGCAAATGGCTCCTTCATGTTTTTTCTTGTTCCAATCTAGAGGCGTCCAACAGACACTTCTATCCCTCAAACGGACACTTATTCCACCCACCCTGAGTATAGCTACCTCTTGATATGATTGCTGATATGCAGTTCCACTGATTGCTGCCCCTACAGGACAGACTGCTGAGCATCCCTTAGACTGTTTTGGGACATACCCTGTGACCTTGAGCATCCCAAGGGGATGACTGACCGTGTTGAAGCCCCTGGATTGTGTATGGATGGTACCCATGACTGATGGGATACCCAGCTGCCTGCTCACCCCCTTGACAGGACAGAGATCTAACCCACACCAGTTTCTGACATGGCAATTTCCTTGAATGCACATTCAATGTGTTTGCCATGAAGGCAGCTGGCAGATACTGTAGATATTAGATTGCCCTTTCAGTGCGCCTTTCACCAAGTTGTGCCCGATTCAGGACAGTTCCATACTGACAAGTCTGTCTGTTTCCTGAGGAAGGGCCTGTGCCCGAAACGTCGAATCTCCTGTTCCCTGGATGCTGCCTGACCTGCTGTGCTGTTCCAGCAATAAAGTTTCAACAACTGTCTGTGTATCTGCACTAATGATCACCTCAAAATGACAGTGATGATAACGTTTAGCTCTCGCTGAAGCACCAAAGTGCCAACAGGTGTAGTATGGAATGGCATGGCAAGGCATAGATGTTGAAGATATGCAGGTAGGTATCAAGTGAGCAAGCATTAAGAATGCAAGTGAGCAGTCCTGAGGTGCAGCCTGGTCCATTCTGTGAATCAGGTGCCTGTCCCTGCTAGCAAACCGTTCCTGCTGCAGCCTTCTCCAGGTCAGTTGCCAATGTGCCTTCAATGCATGTCTGCATTTCCTAAGTGGCCTGCTTGTATATTGTAGAGGTTCCATGATGGTTGGGATGGTCAATACCAAATGCCAATATCCTTGGATGATGGTGAACGTTGTTTGTGCCCATAGTTTGCACACTGACATATTGTCAGCCAGTATCTAACATGGAGGCATTTGGTTACAGAACTGGCTCAAAGGTAGAAGACAGAGGGTAGTGATGGAGGGTTGTTTTTCAGACTGGAGGCCTGTGACCAGTGGAGTGGCACAAGGATCGGTACTGGGTCCACTACTTTTCTTCATTTACATAAATGATTTGGATGTGAGCATAAGAGGTACAGTTAGTAAGTTTGCAGATGACACCAAAATTGGAGGTGTAGTGGACAGCAAAGAGGGTTATCTCAGACTACAACAGGATCTTGACCAGATGGGCCAATGGGCTGAGAAGTGGCAGACGGAGTTTAATTTAGATAAATGCGAGGTGCTGCATTTTGGGAAAGCAAATCTTAGCAGGACTTATACACTTAATGGTAAGGTCCTAGGGCGTGTTGCTGAACAAAGAGACCTTGGAGTGCAGGTTCATAGCTCCTTGAAAGTGGAGTCGCGGGTAGATAGAATAGTGAAGAAGGCATTTGGTTTGCTTTCCTTTATTGGTCAGAGTATTGAGTACAGGAGTTGTGAGGTACACGACATTGGTTAGGCCACTGTTGGAATATTGCATGCAATTCTGGTCTCCTTCCTATTGGAAAGATGTTGTGAAACTTGAAAGGGTTCAGAAAAGATTTACAAGGGTGTAGCCAGGATTGGAGGATTTGAGCTATAGGGAGAGGCTGAACAGGCTGGGGCTGTTTTTCCTGGGGTGTCAGAAATTGAGAGGTGACCTTATAGAGGTTTATAAAATCATGAGGGACATGGATAGGATAAATAGACAAAGTCTTTTCCATGGGGTTGGGGAGTCCAGAACCTGAGGGCATAGGTTTAGGATGAGAGGGGAAAGATATAAAAGAGACCTAAGGGGCAACCTTTTCATGTAGAGGGTGGTACGTGTATGGAATCAGCTGCCAGAGGAAGTGGTGGAGTTTAGTACAGTTGCAACATTTAAAAGGCATCTGGATGGGTACATGAATAGGAAGGGTTTGGAGGGACATGGGCCGGGTGCTGGCAGGTGGGACTAGAATGGGTTGGGATATCTGGTCGGCATGGACATGTTGGATCGAAGGGTCTGTTTCATCTCTATGTCTCAATGGAGGTCGTTTGGAACAAGAAATGAGCAGAGTCTTCCAGGTACCCATTGGTTTAGTTGTGACATTGGTTGTGACTCCCGCCCACCTTCCGAGGACCCTTTCGCCCGCCTCCAATACACTCCATCCTCCTGGACCACCTGTGCTGCCTATTACCCGCCCTTGACCTCTTCATTTCCAACTGCCACGGGGACATTAACTGCCTCAACCTATCTACCCCCCTCCCCCATTCCAACCTCTCATCCTCACAACGCGCTGCCCTCCACTCCCTCTGCTCCAATCCCGACCTCACCATCAAGCCAGCAGATAAAGGGGGTGCAGTGGTAGTTTGGCACACTGACATCTACACTGCTGAAGCCAGACGGCAACTCAAGGACACCTCCTCCTACCGCCCCCTTGACCATGACCCCACCCCCATCACCAAACCATCATCTCCCAGACCATACAGAACCTTATCACCTCAGAGATCTCCCACCCACAGCTTCCAATCTCATAGTCTGGGAACCCCGCACTGCCCGGTTCTACCTCCTTCCTAATTTCCACAAGCCTGACCACCCTGGCCGACCCATTGTCTCAGCATGCTCCTGCCCCACTGAACTCATTTCTTCTACCTACCTCGACACTGTTCTATCCCCCCTAGTCCAGGAACCCCCCACATACATTTGAGACACCACCCATGCCCTCCACCTCCTCCAAGACTCCCGTTTCCCCGGCCCCCAATGCCTCATCTTCACCATGGATATCCAGTCCCTCTACACCTCGATCCATCATGACCAGGGCCTCCAAGCCCTCCGTTTCTTCCTCTCCCGACGTCCCCAACAGTACCCTTCCAATAACACTCTCATTCGTTTGGCTGAACTGGTCCTCACCCTTAACAATTTCTCCTTCGAATCCTCCCACTTCTTCCAGACCAAAGGGGTAGCCATGGGCACCCATATGGGACCCAGCAATGCCTGTCTCTTTGTTGGCTGCGTAGAACATTCCATCTTCCGTAATTACACCAGTACCACTCCCCACCTCTTCTTCCGCTACATTGATGACTGCATTGGCGCCACCTCGTGCTCCTGCGAGGAGGTTGAGCAATTCATCAACTTCATCAACACATTCCACACTGACCTTAAATTGACCTGGACCATGTCAGACACCTCCCTCCCCTTCCTGGACCTCTCCATCTCCATTAATGATGACTGACTTGACACCAACATTTTTTACAAACCCACCGACTCCCACAGCTACCTGGATTATACCTCTTCCCACACTACCTCCTGCAAAAATGCCATCCCGTATTCCCAATTCCTCCGCCTCTGCCTTATCTGCTTCCAGGAGGACCAGTTCCACCACAGAACACACCAGATGGCCTCCTTCTTTAGAGACCGCAATTTCCCTTCCCACGTGGTTAAAGATGCCCTCCAACGCATCTCATCCACATCCCACACCTCCGTCCTCAGTCCCCACCACACCCTGTAACAAGGACAGAACGCCCCTGGTGCTCACCTTCCACCCTACCAACCTTCGCATAAACCAAATCATCCACCGACATTTCTGCCACCTCCAAAAGGACCTCACCACCAGGGATATATTTCCCTCCCCACCCCTTTCCGCCTTCCGCAAAGACTGTTCCCTCCGTGACTACCTGGTCAGGTCCATGCCCACCCTCCCGTCCTGGCACCTTCCCCTGCCACCCCAGGATTGCAAAACTTGTGCCCTCACCTCCTCCCTCACCTCCATCCAAGGCCCTAAAGGAGTCTTCCACATCCATCAAAGGTTTACCTGCACATCCACCAATATAATTTATTGTATCTGTTGCTCCCGATACGGTCTCCTCTACATTGGGGAGACTGGACGCCTCCTAGCAGAGCGTTTTAGGGAACATCTCTGGGACACCCACACCAATCAACCACACTGCCTTGCGGCCCAACATTTCAACTCTCCCTTCGACTCTGCCGAGGACATGGAGGTCCTGGGCCTCCTTCACCGCCGCTCACTCACCACCCGACGCCTGGAGGAAAAACGCCTCATCTTCCGCCTCGGAACACTTCAACCCCAGGGAATCAATGTGGACTTCACCAGTTTCCTCATTTCCCCTTCCCCCACCTCACCCCAGTTCCAAACTTCCAGTTCTGCACTGTCCCCATGACCTGTCCTACCTGCCTATTGTCCTTTCCACCTATCCACTCCACCCTCCTCTCTGACCTATCACCTTCATTCCACCCCCATCCACCCATTGTACTCTTTGCTACCTTCCCCCACCCTCCTCCCTGACCTATCATCTTCATCCCCACCCCCATTCACCTATTGTACTCTATGCTACTTTCTCCCCATCCCCACCCTCCTCTCATTTATCTCTCCACCCTTCAGGCACCCTGCCTGTATTCCTGATGAAGGGCTTTTGCCCAAAACGTTGATTTTCCTGCGCCTCAGATGCTGCCTGAACTGCTGTGCTTTTCAGCACCACTCAACTCCAGAATCTGGTTTCCAGCATCTGCAGTCATTGTTTTTACTTAGTTGTGATATTAACAAGATGTTTAACAAATATTAATCCCTATCAACTAGAATCTCACCACTGCCTAGTGAGAAACACAGTACGCTGCTTGTGAAAAGCATGGAGTGATGGATTTAGCTGGACTTGTCACCTGATTCTGTCACATATTTCGCCAAAGCTCACACCACAGACCCCTGTAAGATTCCACCATCCAATTTGGTATTCTGAAACGCTGACAAAATTTGAGCTATTTGGAAATCAGCACCCTAGCAACTCAGTTTTCAATATTTGTCAGATCAGCTCTTGTGTCATAGAACAAGTATGCTGTGATAAAATTAACATTGCCACAGAATATCTAAAAGTTTGAGAAAAAATGCTTTCATGGAATGTTTATTGATCACTTTGATCTTAAAAATGGGAAAAAAGTACTCCTCTATTTAATTTATGGATTTTATTTTGCAATTGTTGCTTTTTACTGAGATAAATATTATTTGGATAGTAGCTTCACCTATTAGTATATATTGAGTGCCATTAGTGACTATTTAAAGTACATAATATTTTTGCATTTGGCTTTCTGTGAAATAGAGACTCAGGAAATGCCAAATTAGTGATGTGCATGATAATGGACAAAGCTCAATATTTCCTGTCTACTTGCATAGTATTAAGCAAAGTATAATGTGGTTTGTGACATAAATCCCTATCATGGTTTAACATTTATAAATGTACTTTTAGTTATATACGATTATTTGGAAAGGTTAAAAATGTGCACTTCTCTGGAGTGAGGTCAAGCTTATTCATCACACAGGTTGTCGGAACACGAGATAACTACATTTGAATGCTTTGTGATTTAATCTAACTTGCAGTATTTTTGGATATTTGAGTAAGCTATATATCTATTCTGAATTTTCCACTTACTAAAGTAAATAATGTGATTTCCAGTTGAATTTATGTTCAATAATATTAGCTGACTGCAATCTTAACAAATCTGTACTTACATACCCTAACAGAGGCTCTTGGTTGTCAGCCAAGTACCCATTTGTAATTCTGTAATTTAGATACAGTATTAACATACTTTTAAGTTTCCCAGCCAGTCAGGTAGGGCAGACATGATGATACTCTGAATCTGTCTAAGGAATGATATCTAGAAATCCTTTCAAGGTCTGATTAGCTGAACTATACAATGATTCCTGAGAATTCAGTAATCTGAGGAATGGGGAGGAGATCAACACTTCAACCCCAGGACTTCATCAGTTTCCTCATTTCCCCTTTCCCCACCTCACCCCAGTTCCAAACTTCCAGCTCAGCACCGTCCCCATGACCTGTCCTACCGGCCTATCTTCCTTTCCACCTATCCACTCCACCCTCCTCTCTGAACTATCACTTTCAACCCACCCCCATCCACCCATTGTACTCTTTGCTGCCTTCCCCCACCCTCCTCCCTTACCTATCACCTTCATCCCCACCCCCACTCACCTATTGTACTCTATGCTACTTTCTCCCCACCCCCACCCTCCTCCCATTTATCTCTCCACCCTTCAGGCACTCTGCCTGTATTCCTGATGAAGGGTTTTGCCCAAAACGTTGATTTTCCTGCTCCTCGGATGCTGCCTGAACTGCTGTGCTTTTCCAGCACCACTCAACTCCAGAATCTGGTTTCCAGCTTCTGCAGTCATTGTTTTTACCTAGTGATGGACACTATCCCGTCTCTTTTTCTTAAGTGGGAGTACTCCTGTGGGATCTGTGAGGTCAAAGTGCCATTTTCTAACAGTGGCAGGAATAAGCCAGCTTGTCCAACCAAGCAGACTTGGATAGGAGGGCTGTAAAAAGCTACAGCACAAAGGGAATTTGGGGCTCTTGTGCATGATTTACAAAATATTAGCATTTAAGTTTGGTGGATAATAGGGAAGGCAAATAGACGGTTTGCCTTTACTTAAAAGAGAATGATGTATAAAAATAGAGATGTTTTGCTGACACTGTATAAGACACTGGCCAGACCACAGCTGGCATACTGTGAATAGCTTTCTTCGCCTTCTTTAAGAAAATAAATACTGGCATTGGAGAAAGTCCAGAGAAGGTTCACTAGGTTAATTGTGGGTATGGAGGGATTTTCTTTTGAGAAGACATTGAGTAGCTTTGGCTTGTACTCATTGGGATTTAGAAGAATAAGAGGGCACCGCTCTGCATGTAAGGGAACCTATATGTTCTTAGGGGGCTTGACAGAATATGTAAGGAAAAGTTGTTTTCCCTTATGGGACAGTCTAAGTCCAGAAGGTTTCAGGTTAAGAGATCATCCATTTAAGACAAAGATAAGGAGGTATTTTACCTTGGAGGATAGCATCCATGGAATTCTTTCCCACAGAGGGCTCCTCATGGTTGGTCATTTCGTATATTCAAGGCTGGGATCGAAAGATTTTAATCAGTAATCAAATCAAGGATTAGGAAAAATAGGCAAGAATGTAGAATTAAGGATTATAGGATCAGTTATGATATATTGACTTGTGGAAGAAATTGCCGATTCCGATGGACAATTCCCTTGTCCCTGGAATCCTGTAAAAATGTCAAAGTCTGAGAATTCAGGGGGTTCCACTGAAAGTTAATAGTCACCTCAAAGAAGTTAGCCAGCTGGAAACTTAGTCTAACTCATAGGGAACATTAATCTGGTCCTCCAACTTAGCAACTTAGACCACCCAACTACACCACCCCAGACCCCTTACACCCCCAAGACCCTGACTTGGAGCCTACCCTCTCCCCTTCCATCGGACCCGACATCCTTTTGGGACATGGGTCTTCCCCTGTCCACTACCCAACATGGCAGAATCCCATCCCGGACACTTAACTTCCCACGAGCCTAAGTACTGAATCACTTGCCTTGTACCCAATGACCAATGCTCTAATTTCACACTTACATATTTCCCCTTTCACAGAGGCTGTCAAAATGTCTGTGCTGATGGACATTTAATTCACAAAATGCAGCACCTACTACTAGGTAAAATGGTTTGTCATCCCCCAACAATACCACGCTATGAGGACACAGTTGGATTGAAGGTATACTCTGCACTTCGGCAGCATTTATGAAAGAAATCTCCCGCCAGGAATATGATTCTCTTTTCTCATGTAAATAACCTGTGGCTGCCACTCCTCAGAAAATCCAGTTCCTTTTCATACCTGCACACATGCCTGACCCCTCTTAACAGTTAAAATTCTGCTTAATGCTATTGCTCATCCATATTCTGTATTCAGTCTTATATGCTTTTTTTTTGTTCCTTAAATGTATTGAATAGGTTCTTACCTGAAGTATTTCCAGTGGAAGGCTAATAAAGTTTTTTAAAAACAGAACAATTTTACTCAACTTAGTGTTGGATATTTTGGGAATAATTATTTGTCTGGAGAATCGAATCCTGTATAGGACAGACTAACTCCAGTACCACTGTAAATATGACATGAAAACACTATATGTGATTTGTAAATATTCAGATTAGACTTCAGAAGATTGTATGGTGAGACGTTTTACTCTTGAGTATTGATGGATTTTGTGAAGGAAAACTCAATAGAAATTGTAGCCACTCTCTACCAGACGTCATGTCTATGCAGTCGAACTGAATGATATTTTATAGTGCATCGTTACATTTGGTTCTTGACATTGTTAACTATTTTACCAGTTTAATCTGGCAAAGCACCAGGATTTATTTATCTGCTCTTAACAAAAAAGGTGTCAGGATTATTCTGTTACAAAAAATAATTGTCTGCAGTATGATCCGTATTGTGTCACCAGATAATGATGTGAGTTTTGGTTTTTGTTTCCTTCTGTACATTTGTACTGTGACATAGGTTTCTCATGTACATTTACGCACTTCCCCTTCCACAGCAACTGACTATGTAAAAGCAGATTGTGTATTCTCTTCAACCTGAGATTCTGCAGCCATTTTTAGATTGAATTGCCTTTGACTTTCCTGTGGATGTGAATACAAACATGAGTTTCAGAGTTAAAGTTTTCAAAAGAGATCACAGCATTGATTTTCGGAGAAAGCGAAGAACTCGGAAGAGAGTAGGTCAAGCTGAGGAACAGAGATTCAGTACAGTATGTATTAACCTTAATTTTCTGTAGAGCTTTAACAATATGACACTGTAATTATAAGAGACGATAGTGTGACTGGAATCACATACCTTTGGTAACTTACTTCTGGTGATAATTGAAATTTGAGAAAATAATTTTGGTTTATTTTAGAATATAGTATTAAAATTTCTTTGTGGTTACAAGCTGTATTTCAACTTGGAGCTTAAGATACAGGTGAATCCAATTGCACTAAGAAATTACATAGCTAGAATAATTGCCACATAGTTTGGAAGAGAAACCTGTACCAAATGTAAATCATTTGGATAGCTGTTATTAAGACTTCTTCAACATTAGAATCAGATGTGTAGCGCATGGTTGTCGTGCATGTAACTAATTTGGCATGCTGTTTTAAAATTGTAGTGGTCTAGAATAAAACTGTACAAAGGGTTTGTTGGAAATGTTACTTCATTATGTGAAACAAGCAGCTTTGTGTCACAACACAGAATTTAGTTTGTATTCAATGCAATGGATCAGTATCTGAATGTCTTAGAAGGGGATTTTTAGAACTGACTTATTTTCGTTCAAAGAAACAGAAAATAGAGTTAAATTGACCCTCTACATTTTGCTGTGAAAGAGGAAACAGTTACTACAAAGTACGTAAAGTCACTGATTTATTTTTTACTTTTAATTTATAATTTTGCACAATAATGTTACTTTAAAAGTTTAATAGTTGAAACAAAAGTTGAAATAAATGTGGATCATCATGTTAGCAGAATAAGTACTAGTTCATCTTGTGATTCTTTAATACGGATATGTACTTTCTCTTAACATGGCTTCCTGTGCTGATCTTATTTGTTTTTAAGCTGTAACTAACAGCTGTGTCCTTTTGCTTTTGACTTGTTAGAAGTGTAGGGCTAATGCATAAAATCTAAAATACTTTATTGGTCATTAAATAAAGCTTAAAATAATTATGACCTTTGACAAAAATAAGACAAGTAAATTTGTTCAGTTTTGAATTGAGCACTCCTGGATTTCCTATCTTGTTTTATGGTTTTCATTACTTGTGTTCTCATTTTGATACTGTGCATCTTTTTATAAAGAACTTGCACTTCAGATAAACACTCATTAAGGAAAGTTTAATTTCATCTTCAGGGCAGATTATTTAAAAAAAAATGTTATTACAGATTTTGTACCCATCAGGAATTTTTCATCCTGATGAAAGTATTTTGGAAAAAAAAACACTGGCTGCATAAATATCTGTGTGCATGCTGATTATTTTGAAATCCATGCCAAGGAAAAGAAACATCATTGACCATCTGAAGATTAATGCAAAACTAGGAGTAGATCTTGGTAAGCAGCAGGCAGGAGTGAAGACCAACAGCGCTCCATTAATTTGAGATTCAGGCTATTTTAATTCTTGAATCTCATCTATATTCTGCTGGTCAATGCATGATGTGGATATTGCATCAAACAGTTAAAGCATAGGTATATGAAGCCACCTTCAGGCACTCAGGTAAATCATGTGACATTGGCAGAGGGGGTGCGTAAAGGACGGTTGGTAAAGTCTCCTAGGCAACAATCCAGACTTTTCTTCTGAGCTGCAGGGAGAGTTGCGTCTCCTACACCTTCAGAGAGAAATTTAAGCTTTTTTGGCTTTTTTGGGCCTTCATTTGGGAATGAATAGCTATGGGCAAGTGGGGGCATGATAGTGCTCAGTCAGTGCATAAAATTCCATCTGAGTCTTAATCACATTGTAGGATCTATCTACCCATGCATTAATGAGGATGCAACCTGAATTAGGCAGGTACTTTGGCCACAAAAAAAAATCCAGTTAATGTCGCTGTGGAAGAGAATGAAACAAGCATAGGAGCTGTAAGTATTTCCATAGTGATTTTAACTATGTGGTACTACTATATTCACATCGGTTACAATGCTCCTACCTTCTAGTGACCCAGAAGTACATTTATTATAATTTTAACATGTGTACTGTCATGTTCCTGTGACAGTTAATTGATTATTTACACTTCTCACTTGATTATTGGCTTTTGCTGGTGATTTTAAATTTCTTCTCTCTGAATCTTACCTACCGGGTTCTCTCCAGTAATAATCAGCACTTTGAAACTGCAGTGAAGTTAGGAAGGGGAAATTTCCATTTAAATGTTAAGTTTCAATGCTGCTTAGATCAACAGTTTAAAGCAACAGAATGGGATGTTGCTGATTCCGGATCCATTAACCTTGTCCATGAGGGAAACCTGGCAGTGATGTATGTATAGAAGACACACTACTTTTAACGACAGTCATATCAGTCTGTATACAGTACATAATTCATAAAATAACTTTGGTTCAAATCTGTGTGATCTGCCTTGTCATTATATTTTGGCACAGATAAAGCCCAATTTTATTTTGGTAATGTGATTTTTGTGTTCATCATTGAGACTCTTTGTTAACAGTTGTGGCAAGAATGAAAGACTCAGTTTGAAAGGTCGAGGTTTAGTGTTTTATTCAACCAATTGCGGAAACCTGTTCTCTGTTTTGGTGGCTAACCCATAGAGATCTGTACTGACATCTTGGAGAAACTGGATATGTTCACTTCCTTCCCATCAAACCACTGAGGAAAATGTATGCTCACTCATACTGCTCCTTGCACTTCTTTGTGATAAACAGGTGAAGAGAAGTGAATTGGCTCCCCTCTTTAAACCCTCTCACTTCGCAACAAAACAGATTTTCAATATTTTTCAGTATGCAACTAGAACACACTCAAAATGCAGTTAGCTGGTTCAACACTGATGGAGACAATTGAAAGGCTTTCTTAAGTGAAAGGAAAAGGAAATTTATTGCTTTTATGAAGTAAAATAATAATAAAAAATCATCAGACACATACACAAGCTCAAGAAAATGTGTTTTTATTATTTAGTATCAAGAAGGAAAGTCAGGAATATGCAGATCAAAAGTCCGTCGAGTTCTTGAGGTTTGAAGTTTAAACTAAGATCATGTTGGTTTAATTGTTCACTTGTAATTTCCACAGCAGTGAAATTTGTAGATACTTTTGAGTTCTTGGTGACTGGATGTTTCTCTAATATTGCTTTTCATTTGGCATTGTCTTCTTTGAGGCTGAAAAAAACACAAGGAGTAATAGAGAAAGCAAGCCTTGTGTTGTTCTTTTGTCTGTTCTGCCCAAAATACACCTTATTTATGTATTCATATATCAGGTTTCTTTGTTTTTATTTTCAATCGTGATAATCTGAAGGCTAGTTTCTCATCTCAGTATTTGAAACCTTCAGAAAAGTATAAATCAAACAAAAGATGCAGATCTGAATTTCTCCTTTAGTTAATTTAATGACATTAATTTTAGTTCAGGTTAGGTCTTTTTAAAAATGGTTTTATGAGCTTCTTTCAACCTGGTCATATGGTCACTGCAGCTATCTAAAGTCAGTGTTTCTTCTTCTTTAAAACCATTTTAGTCCATGAAACTTGTCAAGTATTAAAAGTTAGGTAATAAAAATTGAAAATTGATTTTTTTTGTCATAAAACATAACAATATGCTACAGCCCTGAAGTCACTTTACCCACACATATTGCAGCAGAACTTGAAGCTAATTCCAAATTGCACTGTACAACGAACAAAATTAAACTTTCTACTATTTGTGTAATTGTCAAACGGCTTGCGTTAAACCTGGATCAGGTCTACATAATTAGTGATTAAAAGTTCAGAAAGGGACCATTTGGTCACCTATAAGTATCTTGTCGTGATTAAAAGTTAAGATTCTACTAAGATTTAAAACTGGAATTGTAGATTTTGTTGTCTTTGCATCTGAAAGAGTTCATACTGAGGAGAGCCATAAGTACCACCCACTAGACAATTAACAGAAACAATGTTAACACTTATGGCCCAGTGAGCCATCCTCAGAATGTTCTGAAGTACAATATCAATGAATGAAACAGAGCATGAATTGTTCTATCTAATGATACTAAATTGAAAAAAAAACTTCATTATTTCTTACATGTTTGGTTGTATGTTATCCATCACGGTCAACTAGAAAAATGCATGCCGAGCTTGATTTTGATTTGTCGTATCAAGACATATAGAAATTATTTATGCAGGTTGCATATTTGTTGTAGCTGGAGGCAATGTATTCTTAATCATGTAGTCTGGTCTTGAGAACCAGATGTTAAAATTTAGGAAAAGTTTACCTTTGGGAATATGGTCAAGAAAATATTTCAACTTTGCTGGTCTCTCAGATAAGCCCTGAAGAAGGGCTTATGCCCGAAACGTCGATTCTCCTGTTCCCTGGATGCTGCCTGACCTGCTGCGCTTTTCCAGCAACACATTTCCATCTCAGATAATACCCCAAGTAATGATGAACCAGTAATGAACTTCAGAATCTACTACTAATATTAGACATATTTGGATTTTACTCACATCCTTTGACATGTTAATCAGAGAAATACAGGCCTTATAGAGTCGTGGAGTTGTACAGACCCTTCGGTCCAACTCGTCCATGCTGACCAAATATCCGAAATTAATGTAGTCCCATTTTCCAGCATTTGGCCCATATCCCTCTAAACTAATTCTACTACCTATCCAGATGTCTTTTAAATGTTGTAATTGTACCAGCCTCCACCACCTCCTCTGGCAGCTCACTGCATGAAAATGTTGCCACTTAGGTCCCTTTTATATCTTTCCCTTCTCACCTTAAAATCTATGCCCTCTAGTTTGGACTCCCCTACCTGGGAAGAAGACCTTGGCTATTCAGCCTATCCATGCCCCTCATGAATTTACAAATCTTTATAAGGTCTCAGCCTCAGTCTCTGACGCTGCAGGGAAAAGAGTCTATTCAGCCTCCCCATATAGCTCAAACCCTCCAACCCTGACAATATTCTTGTAAATATTCTCTGCACCCTTTCAAGTTTAACAACATCTTTCCTATAGCAGGAAGACTAGAACTGAATGCAATATTTCAAAAGTGGCCTAACCAATGTCCTGTACAGCTGCATCATGACATCCCAACTCCTATGTTCAATGCACTGTCCAATAAAGAGAGGCATATCAAATGCCTTCTTTATTATCCTGTTTACCTGTGACTCTACCTTCAGGGAACTATGAACTTGAACTTTTTTCTCAAAGAAACCTTGCTAAAAGCTTGTCAAAATGTCTCACTGTCCCTGGTCTGTACTGAGCCCCAAATAATCTGAGAGTTTGCAAAATCTTAGGCAGATCAATGACTATTGCCTAAGTTTCATTGCTTTCTAGTTCCACTCTGCCCCAGTTAAAATGTCCTAAGGGGTCCTAAGGAGGCTGCAGACTTCTGATTTTGGTCGCCTCCTTACACTTCTTGTTTGCATACCGCCCTCAGCACGTGGTTGGAAATCTGTTTTTTTTTGCTCGTGGTCAGCATTGAGCAGGTGGAAAGTCCAGGAAAATATTTTCACAGATAGGGGCAGGGAAATGCGAGCATCACAAAACAATATTAGAATTAAAGAAGCCAATAGCCTCAGTAACATTTTATAAACTACTTCCAAAACGAAGTACTTGTTTTATCATTAATTTGAGTCAGAGGCATCATGTTGAAATAAGGGGAAAAATGGAAGAAGTATTGAATTAGTTAAGCCTTTAGAAGTTTCACCATGACTAGTTAAGAACACCATTGGTGGTGGCTTTTCAGCTTCCCTGTTTGAAAAAAATATAATTGCTAGAATACTATGGATGTCATAGAAGCGAAATGAGCTAATATTACTTTAGGATCAGAGGGAGCCTAAATCAGCTCCATGAATTGTGTTGTAAGGGAGGAAAGGACAGTAAAATGTGATGGTGGATCAGAAAAAAAGATAAAACAAATTGTAAAATATTTTCTATGAGTTCATTCCAGTTTTAGCTATGAGCCATTCTGTAAGCAAATATTTGACTTTTAGTATCTATTTAATTTTTAAAAATGTCAATACAATTATTAATTTGATTTTGAAGTAACTTTCTGGTAAAATCCTGGAAAAAGGAAAAAAATGTCCTTGTAGAAATGACTGGGAATCAATGTTGGTAGAATAGAATAGAACAGAAGCCCTACAATGTGGAAACAGGCCATTAGGCCCAACAAGTCCACACCGACCCTCCGAAGAGTAACCCACCCGGACCCTATTACTCCTGACTAATGCACCTAACCTACACATCCTTGAACAATATGGGCAATTTAGCATGGCCAATTCACCTAACCTGCACATCTTGGGACTGTGGAAGGGAACCGGAGCACCCGGAGGAACAGGTACAGGGAGAATGTGCAAGCTCCACACAGACTGTCATCCGAGGCTGGAAGCAAACCCGGGTCCCTGCCGCTGTGAGGCAGAGGTGCTAACCACTGAGTCACTGTGCTGCCCATTGGTCTTGCCATTTGCTGTATTATTCAGCAATGAAGCAAATGTGGAACTTGCATCCTCCACTATGAACTTGGTCATGGTGAAACTGGAGGAACCTTCTTAATGGACCATAATGGTCCATTAGAAATAATGGTCGAGGCAATGACCCAATCCACTCCATTTTTGTGCAGTTCTGGACAACAGGCAGCCCACCAGTATCCCGTATAGACAGAAATTTAAAGTTAACTGCTTTGGACAAGAATAGTTAATAAAATTTGGAGCTGGAAAAAGCACAGCAGGTCAAGCAGCACCAGAGGAGCAGGAGAGTCAACATTTCAGGCAGGACCCTGCTCCTCCAATGCTGCTTGACCTGCTGTGCTTTTTCCACCTCCATACTTTATCAACACTGACTTCCCAACACCTGCAGTCCTCACTGTCTCCAAGATGGACGTGAATAATAAAAGTAAAAATATGACTGACAGATATTTTCTGTTTCCTAACTTAATAATTCACATATTAAATACTACATATTATTTTATGCTATTCTGTCTTACCTTGTTTGTCAATCATCTGAGACATTTCATGTCTGTTATTTTCTATTGCATTTTAATGTAAAATAATTACACTATAATTAAAATGTGTTTTAAAAGATTGAACTTAACATAAAAATAAATTTTAGCATTTCTGATCACCTTTTCATTTTGAACTTAATGATTTTCTGCACCATTTTGATTTCCGTTCTACTCTTCTACATCTCTTGCCTGACTAAATGTTAAAAGTACTGCTTTACTTCCATTAATGTGTGCTGAATGCATTCTTTTAGTTTACATAATAATGATGTAATATTACATTTGTTAAATTCAGCTTTTTAGAGAACATAATACTGTGTCATGTGTCCTGATAAAATATTTGAGTTTGCATATAAACTCTGCTTGATATGCAATTTATGTAATCTTTCAGTCAAATACATGGCTTAGCTCAACAATATGAGACTACCCATAATTATTTAATCAGTTTCTCTTACTCTTTGAGGCACTCTGTTGTATTACTGGTTTTTTGTAGCTTCTAAAAATCAGTGCTGGATTATAATGACGCTGACATGAAAGCATTAAAGGAAGTAATCAGTTATTACTAGTATGCATTACTGTTCATCACTAAAGTATTCATAATTAAGCCTGACTATTTGTAAATAAATCCACACACATTGAAGCTTCAGGTTCATTTCCGATTGTGACTGTGGTGGAGAACCTTGCATGATTTGAAATTGTCTCCATTCCCTTATCTGGTGTTGTGCATTTACCAGAGGCAGGTTTGAGAAGAGGATTAATTTCTGCACCATTGGATCAGGCAACAATTTAACCTACTCAAGGCTGCAATTAGGAGCTTTTTTTTAATCCTCCTCAGCATTTTGCCAGCTGAGTGCTCACCTCCTGCAATGTGCTGCGATGCTAACTGAATAGAGTGCCCCCCCTTCAACAGGCTGGAAGTAAGTTGGAGCAAGAGGCTTCATATATCTTTGATTGGGGCCTCAAGCACGAATGACTACAACTGTGTTTGTCCTAATTCCAAGAAAAGGATTTTTCATTAAGCCCAATGGAACTGCTCACCGTTATTAATTTCCAATTGTTGTGCAGGTCAGCAAAGGCACTTCCACAATAGGAGTCACCACTCCAGGTGGGGCTGCTAATGCCCGAAAGCTGCTATCCCTCTTATTAAGACCCAGTGGAATAGCTTGTTGTAAATTGAGCTGTCTGCTATTTGCATTCTTTAAAGTTGTTTTTAAGGTATGCACAGTTCAATAGTTTCCCTGACCTTCAGACAAGATTAGTAGAAAGCATGGAACATGTTTCTGTACTGAACAAGACTTATAATTTATCATAAGTGATTATTCAAGACCTTCAGATAAACTATTGGCCTATAACACTACGAAATAAAACTGTAATCCCTTTGTAAATTCCTTTATAGAGATACACAGAGTCAAACAAATAGGGAAAACAGATTATTGATGAAGGTGGAAAGTCAGTTCAATAGGCATTGCTTCCTGATTCTTGAGATAATCCTACTTTAGCTAGCCAGGTCATTGGAATTCTGTAGTTGTTTTTCTCTCTGGAAGCTTTCACTGGTTTGTAAGGATTATGGAGTGACTGATTTGCTTGGAAAATGTCGCGAATTGTTTCAATTCAAAAGTAGCAGCTGCCAGCAACTGCTCCAGGAATGGCAATTAATTTTCATCTTGGTTAAATTGAGCTTTTCTCTACTGCAGAGAATAGGCAGCTTCTATTCTTTCCCTCTCTCTATGTCTACCTCCATAACTTGTTTCAATTTCTAACCTGCTCAGTTGGTGAGAGCCACTCAGCTTCACTTGTAAACAACTCCCCAGCTCCTGATCATCTGCATGTTGCAGGAACCCATAAGCCACAAAACATTACTGTTCACATCAGGTAACAAATTTCTTGCTGTGAAACTATGCAACCATCCTGGTAAATATCTGTGTTTTTTTTAGCAATGGTTCTTCCAACTTGCAGTGCACGGTTTTTGAAGACACAAGCAAAAGAATCATATTCTTATACTCTGGGCCGGTAGTACTGAGAGTTTTCAACAAACTTGGAGGGAGCTAATAGAGGAGGCGGCGTTCTTGAAAATTGCTGAGCTGGTTATCTGCTGTCAAGTGTGGCCTGAAGACTCCCATTTGATCTAGTCATCAGAAAAATCAAACTTACCCACATGCATAAATGAGAAAAAATTTTGATTCTGCAACTTGTGCCTTCTGATGGTGGTGAAATTGATGCTAGAAGCACATAAATTATTTATTAACAACTTCTTTATGTCAATGTTAAAATGCTAATTTTGGTCATGGATTATTCTCGGGTCCAGCTAATGTCAGTTGTCCCCAAATTCATTGTCTCTGTTCCAAATAATGTGCCTTGCCTTAACCTCAAAAGTACATCCTTTTATGTAACAAAGTTTTAGAGAAGCTCAGCAGATTTGGTACCATCTATAGGCAAAGAAACAGAATTAACGTTTCGAATTCAATATGACTTTTCTAGTTCGGATGAAGAGTCATATCGGATTTGAAGCATTAACTCTGTTTCTCACACTACAGATTTCTGAGTTTCTCCAGCATTTCTATTTTCAGTTCAGACCTCCAGTATCCACAGAACGTTTTACCTTTATCCTTTATTGGAAAAATGTTGCATTTTCTCTTCTCTCACACTAGTCATCGTGTGACTTATCTGTGTAACATTCTCAACATAATGGAATGAATATTTCAGCCTCTTGATCAGCAAAGACCAGATGTGTGACTGAAGATACATGATGGGGATCCTGCAGAAGTTCTGACACATGGACTTACATAGGAATTGCCAGAAAATTCAGCTTCTCGCCTTCTCTGGTCATTCAGCCAACTTTGAATGAGTTAGTCAGGGATTTCAGACTGTACATACCTGGGGAGTTAACCAGGGCATGTTAGACAGGTGAAAACATAGTCTGACACCTGGGTAACAATACAACTGGACCATCCGACATTCCTCATCTACACCTGACTCAAACCAAGTACATCCTAATCTATCCACCACCCGAATACCAACACCTGAACAAAAACACCACAGCCCAACCTATCTACTCTTCTTACCTGACTATGCCCCAAGCCAAGTAACCACCTAATCAGCTGTTCACTCACCCATTGCACAATTGCCCGCTTGCACACCTCATCAGCATTCACCCTTTTACCCCTCACCCACCTACTGTCTTAACCACCTCCCTACTTCCCTCACCCACTTTCTTACATGCCACTCATCTTATCCAGCACACCTGCCAACTGTCCTACCCAGATCACCCACATACCCATTTATCTATTCTCTCATCCACTAGCATTCCAAGACTTGACCCTTAAACACATGATACAGCAAGTACTGCCAAAAAAGGGGGGTGTTTCCTATTCTTCCTTGACTTTACTTTGCTCCAGTGGAGTTTCCTGAGGGATGCTGAGTTGTGCATTTCTGTGACAACAGGAACTGGAAGACCTTGGAGAAATGTTGAGTCAGTTCATTTTGAGCACAGCAGCAATCCAGTGAAGATTGCAACTTCTCAGATAACCTGGGCTGACAACACTTTATAGCCTACACTTACTAAGGACTACATTGAGATGATCCAAAATAACCTTCATGTAGAATGTTTGCAAATGTTGAAGGGTTTGAATCCACACCTCATTTGTGAAAGATCACTGTGGTACCCATTTCCCATATCTTGATTGCTTAATATAGTAGACAAAGCGGAATTTGTTTGTTGGGTGGCACTGTTAATTTAATGTGAAAGTACAAAGGGTGTTTCCAACATGGGGAACTCCTTGATATTTGTGTCAGATGTCAAGCAACAGCTAGGCATTGTATGTAACAAGAAAATGAAATATTAATATATAGTTTCTTCTCAAAAGCCTCATTTTATTGCTTGCTTAATCTGAATATTACTTGTTTGGCAGCAAGCAAATTGGAGCAGATATAAAACATTGCTTGAACTAAACCTGTCATGATAAATGTGCACTTAAAAACAAAGGTATTTTCAAGATGGTTCTACAAAAAAAAATCCCAGCGTTATTTATCATTTTTACTCATTTATTTGACTTGAGTATCGCTGGCGAGGTCAGCATTCATCATCCATTGGCTTTGAGAAAGTGGTGATGACCCGCCTTCTCGATCTGCTTCAGTCCGTGCAGTGTATAGGTTTACACAGTGTCGTTAGGAAGTTCCAGGATTTTGACCCAACAACAGTGCAGGAATGGCAGTATTGGTTATTGTTTTGGAAATTATACACTTTTGGTTAGTGGTAATGATTTCGGATGGTATTCAAATGAAAATCACGCAGCCTGTGTTCCAGTTAATCCTTGCTTGAGGATGGGGTGTTTCCAGGGAAAGCTTGATAAGATTGTCACCAAGAATGTTGTGGTGTAACTATGGTTTAAGAATCAAGCTGTGTTGTGTGCAACTAATTTACAGCAATTTTAGATGAAACATTGTGATACATGAGTTTGCTCAATTATATGCTCAATACTTTCCATGGTTTATCAGAATACCTCCTGAAACCCTCTGCCATTTATTAGTACCATTGCCTTGGCTCCACTCCCTGAAGTAAAAGATCAGCTTGTGCAGAAATCCTGCAATTATGTAATGCGCTGAGCTGGATTTACACCACAGTTTAAGCATAACATGCCTTGTGTTATGAGTATAACAGAAGTTTCTGAAGTTTGTAATTTTCTCAGCAATTTTAAAAAAAGAAATCTTTGAGATCTGCAGTTAAAGTGCTGCCAATCTCAGTGAACCCAAAATGTTTAACTCTATTAAAACAAAATAGTTCTAATCTTTCAAGTCTTCCTTCATAATTGTATCTCCTCATTAAGGCAACAGTATTTTTACCTCAGTTAAGATCATGCAACAAAGTTTGGTGTCAGTGACTTCATGGCATAATTCGAGATGTTATCACATATGTTTTACAGAGCAATTTAAAAAAAAAGGTTTGAACTCATTATCACTTTTTAGCTGAACCTCTTGACCACCCAGGTGGGAATGAAAATCATAGAACAGCTTTCTGAATGCATCAGTTTCCTGAATGCATCCGGAAACAATTCATAGGAGTGTATCATCAGAACAAGGGAGCAAGCATATTTCAAGCAGTTTTACATCTTTATACTAATTATGGCTGTTTTAATTGAAACGATTGCTGCAGAATTTAAGAAATTGTTACAGAATTCAACCAAAATGCACAAACTGTTCTGGACACGTTTCTGAATACCACAATGCTGCCAGGTGCATAAGATGTGACTTTCAGACTTGTGGCTTCCTCTTCTCTTTCTATTCAGTTTTGTGTAAAATGCAGTTTACATTACAAACACACAAACTTCATGAGTCTCATTTGGAAATTGTCTTTTATTTTGTTGCAATTTCTAACATCTCCTTCCCTTCACAAATATTTTCCCCAAAACATACTTTATTCATAACATTTATAAATGTACATACCTTGACCATTCATAGTTGACATTACATAAATCAGTTTTGTCAAATACTGTATGTTACTCATTACATTTACAATTATATTTAATATTTTCAATGCTTATTACGTCTCAAACAGAGAATAAGGATTTTTTTCAGTCATTCCTGTACATGCTTTTCCTCAATCTTCAACTTGATAACTTGGTCTGGAGGAACTCCGGCGTAATGAAGGATGCTTTTTGGATTGCCACAAAACTTTCTGATCTTCCGTTGTTGCAGACCAGCACATTCCCAGGTCCAGGGCAACGTGCTGAGAAAAGAACTGAAGCTGCCACAGATGCATTACGGGGCAAGACTAATTTCTAAGGCCCTCCAACCACAAGGTATCCAGAGGCTGGAAACTTTGAAGTAAAGAGGGTTTTTAGTCATTCATGATGTTCATGCGTAACCTCAAGTCTGACACACACTACTGATACTGAACCATTTACTATGCAGTTCCATTTAAGGTAACTATGCGAAAGAGGAAATTGAAGGTAACTGGAGCTGAGGTCATCCATTTCCTAACTGAGATTATTTTACATCAGTGACAAAGAGTGACCAAGTTTGACCTTGATTGTGATAGATATGTGATTGATGCAGGACTTTAGGGTATTTTGAACAGGAAATAGGTCATTCAACCTACCAAACCGGCCCGATGACTCAATACAATCATAGCTGATCAAATGCTTCAATGCCTTTTGCACACCCCATCTGCATAAACCTGAATGCCATCGGTAATCAAAAATTTACCAATCTCTATCTTAAACATACTCAAAAGACTGTGTTTCTCCCGCCCTCTGTGACAGAGGATTCTAGTTCACAACCCACTGAATAAAAAAAAACTCTCCTCATATCGGAACTAAGTGGCATCCCCCTTACTTTTAAATATGAGCTTTCCCAACCAGAGGAAACATCTTACCTGCAGATACCATGTCCATCCATTTAAATATTTTCTAAGTTTCAATTTGATCGCCTCCTGCTCTGCCTATGGACAGCTCTTGAGCAGTTCTTGGTCTTGAAGATGCTGTAGGGTAAGTACAATAGGAAAAGGGCAGTTCTGTTACCAGCCCTGTATTTGAACTTTTATGTTTGAAATAGTGTTTCATGACAAGCATGCATTTCTTTTGTTAATTCACCTTGTCAGCTGGAAAGCTCCTGAAAGACATAATCTCTTCTGCCCTGCATCAGATGGAGAATGGTGCAGAAGGATGTCTGCGTGGAGGGAGATTATAGAAAGAAGTGGAATGGAGATTGCCCTGAGAATGACACTGAATGCTTTTGCTGCACCACTCACTATCCTGAAATGTAAAACCATCTGCAAGGGCTGTTTTGGGATAGTATAGGGTTGGCTTGCCAAATCTTATGAGGAACCATCCCTGCAGCTTTTCCCTAAATTCCCACCAGCATAAGCTCACATCCTGAAAATCATCTGGCACAAATAGGTTATCCAAATGCAAAACTGTCAGTTCCTTTCCTGCAAGGCTAATTATTCTCATTCTGTTATTTTGTGTTGCTGTTCTCCTGAACTTGATAGATCAATGGCTTCATCTACAAAAATTGTCTGAAGCTTTAGTTTTTTTTAATAGCACACCTTTTAAAGCTTCTGTTCTGGTTAAATTTGTTGATGAGTGTTCAAGTGTAGCGACCGAAACAAATGCTTGCCCAGCTGGTGGATTAATTCAGTGTAAAGAAACGTCTAATAATTACTTGGAAAAAAGACGGTTTCAACTCATAGATAATAAGGCAGATTGTATCAATTAAAGTGAGACAGGGGATCCTGGACATTATTGCCAGGCGCCTTCTCCCCCTTTACTTAGAGGACTTGTCTTCAATATCCACAATACCAAATGCCTTAAATTAAAGGAAGTGACAACATTGCTCTAAGTGGGAAGTTGGGGTTTTAGCACAGTTTACTCATGTTAAGGAAGCCACATCGCTGTCTGATTCATGCATTAAAGGGTCATGCATTAATACCAGAAATGTTTCAAAACAGTTTATTTTTGATTTGAAGCAGCTGAGCAGGCTTTCTGAAATTTGCAGTTGGTAGACTACATCTGCTAATCTCAGCAGTGACACTTTCTTTAGCTGATGCACCATTTTTAAAATCAAAACTAAATTTATAACACTTAACACACTAAACAGTTGAATGTGGACACACGGGACACAGTGGACACAGAGGACCACTCAAGGAGAAAATCTATTGATTCCTCTGCATTACCCGGAAAACCCATGACTGCCGATGTCCCCAATTGATTGTTTTTGCAGTTAATATATTGGTCTTGCTTGTTTTTCTGATGTTGCTGTTATCTGACGGGGGTCCTCGGTATAACCTGGTGGCCTCAACTAAGAAAGAATTGCATTTTAATACCTTTCTTTATATGGCATATCTTTACTCACAGTAGGTCAGCCAGGCCGTACCTTTTAATGAATCGGACACTGCTGAATGTTGGTTGCATCAATGTCGTTCTGCTGCTGTCACGACCTTTCACATCCCTCCTACCTTCCTGAATCTATTTGATGCCCCTCCACTTATAGGGACAACACCCTCCTGTGGTGGCAAAATCAGCGGGATTTAGGATAGACACGTTTGGATGCTGAGGTAAAAACAATGACTGCAGATGCTGGAAACCAGATTCTGGATCAGTGGTGCTGGAAGAGCACAGCAGTTCAGGCAGCATCCAAGGAGCTTCGAAATCGACGTTTCAGGCAAAAGCCCTTCATCAGGAATAAAAGATAGGATAGTGAAGAAGATGTTTGGTATACTTTTCTTTATTGGTCAAAGTATTGAGTACAAGAGTTGGGAGGTCATCTTGCGGCTGTACAGGACATTGGTTGGTTACTGTTGGAATCTTGCGTGCAATTCTGGTCTCCTTCCTATTGGAAAGATGTTGGGAAATTTGAAAGGGTTCAGAAAAGACTTACTAGGATGTTTCCAGGGTTGGAGGATTTGAGCTAAAGGGAGAGGTTGAATAGGATAGGGCTGTTTTACCTGGAGTGTCAGAGGTTGAGGAGTGACCTGAAAGAGGTTTGGATGCTGGTTCCAGCCTCACTGTAATCTATCACCCCCCCCCCCCCCAACCCCCCACCACCGCCCCCCCCCTCCCCCGTCTCTGTTCCTCATCAATGTCATGAACGCGATGACACTCCTTGGAAGTATTTGCATTAAAAGTGAACAACCTTTCAGTTGGCGAGCTGGGTTCAGTAAATGCCTTCACTCCATCCTCCTTTCAATGTCTGATTTTCGATCCACTGTAGATGGCAGCATACTTACTCTCACTGTTCCCAACAGGACTGCGGGGTCCACTACTTTTCATCATTGATATTAATGATTTGGATGTGAGCTTAAGACGTATAGTTAGTGGGTTGGCAGATGACACCAAAATTGGAGATGTAGTGGACAGTGAAGAAGGTTACCTCAGATTACAATGGGATCTTGATCAGATGGGCCAATGGGCTGAGAAGTGGCAGATGGAGTTTAATTTAGATAAATGCGAGGTGCTGCATTTTGGGACAGCAAACTTTAGCACGACTTATACACTTAATAGCAAGGTCCTCAGGAGTGTTGCTAAATAAAGAGACCTTGGAGTGCAGGTTCAAGGCTCTGAAAGTAGAGTCACAGGTAGATAGGATAGTGAAGAGGATGTTTGGTATGCTTTTCTTTATTGGTCAAAGTATTGAGTACAAGAGTTGGGAGGTCATCTTGCGGCTGTACAGGACATTGGTTGGTTACTGTTGGAATCTTGCGTGCAATTCTGGTCTCCTTCCTATTGGAAAGATGTTGTGAAATTTGAAAGGGTTCAGAAAAGACTTATTAGGATGTTTCCAGGGTTGGAGGATTTGAGCTAAAGGGAGAGATTGAATAGGATAGGGCTGTTTTACCTGGAGTGTCAGAGGTTGAGGAGCGACCTGAAAGAGGTTTGTAAAGTCAAGAGGGGCATGGGTAGGGTAAATAGGCAAGGTCTTTTCTTTGGGGTGGGGGAGTCCAGAACTAGAGGGCATAGGTTTCATGTGAGAGGAGAAAGATATAAAAGAGACCTATGGGGCAACCTTTTCACGCAGTGAGTTGGTGCATGTATGGAATGGGCTGTCAGAGGAAGTGGTGGAGGCTGGTACAATTACAGCATTTAAAAGGCATCTGGATGGGTATATGAATAGGAAGGATTTGGAGGGATATTGGGCAGGTGCTGGCAGGTGGGACTGAATTGTGTTGGAATATCTGGTCGGCATGGACGAGTTGGACCGAAGGGTCTGTTTCCATGCTGTACATCTCTATGACTCTATGACTCGAGGTGGCTGTCTAATAATCTCTACCTTTTGCAGCTAACTCCTTCAGTTTCCAAATATATTCCCACTTCATATTATTTTCTGAGTATACCATTTCCCTTTGTTTGTCTTGACATTTCACATTGTATTTCTTTCCTTCAGAATTCTCCTTGAGTGGCTTGAAGGATGGAAATAAAGAAAGTGCCTGCAATTACTTGCAGAATGTTCGTTTAGCACAGTTGGTTACAGTGTGGCCAAGAACCATGCCAGAAGATAGCACTCTTTCAATTCTAAATTGAGGAACAATTTCAGTAGTCACGTGATAGAAAAAAACAGAAGCTACCCCTCCTTTCCTGGGCAGTGATTTCTTTCCTGCTGTATTTGACTACTTATGCAGACAGAGCTGTGAACTTCCACTTTAGCAAGCATAGCTCCCACATTCCCAGTTCCTTCTTACTCTTTTCTGGGCACCCATTAGGCAAATGTTTATCAGCTTTAAAATTCTGAGGCACGCAGACCATTCTGGGTTCAGATCTCACACTGGTCAATGCCCACCAACTTGGAGGGGGGGCAGACCTTATGAGAAGTGGAGATGAATATGCCACCTGTGTATTTGCCATTGATTTGAGGATGGAGGGACGGTTCCTGAAGAAGATGGTCTTCATGGCTCACTTCAATAGTGTTCAAGAATCCTTATTGCAAATTACACAGATTATAACTAGACTTCTTTGTAGTCTATTCATGTTTCTCTTCCGCATTTACTGGTGGTCTTTTTTTTTGGTTAAGCGAATGGATCGTGGTTTTTCGGGCAGAGATGATATAATTTCTGGCCAGATAACTCTGCTGATGCGACAATATTGTATCCTAATTTCTTTCCTTTTTGCCAAAGCTTTAAAGAGATTTGCAAGTGTTGTAATTCTAGTTCACTTATGTAAAAACGATAACATTAATGTTTCTATTTTCCAAATATAGTCCCTACAACAACATGCATTCCCTAGCTACCTTACACCCTGGCAACTTCTTGAGAGAGGCTGAGACTCTGGTGTGTAACTGTAAGATGACCTGCTGACTATCCATTCCTATCATCACTATTTCCACCTTATCATTGTCACTGGGAGGGATGATGAGGGTGAGAGGGATGAAGTGGAAGCAAGCAACTGCCGTACTGTTAGTATCAATTGAATAGCCTTTTCCAGTATTTCAGAAATCAGTGGCACAATGTGTACGATACAAACAAACAGCAGCATTGCCATTTGCTGCTGTTGAGCTTGTTCTCAACTGAAAAGACTATGAGACATACATTTCCCACTGTGAGGTTACCCACTCTCATCTTGTGTGTCAACTTGGGAGAAAGACTATGTTGTTCAGTAGATTTCACAGCATTTGGGTTAACCTTTCTCATTGACACTTCAACTATCTCATCTGAACACTTGCTAATACCAGCTGGGGCAGTCACTGCTGTTTTTAGTCCATCTCCTTAAAAGTTACATGAAAGTGGGCACACATCACAAAGCCAGACTTTCCAAATTTAGAAAGATCCTCCTTCCTTCATCACACCTCTTCCTTAAAAACCACCTCCACAGTATTGATAAGGTTACATTCGTACTTTCATTACCCAGTCATTGACTGTGGTGAAGATACTTTCCTGGAAAATCAACTGTTAAAACTTTAAGTCAGTCATAGAAAACTAGGTTGTGAGTGTAACTGTCGGTTTACTTTAGTCATGGGTGAAAATCACAAAGATTGTGGCCAACTGTTTTGGCTGCCTATTTTTTTTTCACATTTGCGATTGCCTTCTTTGTTTAAGCAAATGGATAGTAGTTTTGATTAGATTCCCTACAGTGTGGAACAGGCCCTTCAGCCAACCAGTCCACACCGACCCTCCGGCGAGGAACCCACCCAGACCCATTTCCCTCTGACTGATGCACCTCACGCTATGGGCAATTTAGCATGGCCAATTCACCTGACTTGTACAACTTTGGATTGTGGGAGGAAACTGGAGCACCCAGAGGAAACCCATGCAGACTCGGGGAGAATGTGCAAACTCCACACAGACAGTTGCCCAAGGCTGGAAATGAACCTGGGACCCTGGTGCTGTGAGGCAGCAGTGCTAACCACTGAGTCACCATGCCATCCTGGGTCACAGATGATGTCATCTTCTGATGGGACAACTCTGCTGATGTCATAGTTTTGTATTTCTATTTCTTCCTTTATTTGCCACAGCCTTAGACAGAAATGGAAGAGCTATTGTAATTCCCATTCACTTATGCAAAAATGATACTATTTTCTGAAGAACAGTCACTGGAACCAAAACATTAACACTGATGTCTCACCACAGATGCTGCCGGAGTAGCTGAGTTGTTGGCCTCCATTTGTATTTTAATCAATAGCCGCATTAAGGGTTGTCCCTGCCTGAACCCACTGTACTGACTTCTTAATCACTGCTCCCACGTCACTCCACCTTCTCACCACAGCCACTTACCCTCAAGGCTGGTCTCCAGCATCAATCCCAATTGATTGTAGTTACAGCAGGGGCTACTGCTCCCAGCAGGGCAGCTGTGTCTGGAGCTCCCTGCTAAATTATTGTCAGTTCTCAGGTGACTGGAGGCGGGTTTGACCCTGAATAAGGGGAGCACAATTTACTTTAGCTTCCAGCTTAAGCAATGGCTCAGTTTAAACTTTTCACCCTTGTTCTCAAGTCCTTCTACGTCCTCACTTCTCTGTACCACAGTATTCCTGTGCATTTCTCACCCCCTCCTGTTTTGCTTGATGGTGCTCCTATGAGGTACTTTTGATCATTTTTACTATATTAAAGGCTCATTACTATATTACAGTTGTTGCTATTTTATGAAACTTATTTATAACCCCCTAAGAAAATCGAAAGTATTTTAATGTCTCCCACTCTGATGAGATTGTTTAGCTGGCAGCAATGAAAGTTTACTTGAACTGCTATTATCCAATATTCTTTAAATTCTGACTCACCATAAATAATGTAACAGAGATCCTTTACCCAATAGGTAGACAGTTAGGGCTGAATGTCCTGCATATGCGCCCTTGATGCAAAGCAATACACACCACAGTCAGTATACATGCAGCCCTGATAATGTTCTGAAATATATTCCCAGAGTGTACGACTCTGTGCCTCAACCTCAAAAGCAGAAAGTGACTGAAATTTTCAAACCATAAGGTCGTGTAGTGTAACATGCTGGCAACAGGAAGTTAGGGCTAATGTTTACGTTGTCTACTGGAACTGCTGATTTGTTTGATACAAATCAGTTGAAAGCCAGAAGATACTAGTGATATAATGTTTGAATCTTAGTAGGATGGATTTTTTTAAATGTGTAAATGATTATATGTATTTCATTAATATATAATTTTTTTGGTGTTTTTATGAGCACTAAACCACTGATATGTTAAACAGTAAGTTTTAAGTTCTGTCTAAAACCTCACAAGCCACATCCTGCCACTTCATCTTAACTGACTCCTTGGTGTTTTCTTTATAGTCTGCTAATGGTTGTTAAAGGTATACTTCCCCATTCAAACCTGAATAGGCTTCTTCAGTTGACATACCAGCTCACATTTTGTGGAAGGCAGTTTGAATGCTGTGGTTTAAGTCAATGAGAAATATTGAAGGACCTCAATTTTGCATTATAAATTTATTTTAAAATCTTTGATGCAAGTAAATTGATAGCTACAAAAGAAAGGTGTTATTAGGGCCTCTCATAGGATATTTTCATTTTAGTGTGGAATGAAATTCTGTATTAGGCAACATTTTGACACATAAAATGAGTTAATATTTTCTTCAAGAGCCTGATTTTCATTACAGGTACAATAAAAGCTGGTAGGCACATTGAATACATGTTTCATGTCTTTTAAAAGGGTCTATGATAACGCATTTTGCTTTTACATTACTTTGGTAAGTAGATTGTAGTTGTAACAGCTGATGTGAAGTATAAATAGATTTGAGTGTAGATTTGCTCAGTGCTTAATAAAGAGTCAAAAGGTGTGGTGCTGGAAAAGCACCGCAGGTCAGGCAGCATCCGAGGAGCAGGAGAATTGATGTTTTGGGCATAAGCACTTCACCATTCCTGATGATGCTTTTCTAGCGCCACAGTTTTTGACTCTGATCTGCACTCCTCACTTCCTCTCTGTGCTTAGTAAATCTAACAATCAATAGAACAGACTATAGAGACTAGACATTAAACAAACAAATATTAACTTATTTCCAACCAAGTCACTAAGCAAACTTTTAAGATATCAAGGAGACAGTCAAGTCAAAAATGAATGGATTTATAACTTATGAAAAACAGTGAATGCATGAGGTTTACATTGTAATAACGCTGTGCCTCCAAAGCAAGTCAATGAGTGCTGGACACACGTAAAATATGCAAGATCCAGGTTATGCTATCACAGAATAAGAATGATTTTTGATATTTTATTTGATGCATTTGGAATCTGCAAAGATTCAAAAACAATTCATGGTCTCAAAAGGAAGCCCAATACTGGGGATGGTGAGATCTGAAGTAAAACCAGAATATACTGGAGCATCTCAGTAAGTTTGGCCACATCTGTTGGGAGAGAAACTATGTTACTATGTCAAGCGTGATATAATTTTCTTTCAGAATTAAAGGGAATTGGAGAGTGATTTTTTTAATGTTGTTGACAAAGGTGGAGAAGGAGCAAGTGGAATAGATGCTGAAGGTATCCAGATTGGTAGTAGAGGAGGATATAAATACAAAATAGGTGTTGATTGTAGGTGTGAATAGACAAAAACTGGCCAGCTCTCTGAGAGTGAACTATGTAAACAGCACACTGGGGGAAGAGTGTGAGAAGAAATATCAGGAGAATGCAAAACAGTGTTCATCCTCTGAAGATGTTGAATTCAATATTGAATCCTGAAGGATGTGAAGTGCTTTAGTGGAAACTAAGGTGTTATTCCTCCAGTTTGCATTTGGCTTCACTTGAGTACTGCAGTAGGTCTTGAACAGAAGAATAAATAGCATGAGAGAATGTACCGTTGGTGTACCATTACCTTTTTACTAATGAACACAGGTGTGTGTCTCCTAAATCGTAAAGGCTTAGTATTGTTTTGATCCCAAATGATGCTACCCTGAACAAGTTAGATCCTGGAATGAAACTTTGTTTGATAGATATGTTTCGTTTAGGTAATTAATGTGTTAATTAGTCACTAAGACATTCTCAAATGAGATTGCAGATTTTCTTCAATGACAGTTGAAGTTATTACAAAAAGTAAGAAAAAAGCTCAAACCAGGGTAAATATAGAAGACAATTAAAATGATATTAACCACCCAGTTGCAGAGACTCAAGTCCAGAGAAATTATAACATTTCTAACTCTTTTTTTTTAAATTTCTACATGACTGGCTCCTCATTGTTTGTTTGCTGTTGACTATGGAGACAATTCACTCTATTCTAAGTCTCCTATCATGAACTTGTCACAAATATAAGAGCCAAAACTTTTTCAGTTCTAATAACCTGCAGATTACCATCCAAATTCCCTTGGGTTGGAAGCTTTACTATCTAAACTCTTCCACTTACCTGAACTGCCTGACCTCCACGTAAGAGAGAAAGAAAACTTGCCGTTGTATACCAAACTGATTTAAAACAAAAATAACACTTTCGCAATACCAGACTTTTCTGAACTGAAAATAAAGCTAATTACCTTAAGTATTTACTCTGTTGTCAACCCAACAGTAGACACAAGGGATCCACAGTTAGCTGCTTTCTGACAAGTGTTAAACAGAGATCACTGTTCCAGAGGCACTCTGACCTTTTTTAAGAGAAAAGAAATAACCAACATCCACCTGCCTCTATTTTGAAGTACAAGTTACAGCAATGATATTTATATATGTAAATTATACACCTCACTTCAGTGTTTACAAGGTCTATTTAAAGAATAAATGCTCTCACTATTATACGTTTTAAATAATCACAATTATATTATTGAGTTGTCAAGAAGTTACCACCATATCTTGTACAATACCTTTTAAATTCATATATCCTAATCTATAAACGAGTGCAGCTTTTAGCAATGTCAGCTGTAGCTCAGTTGGTAACATCTTTACCGTTGAGTTAGAAGATTCCAATTTATGTCTTACTCAAGAACTGGAGGCCCACTAGTAGGGTGATGAAACGTCTGGAAATGAACCTTCCAGCTCAGCGAGCAAACATACATCCAGAACCTCAACCTGAGCTACAAATCTTCTCAAAACTTGCTGGAGAATAAAGATTAGGCTGACTGTCCAAAGCAATATTGAGGGCATGCTACACTGACAGAGGTGCCACCTTTTGGAAAGATGCTAAACTAAGGCTCTGCCTTGGTTAGATATGAAAACTCCTGAAGCATAATACACAAACATAATGTTACTTAGCAGACAGTGAAATTTTAAATACTTGTAAGAATAAATGGGCATTAAGTATATTTGTACAAAAATGACATGTTCATAGAATTACAATCCTTGATTAGGCATACTAGAGTTGACATAAAAGGGTAATTTTCGCACTGGCAAGATGTAATGATTAGTGTGACACAAAGAACAGTGCTGGGCCCTTAACTATTTGCATATATAAATGATTTAGATGAAGCTTTAATTGCCAAATTTTCTGATGACAGAAAGATTGGTACAAAAGTAAGTTATGATGAGGAAATAAAGAAGCTGCAATGTTACAGGTGGCAAAAATGAAAGAGTAAAGATATGGCAGATGGATAATAATGCACGGAAATGTGAAATTGTCCATTTTGGCAGGAAAAATCAAAAAGAAGTACATTATCTAAATGGTGAGCAACTGCAGAGCCCTGAGAAGTAGAGAGACCCAGGCATCCAAGTGCATGAATTGCAAAAGGCTAGCATGCAGGCACTGTACAACAAATAATTATGAAGGCTAATAGAATATTATTATCAATTGCAAGGGAAATTTGCATACAAAAGTAGGGAGGTTATCCTTCAGTTATGCAAGGAACTGCTGCAACTACATCAGGAGCACTGTTTTCAATATTGGTCATATTATTTAAGGATGGATGTAAATGCATTGGAAGCATTTCAATGAAGATTTGCCAGACCACTATCTGGAATGGACACAGTTTAGTTACTTGACTGAAACCTACAAACATCCTTTGGAGTCCTGACAAGGTGGATGGAAAGAGGATGTTTTCCCATGTAAGAGAATCTAGAACTAGGGGTCACTACTTAAAATTCAGGGTTTGTCTCATGACCTTATGAATAATGACCTGGGGACATGGGTTCAAATCATATCTTGGAGCCAGTGGAATTTGAATTCAATAAATAACTGATGTTTTTTGTGTTAAAAAACTAGTCTAATGGCAACCATGTAATCATTGTCAGTTGTCATAAAAAAAACCCTGGCTCATTATGTCCTTTAGGGAAGAGAATGTGCTAATTTAATTCTGGTCTACATGTAATTCCAGACTCAAACTCTTTGAACAAGTAGGGAGGTGCAATCAATGCTGTCCTAGTCGGCCTTGCCCACATCCTATGAAAGAGTGAAGAGAAAAGATCAGATCAGAGCTAGGAATTCTATTACCTTCAGTGTGGAAACAGGGCATTTGGCCCAACACATCCACACCAACCCTCTGAAGAGTAACCCACCCAGACCCATTACCCTCTGACTAATGCACCTAACATTATGGGCAAATTAGCGTGGCCAATTCATCTAATCTGCACATTTTGGATTGTGGGAGGAAACCGGAGCACCCGGAGGAAACCCATGCAGACACGGGGAGAATGTGCAAAGTCCACGCAAACAGTCACTTGAGGTGGGATTTTGCTGCATGTTCTGATGAATATTTAGCAGAGAAGTCAGCAATGAGTCACTGAGCTTAACTGCATCATTGCAGAATGGATCAGAGCTGTGTGCATTGATTCACCATCTTGGTAAACAGCTTTTGCAAGTGAGAAGAATTGAAAAATACAATTAGCTGTTTACAGATGATGGAATTTGGAAGGTCATATTCAAACAGCTTGAAATCAATAAATTCAAAAAACAAAAAAAAGCACAAATGAGTCAGATTTATGATCTATGTGCCCTAATTAACAATAATATGCATGCACAGTAATACCTGGTGTAGTGTGCAGGGCAGTGTGAATGTAAAATTATTACAGGTGGGAATCCTCAATTTTTAAGTGCAGATGGATTAACAGCTTTCCAATGTTGTGTTTTCTGAAGCAAGAGAAACCTAAAATCGTTGAACCACTGGATTATGAAGCAATCATTGAAGAATGTGAGAGCCAAATTCAGGATCATCCACTTAAAGATATGCTGCTCTTCCCAGATGATGATTTCTCGGTGAGTAAAACTTTTGTATTTTACAAGTCTTTGCTTATGATCGGATGTGAAAAAACACATCTTTAAATAGATTTTGTGGTAACCAACTGGCTAAGTTAGGTGCTAACTCATTTCCACCTTAACCCATTTGGGACTGAGATGAGGAGATATTTCTTCACACAGAGCCTGGTCAGTTTGTGGAATTCACTGTCACAGAAAGTGGTTGAAGCCAAAACGTTGTACAAAGCATTTTTCAATTTAAAGATAGAGCACTTCTCTCTAAACGGATCAAAGGATATTGGGGAAAAGACTTTCCAATTGGATGCTCATCCATGATCATAATGAATAATTGAACAGGCTCAAAGGGCAAAAGGGCCAATTCTGCACCTATTTTCTATGTTTCTATTATGTTATGGTTTCAATGTACAAGTAACTCTTGACTTTACATATCAATTTTACCAGTTCTACCACATATTAGATGTTTGTATTTTAAGTTATCTTCAAACTCACTATGAATATGAATTTGCAATGGATGTGTCGTTAGAGATTCAAATTTAATTTGCTTTGGAGCTTAATGTCCAAAGATGCTCACAATTTTGCAAGTGAAAGCATGCCAACAGATAAATAGAGTACAAAAATCACTATGAAAACTGAAATTGCTGGAGAAAGTCAGCAGGTAGGGTAGGGTAGCATCCGTGGAGATATTTTGGGTTCAGTGACTATTCTTCAGAACTGGCTCATGGGATTCTGCAAAGAAACAGAACTGCTTTAAATCAATGGTATCGCTCTTGGTACACTTACCTAATTGTTGGGACTAACAAGGGAAGCAAACCTTGGAAAGAACGTAGAGAAGCTAAGCTCAAGTTGTTTTTGAAAAACTGGAATATTGACTAGTAATGTATTTTGTCAATCGTATTAACCACATTTTTATCAAAATTAGCCCAGTGATATAAACTATGTATGTTTTAACTTGCTAATAAAGGAAATATTTTTTTGCTGATTCAAAACCCTGATAAAATGGGATTGTATTTGGAAGTTTTTAAATGACATGGTCCTAATCATAATTAGTAGGTCATTCTGATTGTTGTATGCTGTTAAAAATTGAGTGACATGGAATAACTGAGATCATACACCAGAGCTACTTAGAAATATCTGGCCAGCAATACTCAGCCCAAGGCAAACCAGATATCAGTGACCCAATTTTAACCCTGCCATCTGGTAGGAACAATGTGTGGATGTGTAGGATCTGGCGGAGGTGTTCATGTGTGGTAAAATTGCCTCCTTTGACATTAACTTTGCATCTTTTGGCCTTGGTTCAGTTTCTTGCCCCAGGCCATTTCAACTTAGAAACACAGGATCCACCCATACTCAGGCCTGCCAGAAACCATGGTGGAATTGGAGTTTGAGAACTCCTGAAACAGTAGATTTTTTCTAGCTCTTAGCTGCAATTCACTGGAACACAGGATCTGTGGTTCATTCATTTTCTAGCTCGCAATCCTACTTTGCTGAAACAGTCCTGTGTGGGCTTTCTCTAGTTATTATAATTATTTCTCATCAACATGTTTGGATTTGTTATAACACACCTCTAGAACATGTGGGACTCTAACCATGACCTCCTGGCCCAGAGGTAGGAACACCACTTTGTGTCGTAAGAGCCCTTTCAGCTTATTCTTTCTGGGCACAACAATATTCTGAGAATGAGCAGTAGCTGCATAAGCCTCATTAACTACCTCCTGAACATATGTGCTGCTCAAACCACAACAGGTTAGGTGTATGGTGTACAGGAGGTGATTCCCAGTGCACACAAAGAAGCCAAGCATCACCAACTGTAGGAATAGAATTGATAGGCAAAGCTCATTTTCCTTGGAGCAGAGGAGGCTGGAGTGACTTAATTGATGTACACAAAATATTGAGAGATCATAGGTAGGATTAGAATGGACAGCTAGTTTTGCTTTTTGCCATGCACATATAATAGGCTAAGTAGTCTCTTTCAGAACCATAATGTTTCTGTGGTTTCCATCACATTTTTCAACTTCTCTGGCACTCAGTGCAGGCAGAGTTTAATCCTTAGATTTATTTGCAGAGACCTGTGTACAAACAGTTGGCTAGAACAGGTCTATTACTTGCAGGACAGTAGGTTTCCACTAAAGTCAATAAAAATCTGAATTTCTTTGTCACTAAATTCTTGTAGGTTGCTGCAGGGGACATCACCTCAGTATAATAGTCTGTTGTAGAGAGATGCATTAGGCAAGTGGACAACACCCTCTTTGCCACAGCACAGTAGGGCACTTTCCTACTCACCTCATCAGTCAATAGGACAGAATTCTGGCTTTTACATTGGCTTCCCTGACCTGCAAGGTGTTACTAACCAAGTGTGTAATGCTGTCAGGTCACTGAGACAAGATCCAGCGACATATACCAATAGAAAAGGATACCATTCAACCAATGAATGGTTAGTTGCCTGAAAACTGAAGATAGGTGGTGCATAGGCAGGAACAGAGTAAAAAAAAACAAAGAACCCGCAGATATTGGCAGTCTGAAATTGTTAGAAAAACTCAGCAAGTCTGGCAGGAGTTGTGGAGAGAAAGCAGAGTTAACATTTCAGGTCCAGCGGCCCTTCTTCAGAACTGAGAAAATTAGTATATATGAGCCAGTGTGGGATGGTGCTGATGAGAGAGAGACTGAGAGAGTGTATATGGCAACACGTGGCCCTGAGTGTCAATCTCAGGATGTGGTGAGAACCTTTTTACCCAGAGGAGCGTTGTATGTCAGGGAGATATCGGTGACCCTGGGTGGATTCAAAACACGAAGGATGAAATTTGAGTTGGAATCCACATGGGTTGAATCTGAGCCGGAGGCAGTCATTGAGGAATGGGACGTGACTGTGGAAGTGGGTTTAGGCAAATATCTAGACAAGCACCAGGTGCGATAACAAAAGTAATGATGGTGAACAAGAATTAAGAAAAAACACGAATCATCCTGAATATTCTTAGTGATCCTGGATGCAATGATCTTAGTTACAGCCAGTCTAATGCTGGAGAGGACTATCTTATTCCAGAGGGTTTTGCTATTGCTGCTGCTCTCTGTAGTCATGTGTAACCTTGTCCTGCTAGAGTGAGCAAGGATGGCTGTGTTGCATTAATAGAGCTGACCTTGGTTCAGCAGGTCAGCATGAGGAATGGTACCAGTAATGAATCACTAGCACAGGTGCTCTATTGGCTCCTTAGAGCATCCACAATGTGGGACAAAGCAATATTGGGTTGACAATAATTGTGGGAGATTTCAATCTACATATTAACTGGAAAAATCAGATTGGCAATGGCACACCGGGTAAACACTTCATCGAATGCTAGTTTCATTATGTTTCATAGAGCAACACATTTTGCAACCAAGCAGGGAACAGATTGTGCTAGATTTGTGGAGAGCACATATGGTAGTGTCCCTACCTCTGGACCAGAGCACCTGAGTTCAAGTCCCACCTGCTCAGGGGTGTGTCACAATACAACAGTGGATTAGAAAATATTTACAAACAGACCCAGGAAGAGGGAGAGTGCAAGAGAGACTTAGTGAATGTGCTGATACTCAACCTGGCACTCTATGAGAATTAAATCATTAATGAATGACTTCAGAGTAAAGAAACTCTGAGGTAACAGCAACCACAGAATTTAATGCTCAGTTTGAAAGAGAGAAGATTAGGTCAAAAATGAATATTTTAAACTCACGTGAGGGGCAATTATGTGCATATGAAAATTGAACTAGTTGAAGTGAACTGGGATATTAAGATTAGATTACTTACAGTGTGGAAACAGGCCCTTCCGCCCAACAAGTCCACACCGCCCCGCCGAAGCGCAACCCACCAGACATTGACCCCTTACCTAACACTACGGGCAATTTAGCATGGCCAATTCACCTGACCTGCACATCTTTGGACTGTGGGAGGAAACCGAAGCACCCGGAGGAAACCCACGCAGACACGGGGAGAATGTGCAAACTCCACACAGACACTTGCCTGAGGCGGGAACTGAACCCGGGTCTCTGGCGCTGTGAGGCAGTAGTGCTAACCACTGTGCCACCATGCCGCCCCATTAAGCTAGAAGATAAATCTATTTAAAGGTGTGTTGCAGTTATTTAATGTGATATTTTGTATATTTAGAATAAGAGAATTTTCACCATCCTCTCACCATCAGAAGGTAAGGAGAACATCTAACTTAAAGAAAAAGCATAAAATTGGACAAAGGAGGTGATGGGTCAGATGGTTGGACAGAATATAAAGACTGGCAGAGGATTCCAAAGGTTAATTAGGAGGAAGAATGTAGAGTACAGTACAAGAGAAAGGTAGTGAGAAATTTAAAAATAAATAGCAAGAGTTGCTGCAGATATTTGAAAAGAAGAGAATAAACAAGTGTTGGTTATCCAGTGTGCGAAAATGGGGAGTTAATAGTATACATTAAGGAAATACTGGGTAAAGTGGACAACCATTTGCTTCTGTCTTCACTAAAGAGGATACCAAAAAGTATCTAGGGATAGCCGATAATCAGGAGGTGGAGGGAGAGAGGAACTTAATGAAATTACAATCACCAGGGCAGCAGTACTTAGCAAACCGATGGAGTTGTGTGCTGGCATGTCCTTAGGTCCTGACTGATTTATTCCTAGGGTTTTTTTAAAATCCAGAAGTGCTCTGACACACACTGTTTTCTCATCTCACTAAATCAGCTGTGTTTTCCAATTGAATAACTTACATGCAAAGCCCATTAAAGACAATACAAACCAAAGTTGAGGAAGAGTAGGGAAAGGGGAAGGGGAGCAAATCAAAAATGGAGTAGGAATCCCAGTGTCTTAAAAGGAGGTGGTTAATGAGGTGTAAGTTAATGGATTAATTTTGAAAATTATCTAGATTTGGAAAGGTTCCATCACATTGGAAATTAGTGAATATAACTCCTTTCTGTTCAAGAGGGAGTGGGGCAGAAAACTATAGGCCAGTTAGATCAATGGCTACCATGGGGAAAAGTGTTAGAATTGATCATTAAGGAGGTTCCAAAGATGCGTTTAGAAATATCAATCAGGAAGAGTTGCATGATTGCGTGGAAGGGAAATCATGTTTAACCAATTTAAAGGAGTTATTTGAAGGATGAACATGTGTCTTGGATAACGTGGAACCTGTGGACCTTTGTTTGAATTTCCAGAGGCATTTGATAAAGTGCGACATAAGTCGTTATTGTGCAAAGTAGGAATCCAAGTTTCAGCATGGATTAAAGATTGACTGTCTAGGAGAAAACAAAGTGAGTAAAAGAGTCTTTGATTAGCAGAATGTGATGAATGGAGTTCTACAGGCAGCTATGCTCGAGCCTCAAGTTTTTTTACAATTTACATCAATGACTTTTATGAGAGTAGAGAAGGCATGGTAGCTAAATTTGCAGACAACACGATGATAGAGAGGAAAGTATGAAGTGAAGAAGACATAAGGAGGTTGCAGATGAATAGGGATAAATTGAATGGGAAAAAATATATGCAGGTGTTTTGTGGATAATTGTGAAGTTGTTCATTTTGACAGGAAGAATAAAGAGAGCAGATGTTTAAATAGAGACAGCAAAATTCTATGGTGGGGAAGGATTTAGGTGTTGCAGTGCATGCATCACTAAAAATCAGTTTGCATGTCCAGCAAGTTATTAGAAGGCTGATGGAATGTTATCCTCGATTGTGTGAGTAATTAAATGTAAATGTAACGATGCTGTAGACTCATAGAGTCATAGAGATGTACAGCATGGAAACAGACCCTTCGGTCCAACCCGTCCACGCCGACCAGATATCCCAACCTAATCCAGTCCCACCTGCCTGCACCCGGCGCATATCCATCCAAACCCTTCTTATTCATATACCCATCTAAATGTCTTTTAAATGTTGCAAATGTACCAGCCTCCACCACTTCCTCTGGCAGCTCATTTCATACATGTACCACCCTCTGTGTGAAAACAATTGCCCCTTAGGTCCCTTTTATATCTTTTGCCTCTCACCCTAAACCTATGCCCTCTAGTTCTGGACTCCCGACCCCAGGGAAAAGACTTTGTCTATTTATCCTATCCATGCCCCTCATAATTTTATAAACCTCTATAAGGTCACCCCTCAGCCTCCGAAGCTCCAGGGGAAACAGCCCCAGCCTGTTCAGCCTCTCCCTATAGCTCAGATCCTCCATCCCTGGCAACATCCTTGTAAATCTTTTCTGAACCCTTTCAAGTTTCACAACATCTTTCTGATAGGAAGGAGACTAGAATTGCACACAGTATTCCAACAGTGGCCTAACCAATGTCCTGTACAGCCGCAACATGACCTCCCAACTCCTGTACTCAATACTCTGACCAATAAAGGAAAGCATAGCAAACACCTTCTTCACTATCCTATCTATCTGCGACTCCACTTTCAAGGAGCTATGAACCTGCACTCCAAGATTTCTTTGTTCTGCAACACTCTCTAGGACCTTACCATTAAGTGGAAAAGTCCTGCTAAGATTTGCTTTCCTAAAATACAGCACCTCGCATTTATCTGAAATAAACTCCCATCTGCGACTTCTCAGCCCATTGGTCCATCTGGTCCAGATCCTGTTGTAATCTGAGGTAACCTTCTTCGCTGTCCACTCCACCTCCAAGTTTGGTGTCATCTGCAAACTTACTAACTGTACCTCTTATGCTCGCATCCAAATCCTTTATGTAAATGACAAAAAGTAGCGGTCCCTGCACTGATCCTTGTGGCACTCCACTGGTCACAGGCCTCCAGTCTAAAAAACAACCCTCCACCACCACCCTCATCTTCTATCTTTGAGCCAGTTTTGTATCCACATGGATAGTTCTCCCTGTATTCCATGAGATCTAACCTTGCTAACAAGTCTCCCATGGGGAACCTTGTCGAACGTCTTACTGAAGTCCATATAGATCATATCTACCGGTCTTGCCCTCATCAATCCTCTTTGTTACTTCCTCAAAAAGCTCAACAAGTTTGTGAGACATGATTTCCCATGCACAAAGCCATGTTTACTATCCCTAATCTGTCCTTGCCTTTCCAAATACATATACATCCTGTCCCTCAGGATTCCCTCCAACAACTTGCCCACCACCGACGTCAGGCTCACCGCTGTATAGTTTCCTGGCTTGTCCTTATTACCCTTCTTAAAGAGTGGCACCATGTTAGCCAACCTCCAGTGACTATCAATGATACAAATCTCTCAGCAAGAGGCCCAGCAATCACTTTTCTAGCTTGCCTCAGAGTTCTCGGGTACACCTGATCAGGTCCTGGGAATTTATTCATCTTTATGCGTTTCCAGCACTTCCTCCTCTGTCATATGGACATTTTGCAAGGTGTCACCATCTATTTCACTACTTTCTATATCTTCCATATCCTATACTGCAGTTGTAAAGCGTACAGTGGAACCACATCTTGGATACTGTGGTCAGATTTGGTTGCCTTATTCAAGGAAGGATGTACATGAATTGGAGACAATTCAGAGGAAATTTGCCAGCTGATACCTAACATAAATATGTTGGCTTATGAGGAAATGTTGGACAGATTAAACTTGTTTCTACTGGAGTTTAGAAGAGTGAGTGACTTGATTTATTTGCACATGGTCTTAAAAGGACGATGTGGAAATAATGGGGCTGATTTTGCTCTGTCCAGACAGTTGTTAGTCCAGTGTAGGTTAGAGTTGTACATGAGGATCCTGTGGAATCTCTTATCATAGCACACTCTGAAGGAGTGACCCGGGAAATCAAACTTTCCCTACAAAATTGAGGACTTTAGATGATTCTGTTGAAATTAAATGAAATGGTTATTCAGGATAAAGAAGACTATTAATTACAGTCTTGACTCCTCAGACACTATTAAGCTGACACTATTCGCAATCCCAAGACCCTTTCATTCCCAGACCACCCCCCATCCACCCCTCCCACCCCTTGGGACCTAACACTCTCAGCCCTGGGAACTGACACCTCCATTCCTGGTACCTGACATCCTGTCATCCTTAAGACCTGACAACCGCACTTCCCCACCTCCTTCAAGATCTGACACCCTGCCCTGTGACATGACCCCCCCTCCAGGGGAAAGTGAGGACTGCAGATGCTGGAGAATCTGAGTCGAAAAGGGCGGTGCTGGAATAATACAGCAGGTCAGGCAGCATCTGAGGAGCAGGAGAGTCGACGCTTAGGGTATAAGTCCTTCATCAGAAATGGGCGCAGGAGCAGGCTGAGACAGTAGGTCGACCAGGGCAGTCAGGTTTGTGGATTTTAGATAAGATTTTGGATAGAACCAGGTGGTGTGGGATTAGGGAACAATGAGATTGGAGGCTGTGAATGGGAGGTTCCCTGAGGTGATGAGGTTGTGGATGGTTTGGGAGATGATGGTTTGGTGATGCGAGGTGGGGTTGTCTTTCCTCTGTTTGAATTTCCAGAAGGATTTGATAAAGGTAAGAGGAGGTTCAGCGAGTTGGCATCTGGCTTCGGCGACGTAGAGGTAGGTGCGCCATACTACCACTGCACCCCAGCATTCCTGATGAAGGGTTATGCCCAAAACATCGAATCTTCTGCTCCTCGGATGCTGCCTGTGTTTTTCCAGTGCTCCCACCCCCAGGAGTCCTTGTACTGATTCCAAGGGAACCCCACTGAAGAGAACTACTCGTCAATGCTGTCTGTTTCCAGTCACTTAGCAAACTTTGTATCAATACTGCAACTTGCCCTCTTACTCCCCTTTGCTGATGACCATATTATGTGAAACTTTATTAAATGTCTTTTGAAAGTCCATGTTTACCACATCAGCCACATGTCTGTCACCAAACTTCTCTACCAACTCATCAAAAAACTCCAGTAAGCATGTGATTTGCTTTTCATAAATCCACTTTGGCTTTCCTTAATTAATCAACATTTGTCCAAGTAACTGCTAGATTTGTATCAATTAATTGTTTCTGAAAGATTTTCCACAAAAGTTAAATGGGTTGGTCTACGATTATTCATTTACACTTTTGTAAAAGAAAGGTATAATATCTGCAATTCTCCAGTTCTTTGGAACCATTAGAGCTAATGCCTTTGCATCGTCCACTCTTACTTCCCTTAGTGTCCTTCAATGCATTTTATTTACTGCTGGTGATTTACCAACTTTAAGAATAACCAGACTACCTACCATTGCCTCTTTATCAATTTTTTGCTTACCTAGTACCCAAACTACCTTATGGCTGGACTTAGTGCAGTGGAGAGGCAGGGTAGGTGGGGAATACGAAAGAAGAAGTGAGGGACCCACTTCCCCCTGATCTCCAGTACCCCAGCCCCTCCCCCCAACCACAGAGTATCCCTCCCACATTCATTGTCAGGCAGTTGTGGCTTCTTTAAAATGTAAGAAATCAGCTTACCTGTTTCTGTTTCTTGCAGCCTTGCCCTGTAACACCCACCTTGGCAGCACAGTTGTCAATCATTGAGGGGTGGAGAGCTTTTCCATTGGCCCTCCAGCCATTGGAGTTTGTCCACCCTCTCCGATTGGGCAAGAGGCCACTCCCTGGCCTTCAGTCAGTTGGAGCCTGCAGTGTAAGGAGTTCAGCCTGTGGTACGCTAATAAGAGTATAGATTATCACACAAAGTAGGGCAATGTCACATGGTTTTGTTCTGTTTGGGAGCCTCATAGCAAGAAGAAACTGCAGTAATATGTTTTTTAATTAAGTTAATGCTTTTGGTCACCTCACAATTCTGTAAGCATTCTTTGGTAACATAACAATATCAAGAAAACTAATTAATCTTGAGGATGGTGATGGGTACGTCCACTTTTATGCCAAGCACGGTTGAGATTTGGAAACATCCCCAAATTCCAGATCTCAATCCCTTTATGAATATCCAGCCCCATGTCTCTGTTTTCTGGTCATAACTGAGTTTCTGACTTTGGTATTTTGCTTACTCTCCACTCCATGTGTGGGCGGAGAACAAACAGGATATCCCAGACAGAAAACTCAATGATGACCAGAAAACAGACCTTTCAGATAATCCCTAGTGTAGAAGCAGGCCATTTGACCCATTGAGTCTACACGGACCCTCTGACGAGCATCCCACCTGAACCACCCCCTTAACCTATCCCTGTATCTCTGCATTTCGCATAGCTAACCCACTTAACCTGGTGGACATTCCTGGATACTATGGGCAATTTTGCATGGCCAATCAATCTAACCTGCACATCTTTGGAGTGTGGGAGAAAACCGTCGCACCCAGAGGAAACCCGTGCAGACACGGGGAGAATGTACAAACTCTGCAGTCACCAAAGCTGGAATCAAGCTCGCATCTCTGGCGCTGTGAGGCAGCAGTGCTAACCACTGAGCAAGCGTGTCGCCCTGAACTAAGTGTAAAGTGTTCAGTATGCTAAGAATATTTTGTCTTGATACCCTCTTTCCATGACTAGTCCACTAAAAATATCTCTTCAAAGCTACATCTTGTTCTTGCCTTCAGTTGCACCAACACTTCTCTCAACAGTGTAATATCTGGTTATTTTCATCTATGTTAACCATTTTAGGATATTTTATTACATTGAAGTCACTAACAATTTGAATGTCGCTGTCATTATGACCTTCACTTTTTTTTAAAAAGTAGTAAAATTCCCCCAATACCCTTGCTTATAAGGTATTAGACAAACTATTACAGCTAAGGTATTTTGACAGCAGTGTGTGGGATTTATATTTTGCAAACATTTTTGCTGGAAGTATAAATTTCAGATTTAATGCATTTGTATTATTTTGGGATTTGCTCATGGAGCCCAAAGAGCTTTGCTGTATTACAATTATAAGACACTTTGGAGTTTTTGTCTGATCCAGAGAATCAAAATTGTGTTGATGGGAGCCATTCCAATAAAACTTGGCATTCATTATTAATGCTGCAGTGTCTTCCACTACATTGACTGGCAACCTTGGCTTGTTTTCTTGAACACATTTTTTCTGTAGCTGGTTATTTTTATGTATCTCATGTAAGTCAGTGTCACAAACTGACCTGCCAGGCAAAGCAGATTATCATTCTTCCTTATGATTGTATATGATGGTAAAATATATAAAGTAGGAGCAAGACGAGGTAATTCAACCCATCAAGCCTGATCCTCCATTCCATATGATCATGGGCAGCACATGACTCAGTGGTTAGCACTGCTGCCTCAAAGTGCCAGGGACTTATGTTCAATTCCAGCCTTGGCTGACTCTCTGTGTAGAGTTTGCAGGTTCTCCCTATGTCTGTGCAGATTTCCTCTGGTCCAATTTCCTCTGATAGTTTAAAGATGTACAGGTTAGGGGGGATTGGCCATGCTAAATTGCCCATAGTGTCCAGGGATGTGCTGGCTAGGTGGATTAGCCATAGAAAATGCAGGGTTTTAGGGATAGGGTATGGAGCATGGGTCTGGGTGGCATGCTCTTTGGAGGGTCAATGTGGACCCGATGGATCAAATGGTCTGCTCCCACACTGTAGGGATTCTATCATTCTATGATCATGGCTGATCTTCTATCTCCACATCAAACTCCTGTCCCCATGCTTCTTGACATCTTAGCTTCTAGAAATCGAAATATCTATTCTTTCTTAAACCTTTTAAATATCTTGACCACCTTAGCCTTCTGCGTTAGTGAATTCCACAGTGAATAAATTTCTATTCTCAGTGCAAAATGGTGCACTCCACATTTGAGACCATAATCACTGATATTCAGTCTTTTGTACTCATTAAAGATTTTAGAATATGTTTTAGCTATACCATTGCATTACGACTTCTGACAAAATTGAACAACATTCATTTGTATTACAGTTCTCAAAATATTTCTCTTGAAATAGAAGTTGATGAGGTAGACATTCTTTGAGTCTGTTTTTGGACCTAAATTGTTCTTGACAGGCAGTGCTCACTCCAACTCAAAGGCCCAGACCTAGCTCAATATTTTATGTTCAAACAGCCTGCACCTAATGTGTTACACAAGCAGCCTTTACACTTAACAGCATGATGAGGCACACACATCACCAATATGTCCTTAGAGGTGAGATGAATTGGGTAATGGAGAATTTAGGAGAAAGTGAGGACTACAGATGCTGGAGATCAGAGCTGAAATATGTGTTGCTGGAAAAGTGCAGCAGGTCAGGCAGCATCCAAGGAGCACAAGAATCAACGTTTCGGGCATAAGCCCTTCTTCAGGAATGAGGAAGGTTTGCCAAGCAGGCTAAGATAAAAGGTAGGGAGGAGCGACTTGAAGGAGGGGTGTTGGGAATGCGATAGGTGGAAGGATGTTAAGGTGAGGGTGATAGGCCGGAGAGGGGGTGGGGGCGGAGAGGTCGGGAAGAAGATTGCAGGTCAAGAAGGCGGTGCTGAGTCCGAAGGTTGGGACTGAGATAAGGTGAGGGGAGGGGAAATGAGGAAGCTGGAGAAATCTGCATTCATCCCTTGTGTTTGGAGGATTCCTAGACAGAAGATGAGGCGCTCTTCCTCTAGGCGTTGTGTTGCCATCGTCTGGCAATGGAGGAGGACAAAGACCTGCATCTCCTTGGCGGAGTGGGAAGGGCAGTTAAACTGTTCAGCCACAGGGCGGTTGGGTTGGTTGGTGAGGGTGTCCCAGAGGTGTTCTCTGAAACATTCCGCAAGTAGGCAGCTTGTCTCCCCAATGTAGAGGAGGCCACATCGGGTGCAGCGGATGCATAAATGATGTGTGTGGAGATGCAGGTGAATTTGTGACAGATATGGAAGGATCCCTTGGGGCCTTGGAGGGAAGTGAGGGGGGAGGTATGGGCACAAGTTTTGCATTTCTTGCGGTTGCAGGGGAAGGTGCCGGGAGTGGAGGTTGGGTTGGTGGGGGGTGTGGACCTGACAAGGGAGTCGCGGAGGGAGTGGTCTTTCCGGAACACTGATAGGGGAGGGGAGGGAAATATATCCTTGGTGGTGGGGTCTCTTTGGAGGATGATACGATGTATCTGGAGGTTGGTGGGGTGGTAGGTGAGGACCAGTGGGGTTCTGTCCTGGTGGCGATTGGAGGGGCGGGGTTCAAGGGCGGAGGAGCGGGAAGTGGAGGAGATGCGGTGGAGAGCATCGTCAACCACGTCTGAAGGGAAATTGCGGTCTTTGAAGAAGGAGGCCATCTGGGTTGTTCAGTATTGGAATTGGTCCTCCTGGGAGCAGATGCGGCAGAGGCGAAGGAATTGGGAATATTGGATGGCGTTTTTACAGGGGGCAGGGTGGGAGGAGGTGTAATGTAGGTAGCTGTGGGAGTCGTCGGTTTATAGTAAATATCCGTGTTGAGTCGGTTACCCGAGATAGAAATGGAGAGGTCGAGGAAGGGTGTTTCTACCTCCTGCCCAAAATCCACAAACCTAACTGTCCCGGCCGACCCATTGTCTCAGCCTGCTCCTGTCCAACCGAACTCATCTCTGCATACCTCGACACGGTCCTGTCCCCCAAGAACTCCCCACCTATGTTCGGGACACCACCCATGCCCTCCACCACCTCCATGATTTTTGCTTCCCCAGCTCCGAACGCCTTATCTTCATCATGGACATCCAGTCCCTATACACCTCCATCCCCCATCACGAAGGCCTCAAAGCCCTCTGCTTCTTCCTTTCCCGCTGACCCAACCAGTACCCTTCCACTGACACCCTCCTTCGACTGACTGAACTGGTCCTCACTCTGAACAACTTCTCTTTCCAATCCTCCCACTTCCTCCACACCAAAGGAGTAGCCATGGGCATCCGCATGGGCCCCAGCTATGCCTGCCTCTTCGTCGGATATGTGGAACAGTCCATCTTCTGCAGCTCCACTGGCACCACCCCCCACCTTTTCCTCCGCTACATCGATGACTGTATCGGCGCTACCTTGTGCTCCCACAAGGAGGTTGAACAGTTCATCCACTTTACTAACATCTTCCACCCCGACCTCAAATTTATCTGGACCGTCTCAGACTCCTCCCTCCCCTTCCTAGACCCCTCCATTTCTATCTCGGGCAACCGACTCAACACGGATATTTACTATAAACCGACCGACTCCCACAGCTACCTACATTACACCTCCTCCCACCCTGCCCCTGTAAAAACGCCATCCCATATTCCCAATTCCTTCGTCTCCGCCGCATCTGCTCCCAGGAGGACCAATTCCAATACTGAACAACCCAGATGGCCTCCTTCTTCAAAGACCGCAACTTCCCCTCAGACGTGGTTGACGATGCCCTCCACCGCATCTCCTCCACTTCCCGCTCCTCCGCCCTTGAACCCCGCCCCTCCAATCGCCACCAGGACAGAACCCCACTGGTCCTCACTTACCACCCCACCAACCTCCAGATACATCGTATCATCCTTCGTCATTTCCGCCACCTCCAAACAGATCCGACCACCAAGGATATATTTCCCTCCCCTCCCCTATCAGTGTTCCGGAAAGACCACTCCCTCCGTGACTCCCTCATCAGGTCCACACCTCCCACCAACCCAACCTCCATCTCGGCACCTTCCCCTGCAACCGCAAGAAATGCAAAACTTGTGCCCATACCTCCCCCCTCACTTCCCTCCAAGGCACCAAGGGATCCTTCCATATCCGTCAGAAATTCACCTGCATCTCCACACACATCATTTACTGCATCTGTTGCACCAATGTGGCCTCCTCTACATTGGGGAGACAGGCCGCCTACTTGCAGAACATTTCAGAGAACACCTCTGGGACACCCGCACCAACCAACCCAATCGCCCCATGGCTGAACACTTTAACTGCCCCTCCCACTCCACCAAGGACATGCAGGTCCTTGGCCTCCTCCATCGCCAGACAATGGCAACATGATGCCTAGAGGAAGAGCGCCTCATCTTTCGCCTAGGAACCCTCCAACCACAAGGGATGAATGCAGATTTCTCCAGCTTCCTCATTTCCCCTCCCCTCACCTTATCTCAGTCGCAACCCTCGGACTCAGCACCGCCTTCTTGACCTGCAATCTTCTTCCCGACCTCTCCGCCCCCACCCCCTCTCTGGCCTATCACCCTCACCTTAACCTCCTTCCATCTATCGCATTCCCAACGCTCCTCCCCCAAGTCCCTTCTACCTACCTTTTATCTTAGCCTGCTTGGCACACCTTCCTCATTCCTGAAGAAGGGCTTATGCCTGAAACATTGATTCTCGTGCTCCTTGGATGCTGCCTGACCTGCTGCACTTTTCCAGCAACATATTTTTCAGTAATCGAGAATTTAGGGAATTTATATGTATTGGTAGTTACAGTTGCCATTCAATTTCTCACTGAAGCTAATGTTCTGAAGAAGAATAATATTTGACATGAAACATTAGCACTGATTCTCTCTCCACAGATGTTGCCAGACCAGCTGAGCTTCTTCAGCACTTTAAGTCCTTTATTTTAGTTTTCCAGCATGTGCAGTATCTTAGTTATTTGTTTAATTAAATTTCTCACAAGAGTTGCCTACAATATGTACTAGATCCCTTCTTTACAAATGTGAAATACCGTAATGCCTGTCTTCGGCCTCATCATGTGACTCAATTTGGTCAGATTTTTGAAATGCAAGAATTTTGTTCACAAGGTTGAAATCCCACTTGTCCATCGTGCACCTGGAAAATCTGTCTTCATATATGCATATCTTCACTTTGGTCTTTTTTTTATTTTATGAATCCAATTCAACTCTTTTCATTAATTTGGAAGTACAATATTAAAATGCAGAAAACAATTACCAAAATAATCTACACGGACCATAGTTTAAAAAACATATTATAGCACCAGAAAGGAGAGTTCCTTCTGGTGGTGACACAGCTTGTGATGGGAAAAGTAAGTACTGAAATGGTCAGCAAACATTTCTTCCTCATGGTGGTTATCACTGCTGACTCACACTGCCAGGGACCTGGGTTTGATTCCAGCCTCGGGTGACTGGCTGCGCAGAGTTTGCACATTCTCCCTGTGTCTGCGTGGGTTTCCAACCAGTGCTCTGGTTTCCTCCCACAGTCCAAAGATGTGCAGGTTAGGTGAATTGCCCATAGTGTTCAGGTATGTCTAGTCTAGATGTATTCATTAGGTGAATGGGTCTGGGTGGGATACTCTTCGGGGGGTTGGTGTGGACTTTTTGGGCAAGTGGCCTGTTTCCACATGTAGGGATTCTATTCTATTCATATGAGGGAAAATAAATGGAACTGTCACTGAAATTAGGCATGCAACACGTTTTCACACAGACATTGTTTCCATTTTTGTGCTTATGAGTGGGCATTCAAAACACAAGGGCGCCAAACCTCTCGAACAATATCTAACAAAGGGTTGCTGTTTCTTTCTGTCCAGGTATCATCAATCCCAAGGGAAAGACGTACCATATGCTCCACAGTGCCTGAAGGGGCAGTAAATGAAGCGGAAAATCTCCTCGTAAGACAGGTAAAGGTCGGAATATATATGGGAGGATACTACCACACTGTGTCAATTGCTTGGCAGTATTGAGGACAGCAGATTAGTTTAAATGACATTTGATGAATTGCATGAGCCCCTTCTTGTCCCATGCTCACCCAGTAATGTAAGTCATTTTGAGTTACATTAAAATAGATGCAAGAAAACGTCATAATTGACTCAGTGATGATATTTGTTGGCTTTTACTCTTGCTGTTGGACTCATGTCAAACCTCCAATATAAAAATAACAATCAAATTAGTCTGTAATGCAACAAATCTATTATTCTGTATGAATTTCTTTTCTGTTCACTTTAGGAATTTGTTTTGACAAAAAAACTTGTGTCAGTGGCATTGGAAAGAATACTAACACAGCAAGTTGACTAAGCTTAACTGCATAGTCCCTGCTTTTATAGAACTACGCTGTACCGACAGTTTAAAAATTCATTGTAATTGCTTTAGTTGACTGGTTATACTCCAGATCTAATTTCTTCCATGTTAAATAGCTCAAACTACAACACTGTAAAGGTAAATTAGCTCTACCACTTTGCTGTTACCTTACAGAATGTAATCAGCACCTGCCATTGAAACAGAATTTAATTTAAAATTAACATAATGAATATATCAGACCTTATTACCACTTTGACTCAAACGTGGAATTATATGGGAGCCCAGAAATACTGCTGGGGCATGATGGGAAGTTTGTATAATGTAGGTGGGGGAGGGGGGAAAAATTGTGACATGAATTCTCATTGCATTCCATGTGGTTTACATGTGTATTGTTGGTTCTCCCACCCTGGGTCCAATTGTACCCCTAAGGGCCAGTAAGGCATTAGCCTGCCACTGAAACTATTTTACCAGCAGTAGCTGGGCACTGCCACATGAATAGACTGATAAGTATGCCCTCTTGATCAGGCATTCTGTGGCCCATCAATGACTGTGCATTGGCAATGGGCTCCCCTACAGAAATATCTCCTTCACCTTTATAAATAAATGTCCTTGTATCTTCAACCTAGCCTTTCTGCTTGGCCCCAGCAAACCAATCCCAAACTAACTCCATTCCAGCACTTGTTACCCAATATTGTCTGGCTAATGGAAAGGACCATTGCTGCCCTATAAAACCCTGGTTGGACTGCCTGAAATGGAGGTGCAGACTGTAACCCTCATTGCATTCAAAAACATTTGGATTGGTACTTGACTTGCCATTACCACCTGGGCTATGTACCTAGAGCTGAAAGAAATGACAATACTGGTCAGCTTTTTTCAGTTATATAAACCGGATAGGCCAAATGGGCTTGATCTTTATGCCACAATTCTTTCTATTTTTCTAAAAGAGCTGAATTCCAGGTGTGAAGTGAGAGTGATCAAGCAGTCAACTGTGTGTGGTACTGAGCAGACCTTGTAAAATTGAATTCAGTGAGGTTTGGAGGAAAACTCTCCACTGACTGAGTCACAGAAGTACAAAGGACATTGGCTGTTCCTGTTAAGAGGCCAGTCATCTCAAGATATTGCTGCAAGGGTTGCTCAGGATAGTGTCTAATCCCAAACATTTTGAGCTGCTAGATAAATGATCTTTCTTAAGACATCATAGGATTAGAAGTAGGACTGTTTGCTAATAATTGCACAGTGTTCAGTTCAACCTGCAACTCCTCAGAAAATCAAGCAATTCATTTCCTTATGCAGCAAAAACTGAATAACATCCAGGCATGGGCTGGTAAGTAGCAAGCTACATTCATGCTACAGAAATGCCAAGAATTATCAATCTCCAACAAAAGAGAGTCTGTTTCTCCATGGCATTCAATAGCATTAACATTGTTAAATCCACTCCCCTCACCCTCGATCAAAATTCTGCACAAATACCGTGGCTATAAGAGCAGACTAATCATTCTGTGATGAGTAATTCCTCTCCTGATTTCTAAAGCTCTTCCAAGACCTCAAAGAGTGAGCTAGGAATGTGATGGAATCAGCTGCACTCTCTGGATGAGTGCAGTTCCGGTAATGATCAAAATACCATCCAGGACAAAACAGACCATTGAATCAGCGACCTGTTCATCAGAGACAATTACTTTGCTAATAGTGCACAGTCCGTGCCAAATATAAGATGCTCTGCAGCAGCCCACCAATGCTTTTTCTGTATAATCTCTGAAACTGACCAGCCAGAAGTACAGGACTGCAGGCAAATGAGAATGCCACTAACTCCAAGTTTTCTTGCCATTTATTCCTGTTCCCCATTCTTTTTCCCCATATCCTCTCAATATTTCTGCTTAAAGGGGAAAAGGTCTCATGGATTTGGGAGATTGGGACAACTTGGTTTGATACAGCTCAGCACAAAAGTGGTAGGCTGATATGACCTCCTTCTGTCCTGTTCTTTTCCATGAAGTCAAAGACCGTTCTGTTGGGTCAAAATCATAGAACTTCCTATCCAACCACAACGTGAGAGCACCTTCACGTGGGTTGTAATATATAAGAAGGTGATTCGCCATAATGTATTCAAGGTCAGTTAGGGCTGAACTATAAATATTGAGCTTGTCAGTGATTTTTTTTTCAACAATGTGGGCTCTGAGCGATTGAAAAGCTAACTAAGCCTCACACTATCAATAATCTATATTCATTATAGTGGCCTTCAAGAAACATAATGGATCTTGAAGATATATTCTCCATAAATAGTCTCTGATTCTCAAAGATTACTGATCAATATTCAAGAGTATACAGTAATCTTTCGCATTTCTCTATTTTTCTTGGGCCTATCACTATAACTATTTCCAGGCCAATTAGCACAAGTGCCATTGTATACCACAAAGTAATTGATGATATTCTTCATATGTTAGAATCATCACTTTCATTCCGTGTGGTTTTGCTCTGTATTATGAATGAATTATATCTTTGAAAATATGTGGAGTTTTAACTCTCTTAACAGTTTACCTTCCTTTGTATTTGTTCAACAGGCGAATGGTAATGTACCGTATCCTTAAGGAAGCACATTTCAATCCTGGGACACAGAGTTGTTGGTATAGTCAGGAAGTGATGGCTGTTTATGTTCTTTGAGAAGGAGTTGATCAAAACAACTTCAGCTGCCTTAACTGGAACTGTGTTCCACTGAACTAATATTCTGAGATAATTGTAAAACATGATAGCTTAAACCTTCAGTACTTACCTGATTTTGGATAAATGTAAATACATGCTGTGTTGTTTTGTGTTTGCATTTTAAGCTAATTGACTTGCTTAGATTGTTATCCTCCTCAGCCCTCAGTGTTTTCAGGGCTGGACTATGCCTTCCCTAAATCTTCCTCCAATTGTGAAAATACATTGGCTACTCACTTATTATTTATGACATAATTCAATTTTAAAATGATTTTGGTAATTCGAATATCAGATTAAGCCCCTAAGGAAGATGTGGATTTTGGTTGGGCAACAGGTTTAAATAAAAGAAAATCTCTCCCGAATTTAACTGGGCCCAAATTCACCAAATATAGGTTTAGTGGAAGTGGGATGGAAACAAGAGAGAGAGCAGTCATCTACCCCAGTAGGCTTGTTGAATAAGTATTAAAATAAAGCTACCTGTCTCATGCTGTTTGTTTTCCAGCCTTAATGGTGATTGGCTGCATTTTCCACTTTTTCCCTTTACGTAATTGGGTCTCACCTACTCACCCGCTCCTCCAGCCACATGCAATTGAAATGCACCCATCCCCTCTCATCCTATCTTCACCTCCATGTTATGATTGCCACTCTGGCAGAGGAAGCTGATCTTCCTGGCTGCAGTAGATTCTGCCATGTTCCCTCCTCAACATGGGGCAAGCTTCTTAATATGTTCTGGAAGGAGATTCTATTGAAATAAAAATAGTCTCACTCAAAGTTTGGGTGAACCAAGATTTCCTGATGGCAACCATGACTCTGTGCGAATGATTGAAATATGCTCCCTAAAAGATAAGATATATTACCATGTCTGTTGAACAAATACTAAAGAAAATAAACAGTTAAGAAAGTTAGAAACAACACATTTTTCAATACCATAATCCATTGGTAGTACACAGCAAGACTGCATTCACAGAGCAGGTTAACACACAAGACATCCCAAAGCACTTTAAGGAGGTATCCTAATTAAAACAGATGTGAAGATATGATAGGTTCAGAGAATTGATGAAATTAATGTCAAATAAATAAAGGAGATTTTCCAAGGATGAGATAACAGGAACAGAAAATGAGAAAGGGCGTAGAGAGGGAGGGAGAGAGAGAGAGAGAGAGAGAGAGAGAGAGAGTGAGAGAGAAATAGAGAGAGAGAGAGAGAGAGAGAGAGGTCAGAGAATTGGGGGGTGTATTTGCGGGTTGAATGAGGAAGGAAATAAGGAAGCAGGAGGTGAGCTTGCCGGAGAGATGATCTTGGAAAGGGCTATGAAGATAGATTATGGGGATTGATGGGGAGAAATTTTAAAGTCTGAAGAGTTTAGGATTGGAGAGATTCACAGGTTAATAATCAAGCGCAGAATGCAACTTAATGGAAAGACTTTATCTTAGAGATATAAAGAATAACTTACAAACTTGGAATATGAAGTGATGGTGGAGGAAGCATGATGTAGAGTTTGACGTCATGGTTAATGAGGAGTGAAAGTCCTAAAGGATGATCTTGGAATGATTTTGTGCTTTTGGCTGAGAAGTGTGCGATATGGTCATGCTTGTCATATTTGAATCAAAGCTGGCAATTGATAACAACTCTAACTTTTTAAAAAATCACTAATGGGATGTGGGTGTCACTGGCTGGCCAGCATTTTTGTTGCCCATCCCTAGTTGCCCTTGAGAAGGTGTTGGTAAGCTGCCTTCTTGAACTGCTGCAGTCCACTTGCTGTAGTTGACACAGTGACCTTATGGAGGGTATTTCAGGATTTTGAGTCAGTGACACTGAAGGAACTGCAATATATTTCAATGTCACAATGGTGAGAGGCTTAGAGAGGAACTTACAGGTGGTGGTATTTCTATATATCTGCTAACCTTGCCTTTCTGGATGGAAGTGGCCGTGGGTTTGGAAGGTGCAGTCTAAGGATCTTTGGTGAATTTCTACGGTGCATCTTGTAGGTATTACTGCTCCTGAATGTTGGTGGATGACAGGGTAGATGTTTGTGGACGTGGCGCCAATAAAGCGGACTGCTCTGTCCTGGATGGTGTCAAGCTTCTTGAGTTGTTGGGGCTGCACCCAACCAGGCAAGTGGGGAGTATTCCATCACACTTCTGACTTAAGCCTTGTAGATGGTGGACACGTTTTGGTGAGTCAGGAGACGAGTTACTTGCCACAGTAATCCCAGCCTCTGACCTGCTCTTGTAGTCACTGTGTTTATGTGGTGAGCCAAGTTGGGTTTCTAATAAATGGCAACTCCAAGGATGGTGATAGTGGGGAATTCAGTGATGTTAACACCGCTGAATATCAAGGGCTGTGATTAGCTTGTCTGTTATTGGTGATGGTCATTGCCTGACATTTGTGTGGCGCAAATGTTACTTGCCACTTGTCAGCCCAAGCTTCAGTATCATTTAGATCTTGTTGCATTTCAACATGCACTGCTTCAATAGTGGAGTAGTCGTGAATGGTGCTAAATAGTGTACAATCATTAGCGAACATCCCCATTTCTGACCTTATGATGGAGGGAAACTCATTGAAGAAGCAGCTGAAAGTGGTCGGCCCGGAACACTACCCTGAGGAACTCCTCTGTGTGCGCCAGGTACATGCAAGTTTGTGTTACTTTGATTTGAGGATTCATAGATGTCTATAGATATGCAGGTTGGGTGCATTGGCCATGTTAAATTGGCCTGTAGTGTCCAGGGATGTGCAGTTTGGGTGGATTAGCCACGCTAGGTGCGGGCTTATGGGGATGGGGCCGGGGAACTGGGTCTGGATGGGATCCTGTTTGGAGGTTTGGTGCAGACTGTGTCCATACTGTAGGGATTCTGTGATTCAAAGATGTAAACTGCGTTAAAGAAATAAAAGAGATGGAGGATGGTGATTTACTTGCTGAACATAAAGATAGCGAAGCTAAAAGGGTCATTCTCAAGATGAATAGTTGAAAAGATGTGATTGGTTGAGCTTTCTTTTGGAACCTCTTCCACAATATGAAATTGACTAGTGTAATTTGTGGGAAAGGTGTAAAATCAATGATCAAACTGGTTTTGAAACTGGGGCAAAGGAGTGGGATTTCAGCAGTACAACCTGTCAAGGAATAGCTTCCATTTGCTTGGAAAGAAATAATTAATCAGTTTATAGTTACGTTAACCAATCCCCGGGCACGTTACCACACATCGTTAGGTCAGGTGAAACTTAAACATGGACCTTCTGACCCAGAGGTAGGAATGCTACCAGTGTACCTGAGAAGCTCTAAACGCTAGCCTGGAGTTCTAGGTTACTAGTCCAGTGGCATTGCTACTACATCACCAGCTAGGGTTTAGTGAAAGATGGTCTGGAGGGAAGGTCATATGAGGAAAGGCTGAGAGCCTTGGGTCTGTTCTCATTGGAAAGAAGAAGGCTAAGAGGGGATTTAATAGAGACATACAAGATTAGGATTAGATAGGGTAGACAGTGAAAATCTTTTTCCTAGGATGATGACGTCAGCTTGTACGAGGGGACATAACTATAAATTGAGGGGTGATAGATTTAAGACAGATGTCAGAGGCAGGTTCTTTACTCAGAGAGTGGTAAGGGTGTGGAATGCCCTACCTGCCAATGTAGTCAACTCAGCCACATTAGGGAGATTTAAACAATTTTGGATAAGCATGTGGATGATGATGGGATAGTGTAGGGGATGAGCTGAGAATAGTTCACAGGTCGGTGCAATATCGAGGGCTGAAGGGCCTGTTCTGCACTGTATTGTTCTATGTTCTATGTATGTAGTTCAGGCCATTTAAGCATCATCTGTTCAGCTAAAAGATCATGTTTTTGTTTCACATGATAAATGTTGGGTAGACTTAAATTGAACTATCACAAAAAACAAATGCTCATAACCTCGTCAGTTTTGGGAATTTGTTGCAGTTGTTTAAAAGAAATCAAGCCGAGGCCAAATTAAACCATATTTTATTAGCCAGAAATGACAAACACAGATCAAGACAACATCTGAAGTTCGTCTACTCTCATGGGCTATTTTTCATTGTGAAGTGTTTGCCTTTTGGGGACAAAATATGAAGTACATGAGGAAACAGGAGCTTGAGTAGTCCTATGCTTTGTCAATGACGATTCACATGTCAGCTGTTTACAAAGTGACAGGAACATCTAAAACTTAGGGTTAACATCAATTTTTCATAGATCATTAGATTGTGTAAGGGTAATAGCTAAATTATTTTCCTTTCGCCATCAGTATTATTTAGCTCAGAAATTGATTGAAATGATAACTGTCTTCCTTGGCTAATGCACAACATATGTTTTGAATATGCATTGCAATAGAGTATCAAACTCAAATGCAATTTTGTAGCAGGACTTTGGATAGCATAGTCAGTAAATACACAACTTTTAAAATTCAGCACATATATACTTTCCGATAAACCTGTTCAGAGATGTTATTATACACCTTTGGAGCAGGTGGGACTTGAACTCAGGCCTCCTGGTTGACAGGCAAGGACACTCCCACTGCACCACAAGGTCTCTAAAACTCAGTATATGTGATGAGATGAGAGTCACCTCCTGACGTCGGATGTGAGTCCTTCAATTGAAACAATTTTGTTTTTCTTGATAAGTCTCTGTGGGTGCAGGTGCATAACATAAAACCGCCAAAACTTCCACAAGTTAACAGAAAGTAATGGTAGATTTCAGATAGGATCCTTTGGTATTTTTGAAAAACAATTGAAGGATAATGAATGTACTCATATAAAACTTTAGTTAACTCCAAGCTACATGGCCACATGATTACAACAGAAATGAACAAACGTACCCACAACCACAACAATACTGAACAACATTCAAAACAATTTTGACTAATGGCCTGACAGACTTTGAGTGTTCATATGGATTGATGTAAGTTATATGCTTTAAAACAGGAAACATAAAACCACGAAAAGGCATAAAACCCGCAAGTAAATGCAGTTAGAAATGTGAATAAACAATTTTTAGGTATGATTATTTATTGTTCTGTGTCAACATTGAGGCAACTTGATCAATTTTGTTAACCTCAAGATGTTGATTTGATTGAAAGTCAAAGAAAATATAGTCTTACTTAAATAATTTAGATCATTATCTACTATTTCCAATCTGTTACTTTTAAAAGAGTATTGGTGCCTTGTAAGGAATTTAAAGAGTAACAGCAAGAATGATGACAAGTTTCAGTTTGTAAGATTTTTACTTGTCAGAAAAAAGATGAGATGTTCAGAAGAAAATTGGTAGTACAAACAGAAACAGACTATTTGTATTAACACAAGTGCAGAAATAATGGTGGTAAATACATTGCTTTACGTCATGACCATATAAGACACAGACTATGAAATCTCTTTGATTAATTTAAAAACTTTCGACTTTAGTTTGAGAGAACCCAATTGAAAATGAGCTGGGACACTTTTTAATATGACCACTGAAGTCCCCTGAACTGAAACCAAGCTGTCAACATTAAAAAGAAACGTCCAAATAACATGGTCAAAGCTGGCTACCACTTGCCTGAAAAGGATAATTATCTAAGTAAATATATTCCAGATGATGAATTTTACTCTTGCACTAATACATTTGCATGTCTTGGGGTGAGATATCCTGATTACAGGTACTTCTTGAACAAAGAACATGCTCTGAATCTTGTTATTGCAAAGCGAAGGATTTAAACCTTTGTATCTATAACTGAGGAACTCTGACAACAGATTAGCAAAACGTTCAAAAATGGAGTGTCCTCATTATTGGCCAATAGCAAGGATTCACAAATGAAAAACTCCCCTTTTATGAGAAGCTATGATGACAAGCCTGTGGTTGTACTACAGAAATCAGTAACTTCAAGAAGAATAACTCCTTTCAGAATGTAACATCACCCCTTTCTCACTCTGCAAATCTCAAGCTAGGTAAAAACAAGGACTGCAGATTCTGGAAACCAGATTCTAGATTAGAGTGGTGCTGGAAAAGCACAGCAGTTCAGGCAGCATCCGAGGAGCTGGAAAATCAATGTTTTGGGCAAAAGCCCTTCATCAGGAATAGAGGCAGAGTGCCTGCAGCGTGGAGAGATAAATGAGAAGAGGGTGGGGGTGGGAAGAAAGTAGCATAGAGTACAATAGGTGAATGGGGGCGGGGGTGGAGGTGATAGGTCAGGGAGGAGGTTGGGGGAAGGTAGCAAAGAGTACAATGAGTGAATGGGGGGTGGGGGTGAAGTTGATAGATCAGAGAGGAGGGTGGAGTGGATAGGTGGAAAGGAAGATAGGCAGGTAGGACAAGTCATGGGGACAGTGTTGAGCTGGAAGTTTGGAACTGGGGTGAGGTGGGGGAAGGGGAAATGAGGAAACTGGTGAAGTCCACATTGATGCCCTGGGTTTGAAGTGTTCCGAGGTGGAAGATGAGGCGTTCTTCCTCCAGGCATCGGGTGGTGAAGGAGCGGCGGTGAAGGAGGCCCAGGACCTCTATGTCCTCTGCTGAGTGGGAGGGGGAATTGAAATGTTGGGCTGCAGGGCGGTGTGGTTGATTGGTGCGGGTGCCCCAGAGATGTTCCCTAAAGCGCTCTGCTAGGAGGCGTCCAGTCTCCCCAATGTAGCGGAGACCGCATCGGGAGCAACGGATACAATAAATGATATTGGTGGATGTGCAGGTAAAACTTTGATGGATATGGAAGGCTCCTTTAGTGCCTTGGATGGAGGTGAGGGAGGAGGTGTGGGCGCAGGTTTTGCAATTCTTGCAGTGGCAGGGGAAGGTGCCAGGAGGGGAGGGTGAGTTGTTCGGGGGCGTGGACCTGACGAAGTAGTCACAGAGGGAGTGGTCTTTACGGAAGGCAGAAAGGGGTGGGGAAAGAAATATATCCCTGGTGGTGGGGCCCGTTTGGAGGTGGCGCAAATGTCGTCGGATGATTTGGTTTATGTGAAGGTTGGTTAGGTGGAAAGTGAGTACCGGGGGGTTTTGTGCTTGTTACAGTTGGAGGGGTGGGGTCTGAGGGCGAAGGTGCAGGATGTGGACGAGATGCGTTGGAGGGCATCTTTAACCACGGGGAAAGGGAAATTGCAGTCTCTAAAGAAGGAGGCCATCTGGTGTGTTCATTGGTGGAACTGGTCCTTCTGGGAGCAGATATGGCAGAGGCGGAGGAATTGGGAATACGGGATGGCATTTTTGCAGGAGTAAGGGTGGGAAGAGGTGTAATCCAGGTAGCTGTGGGAGTCGGTGGGTTTGTAAAAAATGTCGGTGTCAAGCTGAGACTCTATCCCATTTACAAATTGGAATGCAATCACAGAGAAAGAGGAGCTTCAAGGTCTATAGCATCTAATCAGGGAAAGGGGATGATTGCAGTTAAAGAGACTGTCTCCAGTTTATCCGTAATCAGCACCAAAGACTTCAACATCAACATTGAAACATATAATTCTTCCACAATCTTTTCTTTAACTTCCACCTCCCCTCCACCCACCAATTGTTCTGTTAGCTTGAATGCTAACATGTGTGTGATGGAATTTAAAGCTAGATTTTACCTTTTTAATGATTGTTATACCTTATTATGAGTAAGTTTACAGCAAAACTACTCAATTTGTTTGTGTAAGGATTGCATGTATTTTATTTGAAAAAATAAATTGCAAAATGGAAGTGTGGACAATTGTGCTGCAGGAAAAGAACCAATTGTTCATTTTCATAATTTGAAGCAAAAGTGAAATTGTGATGTCATTCATTGATTACCCAAGAATATATAACTTTTGCTGCAACTGTATTTGATATTTTGGAGTTACATACTGGCAGCAGATGTCTTTAAAAATAAAATTTGCCACGAATAGCTTTAGGATTGGTTCTAAGTAGCAGTTTGTCACAGAACTGAGAGGAAAGAGAGCAATTATGCTCTCAGATCTCCAGAGGCTCCAAGCAAGGCTAGAATGCTCTCTTTCCCCCCTTTGAGTGAAAAGGAGTAACATTCAAAGACTCTGCGTTGATGAAACCTGGTGTGAATTTGTTTTATTTTAGATAGTGGTCACAGTTGGACACCAATCAACATAGAGATTAAATTGGTCATGTTTTAGAATTGTGCTGACTTGTCAAGTAGTAGGGCTTGATTTCTCATTCACTTCCCATTAGAATCATGACAATTAATTCAGGAGATCTGTCTGGTTTGTTTCTCCATAGCTTTGTGCACAATCAAGTAAATCTTAAATTGAAAAAGTGTATCCTTATAAAAATTCAGAGATGTAATACCAATTGCAGGAGCTAAAAGAGGGGAATGTATTCACCCCTCTGCACTTGGTTGTTAAACTTAAAAACTCCTGAAAAGGCTTGCTTTATAAAGTGAATGTTTTGAATCCACTGACTTTTCATCTATATTCTGAAGAAGGGTCACTGGACTCGAAATGTTAACACTGTTTATCTCTCCTCAGATACAGCCAGACCTGTTGAGTTTCTCCAGCAAATTCTGTTTTTGTTTCAAGTTCTGTTTAAGGGTGTTTTTCAAATTACTGTCTGGGTATAAAATTGGGGAATATACCAATCGCAACCTTTTAAAGAAAGTATCTGATTTTCATTTCCATTGAAATAACGGGACATTAACATCAGATTCTACAATGTGCAAAAAATACCAATGGGAGGAACCTTCCCAGTCCCTGAACGATATGGGTTATGGCGAGAAATTTGGGGAAATTGGGTGAGATGTCCAGTAAAGCCCTTGTTGGCATCGAGACCAAAACATCCTATTTTCTAATCAAGTGTTTGACAACAAGAAAAGATTCTCACAAGTGAGTGACAAATAGCCTATTAACATAGATTATCACATGTTATTTAAATTAATTATTGCTTAATCCTGCTTCATGAATATGCAGTCTCCTATTTTATCACCTGCCTGATAGAAACTAGACACTGAGAATTTCTGACATGGAAGTCTCAGCAATTCCTTGGCTACTCCCATTCATCATGCACTCCTCCGTACGTTCACATTGGACACAGGCATCAACCTCTTAGGGCACTTTCTGTGGGCAATGACTATACATATCTTATATCTAAGGGCATTTGCATTCAATATGTACCAGCCTTGCCACATCATCAAGTCACATCTCCGATCTACAGGTCATTCTGCTAGAACGTGCATTTTGTTAATGCAAATTCACTATAATGCAATTGATGATTTGGGGACACTATTTCTAAAGTGCAAACTTTTAAAGCATGTATTGGTAATAACACGATTCTGGCCCCATTAGTTTAAATGGTGCTGCTGTTGCACGATTTTCTTATAACACAGGATTGTCTGAGAATGGAACGATCATGTTATAGCAGAACTGACTGTATTCATAATACAGTTCTGCATTTTGTGCACACTGGTACCTTTCATTGTTGCTATATGTTGCTGTATGACACTATACAACATAAGTGTTACTTCAATATCATGTGTTAGCTACATATGTGCTGAAAACACTGCATGTTGTCAAGCAAGCAGCCCTATCTGAAAGTCTGAAAGTCCAAGGAGGGGAAACCTGGCGCAGCCAATCAAGGACAATAATGGAACTGAATCTAAGGACTTTGGCATGGATGGTAAGCCACTCAGGGCAATCAGGATTAGGGGGTCTATATCTCTATAGCCTGGGAAATGGACTATACTCAACCCTCTAAGTCCTGTGCAGCCAATGGAGGGCATCACAGGAAGACAGTTGGGGAGCTGTACAGGTATCTGTTATGGAACTGGTCGCTCATCGTTTAGGACTATCACTCAATGGGTGGGCCATGATCAGTCCTTGGAAAATAACCACTAAAAGTAAACTGGGGGTTGTGTTAATTTAATTGTGGGGATTGAAGATAGAATGCTGGGATGAACAGCAGATTGTAATTGTGAAGGAGGGACAACTCATAAAGGAAGTTCATAAAGGAGGGAGCAACAAAGCGGGATGGATTTTTCCCTTATTCGTTATGTCAATGCGCAAGTAAATTCAACTGTGCACAGCAGCTCTAGAGTACTAGTACTTGACTGGGTACATAACAGTCTTTTACAGATGGCACCAATGACAGGGGTCCTAAAATATCCCAGCAGTGGCAAATACTTCCCTTACGGTAAGTTTGGCTAGCATTAGATGAGAGGAATGCTAATGGGACATGATGCCCCCTTGTTAATGAGGCGAGTTTGGGACACGAGCACAAGAACATTTGCTAGCAGTGGAGACAAACTGTTCATGAAACTCATTGAAAATTTCACTAAGCCGACTTCTGGTTAAGTTCAGCCTCTGTTTTATACATACATTTGTGCCACAAATCATTCATTTGAGATTTGTAGAGAATTGATTTTTGGCCCTCATTGGTACAAAACTGGCAAACTGCAGGTGGCTATTGACATGCCTTTGCATTTCTTGGATTGGAATCCTGAAAACTTCCAAGTGAAGTGAATGGGAGCAGTTCATGTTTGTAATGGTGAGAACCCATGGCAATTCCATGGAGCCAGGAGAAGATCTTTCTTTCTCAACTTAAAACTAAACAAAAAAAAACCTTATCAGCAAGTAGCCTCCAAGACCCTCCTCCTAGGGGTCAGTGTTTGAACTACTGTAGAATCAGAAAAACTAACTAATGCTTGCACCACATCTGCTCAACACAGTTTATGCTGAATTTGGCATCAAGGTCATCAAAACCATTTGGACACTTTATTGCACATTCAACCAACTGCCCACTTGCATTCTGTAAGCCACTCCACATCAGGAATGGAGGAAATACACAGGCTGTATTTGCAAATTTGACTTCCCTCAATCCTATCAATTCTATTTATTTGCTCACAAAATGAGCATGTTGGCAACTTTGACATAATGTCAATCAAGCCTTTTAAAAGCTTTATATATTCCAGCGTAACATGCTAATTTATCAGTCTGAATTACGAGAAGCAGTTTAAATTACTTTGTCAAAAATAATGACTAGAGCAGTGAGCTATACTCTTCATTTAATCTAATGGAACTGGAAGGAAAAGCAGCTAATTTTAATTTCTAATATTCACAACTGCAAAAATGGGCTTTTCCATGAGTCATTAAGAGTTCCTCTTTTATACTTTCACTCTGAATAAAAGAACCTCTGGGTTTTTAGTCTGGGTTTTCCCTTGAGGTGGGAATCAGAAGTCAGGCCAATTCCTGACTCCACAACTGGACCTTCTGGGTGACCAAATCCTCCATCCTCCAAGCTCTCCCCCAACCGGATTTTCACCAGAGTTTGTGATGGCTGGAATTGATGCCACTGGCTCCCAATGCAGGCAAGAGATAGGAATGGAGACAGGCAGATTTGGCTGTGGAAAGCTAAAAATACCCATGTTGTTTGCTGGTTCTTTCAGTGAGGCAAAGAGAGGATATGTGATAACCTTGGCAAATAGGGTTAAGGATATTTCAAAGAGACTGTACAAGTACATTAAGAACAAGAGAATAACTAGAGAAAAAGAGAGAGAGAGAGAGTAGGGCTCCTTAAAGATCAAAGAGTTCGTCATTGTGTTGAAACTCATGAGATGGAGGAGATATTAATTGAACATTTTGCATCAGATTTTACTTGGAGATAGAAATGGGGGCATGAGAACTCAGGGAAAGAAATATTGATGCTTTGAAAACAGTACAGAAGAGAAAGTTTTAGAGGTCTCAGAAAATATAAAGGTGGATAAATCTCCAAGACCTGATCTAGTGTATCCCAGGACATTGTGGGAAGTTAGGGTGGAAATTGCATGGCCCCTTGCAGAAATATTTGCATCATCTATAAATATGGGTGAGGTGTCAAATGACTAGACAGTGGTGAATGTTGTGCCTTTGTTTAAGAAGGGATATAAGGAGAGGCCTTGGAATGATAGACCAGTGAGTCTGACTTTGGTGGTGGGTAGGTTATTGGATGTGATTCTGAAAGATAGGATTTATATGCATTTGGAGAGGCAAGGAATGATTCGAGATAGTCAGCATGGTTTTGTGCGAGGGGAATTGTGTCTCACAAAATTGCTTGAGTTTTTTGGGGAAGTAACCAAGAAGACTGATGATGGCAGAGCAGTAGACATTGTTTACTTGGACTTTAGTAAAGCCTTTGACAATGTTCCACATGATAGACTAAATGGCAAAGTTAGATCACATGGGATTCAGGGTGATCTTGCAAATTGAATACATAATTGGCTTAATGGAGACAGGAAGTGATGGTGGATTGTTTTTTGGACTGGAGGCCTGTGACCAGCAGTGTCCCACAGGGATCGGTACTGAGTCCACTTTTGTTTGTCATTTATATAAATAATTTAAAAGAGAATATAGAAAGCATGGTTAGTAAGTTAGTGGGTGACACTAAGATTGGTGGTATAGTGGACAGTGATAAAAGTTAAGATTACAAAGAGATTTTGATAAATTGGGTCAATGAGCCAAACGTGGTAGGTTGAGTTTAATTTGGATAAATGGAACATTTGCATTTTGATAAAAAAATCATTGGCAAGATGTATACAATTAAAAGTAGGGCCTTGGGCAGTGTTGTAGAACAGAGAGATCAAGGGCTTCAGGTATATAATTCTTTGAAGTTTGCATCACAAAAAGATAGTGTGGTTAAGAAGATGTTTAGCATGCTTGCCTTCATTGCTCAGACCTTGAGTATAGGATTTGGACATTATGTTAAAGCTGTACAAGATGTTGTTAAGGCCTCTTCTGGAGTACTGTGTCCAGTTCTGGTCTCCTTGTTATAGGAAGGATATTACTAAGCTGGAGAGGGTTCAGAAGTGATTTACCAGGATATTGCTGGAAATGGAGGGTTTGAGTTTATAAGGAGAGGCGAGATAGGCTGAGACGTTTTTCACTGGAATGTAGAATGTTCAGAGTTGACCTTGTAAAATCATGTGGGGTATAGATAAGGTAAATGGCAGGTGTCTTTTACCTATAGTGGGGTATTTCAAGACAAGGAGGCATATTTTTAAGGTGAGAGGAGAAAGATTTAAAAAATACATGAACAGCAATTTTTTTACACAGAGAGTGGTTCGTATCTGGAATGAACTTCCAGAGGAAGTGGTGGATGTAAGCACAATTATATGGATGTAGGCACAGTTACAACATTTAAAAGACATTTGGATAAATACATGAATAAGAAATGTTTGGAGAGATATGGGCCAAGCACAGGCAAATGGGACTAGTTTAGTTTGGGATTATGGTCAGCATGAACTGGTTGGACTGAAGGGTCTGTTTCCGTGTTGTATGACTCTATGACTCTGAATCTGAGGACCCGTACTTCCACCCACTCCCATACACCCTGTACTACTCTTCATGTTCCTTTAGCTTCGTGCTCACTCACCCACCCTCCATGCTACCTCACCCCACCCATTCACACTTACCCACCTTCTCATTCCTTTTCAACCCTAGGGCCATTGTAAGGCCTAGCCAAGGGAGGTCATACTCAAAGCTTTAAAACACAAGCTGTACTCAGTGTGGAATATTATGAAGCTTATTTCCCTTTTTGAGCATGAATACTGACAGGTTTCACAAGGTGCTCAAAGAACGTCATCTCACTTGGTTTGCGGATTCACACTTTATCTCAGAAGGACATATTCCAGTTTAAATGTGTCACTATCCAAGGTCTGAAGTTAACCCCAAGGTATTTCCCAACTTGAATGAGTTATTCTGAAACCAAGAAATTGATTATCTCAAGCCTCAAATATCTCTTAAACAATAATTCAGTTTGTGGTTAATCAACTTAGCCCAACACCATGTTTATTATAGGGGACTCTGATAAAATTTTTAATTTTTCAATTGCAAGATTAAAAATATATTTTCTTCATCAAGCCTACACGTCTTCCTTTAAAAAAAAACACACCAAATGTTAGCAGTATGGAGGGGAGCAAAATTGTCAGTTTTGTCTCACCCCTGTCTGTAACTTTATTTATTCATCCCACGTATGTCCTCACCATCCTCACTCCCATACCTACTGACCCAGCAGTCACTACATTAAGAACTGTTAAACTCCATGATAAGATTGGAAAGTCTTTGAGATGCCCATGAGACTGTCAAGGCAACAACACTTATTCAAAAGCCCTCTGATAATCCAGCTGGGATCAGAGGATAGTATTCAGTGGTCCTTCTGGAGATGTCAGCCTCTGATTGATCAGCAATTCCAGGAAGATGGGGCTTCCTGGTTGGGCTTTGTAAATCTAGCAGAAAGCCGGCGGGCAACCAAGCAGCTGCCAGATTGATGTGAGATCTGATGGATTTTCTGACCGAGGTAGGCTACAGGTTTCTCTCCATGCAACTTTCCTGCTTTTGGACTTAGTCTAAAAGCAGGACATTCCACTCTGAGATATAACGTACCTTAGTAATATTTTGACTGGAAGCAATTTAGGGAATGTTATGATCTAATGCAATGAACAATCCAACATGTCCAGATTTTACTGCAACAACACAAGAGTTCCTTTTGTGCAACTTGATTCTCAATGGTAAAATGATTATAACAATAATCTCTAATGAGGCAAGTGAAATTCAAATTGTTGGCTCATCAGTTAGACTAAATGTTATTTATAGTTTGGATAGTTCTGTTCTTTTTGGAGAATTCAGATTTTGATGGATTTCTTTGGCAGATATTCTTTACATTTATCTGCTAATACAACTCTGGTCATTTTAAAGCTGTACTGATGTCTGCTTTGCATTTATGTACCTTTTTACTGCTCCTGTATTCTCATGTTTAAAAATATAACAATTTGCTGTTCCTTAGTAATGTTAATTTTAATTAACCTCATGAAAACATATTGTCAATTGGCAAAATCTTAGAAAATAGAATGTGGTTTGAGCATGAAAATCAAACAGACAAAAACAATGCTATTTAAAAGGATGGCTTTTGGAGAAACTAAAGTGAAGATTGAAGTGAATGGTGTCACACTGGAACATGGAAATAAGTTTGTCTATTTAGGACAAATGATAATAGGAGATGTTAGATGTGATGTGGATGTTAGTAGAAGGATAGAAATAAGCAGAAGTAATTTTTGTGAAGATGGATGACTTGCTAACAACAGGAAAACTGAAGTTTGTAACTTGGGAAAAAGTACTCATAAAATAATATATTCTATCCACTTTCCTGCCTGTCTCAGATACCAGAACAATAAAGTATCTGTGGAAGAAAATAAAAATGTGAATGTTAAAGCATATACTAAAAAACTACTTTAAAGACGATAAAACAAAGGATTTGAAATTGCAAGAGAGAAACAAAAAGTGACACGCATAAACAGAAATGTCATTTTCTTTGGCTTTTGGTCAGAGCTGAAAAAAGCACCGAGATCTCTTGTAGAGGACAAGTATAGGATAGCAAATGAGAAATTGCCCTCAGCATATCTGAACAATGAATGTCACAGAATGTTTGCAGATGACCTACAATGTGTGGATGTGGATGGCACAAACCAGATAAGCATGGGAACATGACAGCAAATCACCTGACAAACAGCAGCTGTGGCAGAATGTGAGCTGTTTTTTGAGTACAATAGGACTTTTTGGCTGTAACTGAAAGAAAAGAAAAAGCACTGACTTATACTTTATTTAAAACTTTGAAAGACTTTGGACCCGAGCTCTCCTGACGCCTAATTGCAGCCAAAACATTGATTACAAGCAAACATTGATAATAGGTCAAGAGCACATATCAGATGTATATGTTCAACAATATTCCTACTATTATGATACAACAGTGAAATTTAAAAGACAGATTTTACATTTATATGATAGAATGTTAGGATCCCTAAGGGGTAACTAAACTGAAATAACTACATTTATTGAATGATCGCCAAATGAAGAATTGATCATCAAGATTCCATTTTTTGTTGCTTCTTATTTAGTATAGATCAAAGTCAAAACAAATTATGCATGAATTAACAGGCAGGTAATACTTCAAAGGAAAAAATAAATTTCACCTTAAATAGTTGATACAACAGTCTGGTTTAAGTGCAGACATTCACATCATTTCCTGTACAAGTGTAGTGCTAATTTACTGCACAATTCCACAATATGCTGTCTTTATTCAAACAGCATAAAAAAGGAGTGCTAACCCACAGTGCTTTTATTTTATGTTTACACTTATGATTATCATTAGCAACACACACTTCTATGGGTCAGTGACTGTTCCATTTTCAGCGAGCGACCAAAAGTGTTTCTGTTCAAATACCCACTTCCAGGAAATCACCCACGCTTTAATATCTCCAAGTTGGTCACGCATCTTAACCATTTAAGCCCGTTTTGTCATTTGAACTTTAACCTTTCTACCATACCACCTCCTTCTCCTTCTTTAAGGTAATTGTTAAAATTCATCACTTTGATTACATCTTTGTTATCTTCCTTTGTCTCACCCATTTCGAAATTGCTATTAAGTTTTAATGTTTTGCATTCCATAAATCTTGCTGCAGAATACAGCTTTCTGGTACCTTTTCTAATGGCCTGATTCACTTGAGATGCTGCTTTCAATATCTATCGAAACTGAACTATAAATCTCTAAGTCGCTATGCCATTGCACAGTACTAAGTTTTGGCAATGAAAAATTTTAAGTACTGTTTTTCCTTTTAAAATGTGGCAACAGTTATTTACTGACGTAAGCCTTCAGCTGTCGTATTTTGCCCAGAGCACCATCATGTTAATATTGACATTTACTTCCTGTGGTCCTCAAAGTTCATTATTATTTCTGTATAATCTGCAAATTTGGCCAATGATCTGTCTAACCTTTTAAACAATATAATTATTTACTAGCAAGAAATATTGGGCCATGAGGACATTTCCACAATTCTCTTGATCTCACTCTTATCAATATACTTAATTGTACTTCTCCTGGCTTACCAATTTTAAATCTAATTTGTTAGCCTATGTCATAAACTCTGGATATCTATGTCTGCTTCTCTCTTCCTTGCTACCTCACTTTCCTCCTTTAAGACACAGCCTTCCTGATACGTCTCCTATCGTCATCATCATCATCATCAACATCATCATCATCATACAGTTCTCATATGGTTGCCAAGGAACCCTAGTAAAGGTAAAGTTAATGGAGATCATGGGCAAAAAGCACTCTCCAGTTGTGAGCAATAGACCTGACACATGAAAAAAAGGGGCTGCTTTTTAAATTGTTTCTGTGCTAGACTATTGTTGAAGGAATTTCTCAGAGCATTGTTCTTATATCTAAATACCTGACCGCTTCATCCATGACTTTCCTTAAATCCCAAGGTCAGAATTGACCATGCAGGAAAGTGCATTTTTGAAAGGTTTTTCTGTCTTAATTCATGCTTTGTGTCTCATCATCTTCCAGTTTTGGACTTGAGAAAAGTTAAATGTTATATATCACTGTTTAAAATTTTACACCAAACCACAACATTTTCAGAAACAGTGATACAACCAGGTGTTAAATGGCTTGTGCAACATTTATGTTGAATTGATTTGCTAATTTGTGGGCACTGTTGTGAATCAATAGAGAGTGAAAGCCATGTAGTAATATCTATAGATTTTATGAAGACTAAACGTATTGCACTAAAGCTGCACTGTAGGAATTTGTGATTTACTATTAAAAGAGCTTACCTTTGATTGGAGGCTTTGGGTTGAATATGTGTGTGGCCCTGTGGATGTGTTTTTGATGTGGAGGCATGTAAAATAGGATGGTTGCCTAAACCAGCGCTGTCATACCGCACTCCCCCTCCCCAGCTCACTCCATAATAGAGTGTAGCTGTGTATCAAAGTCACCAGCCTGCCCATAATAGTGAAAAATCAGTAATCATGTCAATTAAGTTTGTTAATGCTGATTTGGTTCCAATGTTCCCTTGCCCATGCAATATACAGTTGGTTTGGGAAGGAAGGCAGAAGCTAGCTGCCTGATTTTGTAAAAATGAAATGTTTTAAACTGCAGTCAGGAAGAAGGCACTATCATTGGAGGTTGCCAATAGTTAGCAGATCCCCTTCCTTCCTAAGCGCATGTTCTGTAAGATTCACACGCCTCCACAAGGTGAAATTCCCTCCCTGCCCAGTTGCCCTGACGTAGCTGGTTCTGGGATCCATTCGGGTTCCTGCCCACAATCTCACCAGTAATCATTGTTGAGCTCTGACACTGCCAAGATTGACCAATCTGCTTCACCAGCAAGTCCAGGAGATTTCTGCTGATTGCAACCACTTTCCAGAAAGTGCTCAATTGGAGACTATCAAAACACTGAAATAAATATCAGAGGCTAGTATTAAAATCTGACAGGATTTGTCAGTCAGATATTACTCCTTCACACCAGCATGCCCTCAAATTTTCTTATTTGATGCGTGGACCTCTGAGGCCTGTGTGTGACAGCAACTAATGGAACTGGAAGTCAATGGTGCAATTGGTGGGCCAACACTGTGCATGGAACATTGGAACGGCTGGTTCACACTCACTCACACAGCCTCGAGGAAAGGCAGCTTCACACTGATATCTTTATTTGAAGCTGAGGCAGAAATGCTTAAAGTTTCTGAACTCATAGTTACAAATACATTTATTAATATTCCCTGAGTAGTTTTACATAAAAAGTAAGATGTTGAATTGCAGGTTTTTCTAAATAAAAGACATTTTTCCTTTAAAGCAGGTTTCTGAGGTATGCCCAGTTATTACCTGATTTATGATGGTTTATTTTCTTGCTTTGATTGAACAGGCTATCTGTAGGTGAATCAGGTATTCTAATATGAATGCTTTAGTCTGCCTAATTTGAACATTCCTGGTATGATGTATATGGAATTGTCAGTCTGAGAGGTTGGATTGGTGATAAACATTGCTGTTTTACCTTACACAGGAGCTTCATTATTCTGGCCTTAATTACATTATTCTATTTTTACATGCTGATTGGTTCACTGCCTGTTTATCTGTTCAGGAACCAATAATCTTCTGTAACTTTGAAAATTGGTTTTACTTTGTTAAGAATTCAGCTGTAGGCAATACAGGACAAGTCAGATCCCAGAGTGAAACTTGGCTTGATAGATGATTCGGTTTATTTTTGCAATTTGTTTACCACTAACCATATTCATAATAGCATGCCAACATACTTTGAAGAAAACAACACAGACAATTTGGAAGCAAAAACAGAAATTGTTGGTAAAACTCAGCAGGTTTGACAGCTTCTGTGGCGAGAAAACAGGGTTAATGTTTTGGGTTCAGTGAATCTTCTTCAGAACTCAAAATCCAGAACTTAAAATAGAGAATTTGGAAATTTAGTATCAAAGAAAAAGATTCAACTCTTTATTTTAAATACTCTTGATAGATACTCAAGCCCAACAAAGTATCATTGCTACCTTCACTTTAAAATTTCTGATTCAACTGATGGGGTCACAAGCTTTTCCTTATGATGAATTTCTACATATTTACCTGATATATTCCCTTCATCTCTCTTTAAGAGAGATAGGCTCAGAATAAATCCATGAATTTTATCACTGAACTCCAAAAGAAAAAGCCTTTGGACTTTGTTTTGTTAGTTTATTTACTATTTTGTGAGATGTGGATGTTGCTGTCAAGACCAACACTTGTTACCAACCCTGAATTGCCTTGAACTGATTGCTCACCGGGCCACTTCAGAAGGCAAGCAAGAGGCAACTTTAGTTGTTTTGAGACTGCATAACAGTGCACCTGCAAGTGTGGATCTTTTCTTCTGCACTGAATTTGCATCTGGCATCTCTCTGAGTCATATAAAAACTTAGGAAACGCTTCAGTAATGATTTCATCAGGTAGTTTGCCTCATCATTTAACTTAACTCACATGATTTCTTGGAAATGCTGCTTCGATCCAATGCTTTAAAAAATTAGTTTCTGTCTTTTAAAAGAATGAGTCACCTTTAGAGAACTAAAAGGCAAAAATCCATTTACCACTACTTTAGAACCTAAGTTCAATCTAATAATATATTATTAACCTTCAACTCAACTTTATTTATTTATCCTTATTGGAACAATCATTAGATAACTTTTATCATATATTTTCCAGCAGTCGATTTTTGAAGGATTTTAACCAATAAGGCATGATCCATGTTGGAGTCAGTTTGTCAAGTTCACTCAATAGTACGTATACAACCTCCCAATCCTTTTCTAGAAAACAATATTTTCTTGAACACAATTTTTTTGTGATTGCATTGAGTGTTTATTCTTGTTCTAAATCAGTTTGGATCAAAAGAAATTATCAGTTCGAAATTACGGCTGAGAAAATTGAAGACAGTTAATACATTCAAAAGATGTTGTCTGTTATGTTAACTTAAGCATTGAACCATTTGTGTTAAAAACTCCTGATGAAGAGCTTTTGCCCGAAACATCAATTTTTCTGCTCCTCAGATGCTGCCTGACCTGCTGTGCTTTTCCAGTACCACTCTAGTCTTGACTCTAATCTCTAGCATCTTCAGTACCTATTTCTGCCCATTTGTGTTAAAGATTAATTTTTCCATCACAGGAAAGAATGGTGGACAGACAGAAATTATATGAAGGTGCCCGGTGTTTGTTCACTTTTCTTGACAGCATGGCTTTCAGGCTTATGTTTCAATATCTGAAAAGGCAGAAACTATATAATTTACAGCTTGATCAATAAATGAAAAAGGAATGGCGCCCAAACAAATCTGGTATGGTCCTTTTTTTTAATGTAGTCATCATTTTCCTCTAAATTTTCTTCCTCCTGCACGGATTTCCCAGGTCAATGTTCGACAGTGGCTTGTGGAAGTGGAAGTCATGCGGTGGTATGACATTTGACGTGAGCAGTGCTTCCCAAAGGCTGTGTGGCTTAGAGAGAACATTAGGAGTCATATTAGTTCCTGGCTGATATCAAGAGGATTCAAGTATATTTTAATGGGCAACCTCAGAACTCTGAAGGAAAAAGCATTAAAACTGGCAAATGGGACATGCTGGTCCAACACACCATACATGTTTCAAAATGGAGCTCCTGCACAACCAGTACATTTATTTCCAGGCATCACTTTTAAAGAAATGAAAATCTTTCCCCCTCCCCCATCTTACACCACAATATCTTTCTCACCAAATAGAGAACAGGGAAGAGGCTTAAGGTCACAAGCCCAAACAGGTACTTTTTTTAAAAGCTTTCCTTCCCAGGCCTACACAAGGAAAACATAGGCCTCAAATTAAAAGGACTTGCCTACTTGCAACCCCATTCGGAATCTTCAGCCTTGGGTGATGCCAAAATGTAAGGGAAATCAATTTGAACTGGATTCACAAGGGGATCGGCTATTAAAATTGTTCAGTTGATCATTGCATGAATGAACAAGAAATTAATTTGTCAGCTCCAGTTTTCTAAAGGGTCACTAATTACATTTCTCCCTCCTGAAATACATAAGCTGCGATACGATTTGAAGCCACTCAGAATAATTTCAGCCTGCTTCAGCATTGGAGTTAAGGTTACCCTATCTTGGCCTTGAGCTGCTGTGCTGACCAAGGTGTAATACCTGGTCTTCATTTGCCAAGTACATGATGTCGTAAAAGGTTTCTCACTCTTTGTAAATCAAATTGATTACCTGGAGTTTGATTCAAAATGATAGGAATGGAGCCACATTAAACAATTATTAAAGTCAATATAAGTATTCTTATTGTTATGGTGAAACATGGGGAAATTATTTTTGGATTTAAAGCCAGAATTGGGATAAGTAGTAAATGTTTGCATCCATGATGCCAGATCTTAAATATTTTTGATTGGATGAGATAGGGAGATCAGTGTGTGGATGGATGTTGTGGGACAGAAGTAAAACTTTAACATTATATCTCGAGCATGTGTTTCTCCCTCAGTACTTAGTGCATCTGTGAATTGCTGCAGTCTGCACTTTGATCTTGTAACAAAAGTGATTCACTGTGGGTATACCTGCAGGTTACATTAAGAAAGGCCTGTGCTGTGTTGTATTGTAAACAAAATAGTTGGCCTGGAAATTCTGCCATAGGATACCAGTACATGAATGTTCGTACATACCCATGAAATTCCTTTCTCTGTTATTTTAGCAGATACATCAATCAGTTTAAAATAAACTGGCTGACATGATTTATTAAATAGCAAGGAGAACACTTTCCTGCTGAAATGTTCATTTGTTGACATCCAAAGTCATAATTTCGGAATCTTACTTTTAATAGGATTATTTTTGAGTGGTTAAGCTTTTGAAGGCATTTGTCAAGTTTTGCTATTTATCAAGGTTTTTACCAATACAATTTCAGATATAAAGCACTGACATAAGATCCTAAATATATCTGTTGGTTGTGTTGTTAAAGAGATGAGTGCAAAATTGTTGTTGAAGGTTGGTCTATCTTATTTCTTATGTCAATACAACAACAATGTGTGTGATGTGGCAGAAAGAGGAGGGGAGTAATTCAATAACCCCTGAAAACAAATGTGATGCAAGATTAACCCATTCACATTACTTCTGATGTAGGCAACTTATTAATGTTATGCAGCCTGCTAATTTGCTTCATTGGTTTGTGCAGTCAGCAGGAAACATGCTGTTCAATGTTTGCATACTTCAGCAAGGGGACCCAGGTTTTTTGAGCATTGCTTCAAGCTTGCCTGTTCTGGACTTAGACCCATCCAAAACTCTCAAAGGGGAGATGTACTCTGGCTGGAACGAGTGCTAGAATTGTTTCTTCCTAAGTCTAAGCAAGTGAGTTATGAGACTGGATTCATGACTCATTCTTCACATGCATCATTTTGTCTCACCCTTACACATTTCTCACTGCTGTAAGCCTCAAACCTTCATCTCACAAGTTAGTACCTACATCAACCATTGAGTTAAGACAGCCACACCACTTAAACACATTGCACCATACTAAATGAAAAACTTACTCTCTCTCTGGTTGTATGTTTGCTCTCTGAGGTGGTAGATTTGTTCTCAGACATTTTGTCACCATGCTAGGTAACATCATCAGTGAGCCTCCAGTGAAGTGCTGGTGTTCTGTCCTGCATGCCATTTGTGTGTCTTGGTGTATTGTGGAGGGTGATATCACTTCTGGTTTGTTTTCTGAGAGGTTGGTAAATGCGATCAAAATCGATATGTTTGTTAATGGAGTTCAGGTTTGAATACCAAGCCTCGAGGAATTCCTGTGTCTGTTTAGCCTGTCCCAGGATGGATGTGTTGTCCCAGTCAAGCTGATGTCCCTCTTTGTCTGTGTGTATGGAAGCTAGTGATAGTTGGTCATGTATTTGGGTGGCTAGGTGGTGCTCATATATCCTGGTGGCTAGTTTGCTGCCTGTTTGTCCAATGTAATGTTTGTTGTAGTCCTTGCAGGGTATTTTGTATGTGATGTTCATTCTGCTGGTTGTTAGTACGGGGTCCTTTATATTCATCAGGAACTGTTTCAGTGTGGTGGTAGGTTTGTGGGCTACCATGATGCCTCGGGGCCAAAACAGTCTGGTTGTTTTCTCCGAGATGTCTTTAATGTGTGGCAAGGTGGCTAGAGTCTCTGGGCGTATTGTGTCTTCTTGTTTAGGTCTGTTGTGTAGGAATCAGCAGACTGCGCTTAGCAGGTACCCGTTGTTCCTGAATACGTTATATAGGTGTTTTTCCTCGGCTTCTCATAGTTCCTGGGTGCAGCAGAACGAATAGCCCTTCCCACAATCCAGGGCAAGCTTTGGGTCCGCAATGTGGATGACACCTTTGTTATCACGAAATGCAACAAATTAGAAAAAACCCACAAGCACATATAAAACTTTCTTACTGGTATAAAGTTCACCGAAGAGGAAGAGAACAACAACAGACTCCACTTCCTAGATGTCGCAGTAGAATGAAAAGCCAATGGAGAGCTGCAGACCAGTGTCTACAGGAAAGCCACACACACTGACCAGATACTCAACTACAGGAGGAATTACCCCAACACTCACAAACAGAGCTGCATCAGGACATTATTTAAACGTGCCACAACACACTGCAGCATCCAGGAACTATGAGAAGCCGAGGAAAAATGCCTATACAATGTATTCAGGAACAACGGGTACCCGATAAGCACAGTATGCTGATTCCTATACAACAGACCTCAACAAGAAGACACAATACGCCCAGGGACTCTAGCCACCCTGCCATACATTAAAGGCATCTTGGAGATGACCACCAGACTACTCTGGCCCCTGGGCATCATGGTAGCCCACAGACCTCCACTATACTGAAACAGTTCCTGGTGAATATAAAGGACCCCGTACCAACAACCAGCAGAATGAACGTCATATGCAAACTACCCTGCATGGACTGTAACAAACATCACATTGGACAGTTGGGCAGGAAGCTAGTTATGAGGATACATGAGCACCAACTAGCCACAAAAAGACATGACCAATTGTCACTACTATCCATACGCACAGGTAAAGAGGGACACCAGTTCCACTGGGATAATATATCCATTCTGGGACAGACTAAACAAAGAAATGCATGGGAATTCCTGGAGGCCTAGCGTTCAAACCAGAACTCCATTAATAACCATATCGATTTAGACCCCATTTAGCATCTTCTCAGAAAAGTGACATCACCCATCACAACAGAACAAGACACATAAATACCAAGCAGGACAGAACATCAGTGCTTCATTGGAGGCTCACTGATGATGTTGTCTAGCATGTTGACGAAACGTCTGTGAACAAATCGACAGCTCAGCGAGCAAACTTACAAGATTAGAGTGGTGCTGGAAAAGCACAGCAGGTCAGGCAGCAGCCGAGGATCTGGAAAATTGATGTTTCGGGCAAAAGCCCTTAATCAGGAATGAGGCTGGGAGCCTCCGGGGTGGAGAGATTAATGAGACCCATTTACCTCTCCACCCCAGAGACCCTCAGCCTCATTCCTGATGACATACCTTTGCCCGAAATGTTGATTTTCTGGCTCCTTGACTGCTGCCTGACCTGCTGTGCTTTTCCAGCACCACTCTAATCTTGACTCTGATCTCCAGCATCTGCAGTCCTCACTTTCGCCGAGCACACTTACAACCTGATCTACAAATCTTCTCCAAAATCAGATTCCTCTCTCTTGCAGGTCAAGTGACAGCATTGTCTAAACAGCAATATTTGAAACTACATAAACTTAAACAATTGAGGAAACTTTGGTAACCATTTCTAGTGACTTTTGTTGAGGTCAAGTCTAGCACATGAGCTGAAACCACTGAAAAGAACAGTACCTTCACATTTAATCATCCTTCTCAAGTCCCCTTTGCTCTTTGCCAAAACTCTGGTTTGTAAGTTGCAGATTCTATCAACATGTACCTCTTACTTTCTTCTCTTTTCTTGCTGCAACCAAAAAACTTGTGCTTTTCTCCAGAACTGCAACCAGGTCAAATGCTGGTGGAACTGAAGGAAAAATTGCCAATGAGTGAATAATATCGCACTCTCTCACACTTGCAGGCACTAGCTTAGGGATTGATGCTATGGCCACTTTAAAGGACAGCTAATAGGCAGGATTTGCACATGGTGAGATATTCTGCAGGAGTGTTCTACAACCAGGGCAAGAATTAATCACCTGAGAGCATTCTACAACACAGGATTTGGCCAAGCACTTCAATGGAGCAAGCTATAGAAGATGGCTAATGGTGTGCACAATGAAGTATGCATTGGGAAGCATCCCAAATCCTTTATAAAGATTGAGAGTCACAGCGGAATCTGAGGCACCTTTGTGCAAAGCTTTGTTCAGATCTTGGAGTTGATCCTCTTCAGTGTGCAACCCACTTGTTACAATTGTAGGCTCAAACAGGTCGCAGCATTTGATGGCTGCTCTCTCCAAATGGAAACTAGCCAATGTCCAGGTGCTGCAGTAGGAGCTTAGATCTCGGTATTGCAAGCGAGGAAACTCAGATTTGTCACATGTAAGTTTAAGTTGATGCCACATAAGCCAACATGTCTGCTTGTATCAGTGTTCCAAGACACTACAGAATGTCACGGTCATCCAGTAGTCTTTCAACGATTTAGATAAATGAGGTGATTCCTGTGGGAGCAACAGCCTCTCCATGAAGCTCTCAGGATGAGGGCATTTGTTTTCTCTCACTGTTAATCTGCACTTGTTACTGCCTGTCAACTCAGATCACTGCTGCCAATGTTGAGATGCTGCAGTGAGGGTTGGGCCGTCTCAGCCCAGAGTTAGTTGAGCTGTCTTCTGCAAGCCTTGCTGGTCGAACAGCACTGTGTAAAACCATTATGACAGGTGAAGACACAGGAAGATAGGCACCTAGTTAATGCACAATATTGAAATCCTGCTTAACATTTATTCGAAGGCTGACCCCCTACAGTTTGACACATTGTGATTTTACTGTAATCCTCACAATGTGCTGTGCTTGTTCCACCTACACCTCGTTGGTAAGACAAAATGAAATGCAGAACCTCAATCACCTCTCTTATTGTACTGTTGCACTATATGGTCTGGGAAATGTTGCAAATGTCATCAGCTCTTGCCTAGAAGGAGTTCAATGCATAAAAGTTCATCTATGGTCATCTCATGCCCTTGGCAATGTAGTCTTTGCCCTGCTCTGATATTACAGTTGTGGCTACAGTTGATAATTTCCAAGAGGAAGTCTTTACTGAAGCACATTACCTTGCAGAACCCAATTTTACTGGTAAAGCTAACAAAGTTCCTTTGATGATCTGAAATTTCTCTTAGTTAAAGTTTTAAGCTGACAACTGTGTAGGATTACCTTGCTGAAAAGTGAACATAATAAAACAGTTCACGGTGTGATCTCTGCATTTTCTCCCTGGCATGTTGCCTATAATGGGTAGTACCAATTGGACTGCAACAATGTCTGTCAGCGGAATTACTGAAGGTAGAATCAAGTTCACAAAAACACACCACACCACTTGCTCAGATAGTTAAAAACTGTAGAACTCCAACAACCGCTAGAGACTTCTAAAGTGCTGCATTGCCAGTACAAATCAATTAGTAACTGACCTGTAAATAATTGACAATACTTTTAAATACAGGTAGCTTTGATAGGAACATCTAACTGCCGCACTGGTTTTCAACTGCTGAAGATTAAAAAAGAATGTGAGCTGGATTGTTTAAAAATGGTTAACTTGGGTTCAGATCAGTATTATTTGCTGATTGATGTGTTGTTCTGCCTCCTCTGTATATTTTCCATGAACAGTTCCTGCACATTTGCCAATGCCTTCACTAAAATGACATCTCACATGGCCTGCATTAGAATCATGTATATGCCCCACCATCTCCAGTTTAGAAGCAGAAATGAGGCTAACTATCTGAGTGCTAAGATGCCAAGGTCTGCTACAACGCTAAGAGACTTTTAGATGAGATGTTCAATATCTAGTTTTAAGAACCAGCTGTGACTATACGATACTTCGACAACCATTTTTAAATATGTATTTGTTTTAATAAGTCACATCAGACATTGTTCTGAATTTATGGTATTTAAATATTCTACTTTCTGCAAGAACTTTGGCACAGAAAATGCAATAGAGAAACCTGACATCGAATCCACAAAATTCCATTCATCAAATGGAAGTATTTTTGAAAAGAAACATTTTCCTGGAATAAAAGTAGAAAATAAATGCTTAAGTATTCCAACTGAAAAACAGAAAAGAGTTTGCTCACTCTTGTCCATATTTTTCCCACATATTTGGAGTTTTATTTATTCGTGTTCCTAAAATAATATGAAAAGTGGAAGAAAATTTCTTTTTGTTTGGGCATAGATATGAAAATTAATTTAAAGCTGGATTGATGTTTTTAGGTGACTTCAAAGATAACTGAAATTTGTGCAATGTTGCATGAGGCATGTGAAAGGGAGCATGTAGCTACTATCAAAACCAGTGCTAGTTAGTGGGTGAAGTTTTAAAACACTCCTAAAAATGGAGATTTGGTCTTATCTGTTGCTGTTCAGCTGGCAGGGGAAAGCTGCTCTTGATTGTCGCTGAGGAGGGAGGAGATTGACTTCACAATTCCTGAAGAAGGGCTTATGCCCGAAACGTCGATTCTCCTGTTCCCTGGATGCTGCCTGACCTGCTGCGCTTTTCCAGCACCACATTTTCAGTTCACAATCCACTAGCCCTGGCTTTGTATCTGTACTTTTCAAAATGTGAAATCAACAGGTCGAGAAGAAACAAAGACAATGCAATATAATGTGAGCTAAACAAGATATACAAATTAAGGTGGTAAACCTGTTTCATCGAAATTCCCTTGTCTGTGTAATAAAGGTGAAAAACACCTCAATCCTCCTTGCAAAGGGAAGGAAGGAATAATGTGTCACATATCAATAGATCTCTGGAGATGCAATTTTAACTCCAAGCATGGAATGTGCAAACAGTGGGTGGAACTTTTGCCTCTTGCTGTCATTTTGGGAGTTGGATTCCATCATCATGAAACAAATGCTTTGTAAACCTCAAATGTGGATCCTTTCATCAGCCACCCTATTATCAAGTGGCCCACAAACCAAACCAGTTGCTTCTCAGTTCATAGGGGAGGGTTGAGGCTGCAACTTCTTCCTCTGGCCCCACAAATAGAAATTCTGAACTTAATGTGTCTTTGCCCTGAAGAATCATGGAGAAAATGCCTGTTCCATCCAGTTAACTGTTGAAAGTCCAGTGGAAGTCAGGTTGCTATGGTATGATTATTCCCTCTGGTTTGGATGTTATTTGTAATAGGATCATGAATTTAAAATTGTCATTGAGAGAAGGAACAGAAAGCCATGAAGCAATTCTTTACATAGAGAGTGGCATACGCAAGGAGTACTTTGGCACTGGTGTAAGTGCATAGCATCTTTTAGGACAATTTTGATCAAATTTGGAACAGAGGAAGTTACAAAGCATAAGGGAATGAAATTCAATGATACTAGTTTTGAAATCCTCCAGTAAAGTCCATGCATTTTCACAGTTGATTGAGTAGGACATCTGTGCCTTAACTTGAAGGCTTATGTTTATTACTGCTGCATTTTTTCCTTTACTGACTGATTTTAAATTAACTATCCTACAAATTGACAATGGTTGGTTGAATGTCAGAAATGGTATAGGTTGTCGCCATTTGCAATTTGTTTAACCAAGAGTCTGTGACTTTGAAGTGGCTATAAAAACGAAACATTGTAGTCCCTCTTGGATATGTCTGACTGTTAAATCATAAATGTAAACTAAGGGGACGGGGAAAGTATTTTGTTTTGAAAGTACGACTTGGCCTTTGTGATGGTTTTAAATAAAACACAAATTTAACAGGAGAGCCTAGCTGTGCCCTACTTAACTAATCAATAAAATAATTCATAGACAACAAAAAATTAACTAAATTATACGTTACCTAACTGATAAAATGCAGTAAACTGGACGTTTTCCTTTCACAATTCACTGACAATTATTTTGGAGATCAGGGAGAGCTGTGGAAAGATTTTGTGTTCAACTGACCTTGTGAAGAGTCTATAATAATATGTTTGTTTTGAATTTCATTTCAAATAATATCTCAGTTATAAACTAAATGAATAAATTGGAATCTTATGCAGTTACTAATAATGCTCCATTGTTGGTACAATCTTACTGATTAAAAGTTGATCACTGAGAAAAAACACAAGTTGCAGTTGGGGACTTCATACGCATTCTGCTTACCTTTAAATCAAATTAAAATAATTAATAGGAATGCTACTCATATGACCTGTTTAATGTTCTGCTCGAGGGCATGAATTTCAGCTTTTGGAGTCTTGTTCTTTTATAATCTTAATATTCAATAAAAGTATTTCACATTTGTGGAGTGTTTCTTAGGTTCTGCCACAGGAGAACTGAAGGAAAATATAGCTGCAAAGGCACAAAGAACAAGTTGATTTAGGCAGAGACATAGCAACTGTCTTGACAACAAACTGATCAAAAATCAGAATTGAAGTAAACAAAGAGAGGAAATTCAGCATCTTTAGGGTGATTGGATATTGGCTGCCCATCATGTGACTCACCACCTTACTTTCCTTTCCATTTGGGTACTGCTTCATTGGAGGTGGATGAACAGCGGGATCTCAGATACCCCAATGTAAAATTTCCTGACAAGTGGTTATGGTAAACAAGCACTCGAAAACAGAAGATGACCTTTGGGTGGAAGATGGATGGAGAAGTGAAAATAATAAAAGAAATGACTAATTTATGCAAAACAATTGCTCAGGACATTATAATAAGGGAAATGTATTTTAACTTTGGGCAGTCCATGATATAAAGCACACAAAAACCATTCGGAATTTACAGCATGGATTCACCAGGCTGATAAAGTAAAGGGAAAGATGCCATAGTCCCACTTATCCATTAGACAGAGAGGTGACCAGGAGTGGTCTAACCTGAGGGTCATCACACCTCAGGCAATGGAGAGGTTGAGAAGGAGAGTCCATCACGATAACCTCAGCTAGTATGGGAATTGCATCCACACTGTTGACGTCACTCTGCATTTGAAACCAGCCGTCTGGACAACTGAGCTAAGCTAATTTCAATGCAATGAAATTTGTTGGATTCTATAACAGACTTTGCCATATGACTGCCTGTGTAGTAAAAAGAAAATTTATCTCAAACACGTTTTGTTGCACCAAGAGTCTTGGTTTTTCACATTTTGCAAATGATGTGACACCACTTGAAAGTCCTGAAAGAAGAGTGCACAGAAACAAGCATCAACAAAGCTGGACTATAAATCAAAACAAATTATGCAAAACAAATTGTGTCATGTGGAATGGATGACACTAGTGTTTGCATCAAACTCAGAGAAGAGGCACCAAAGCACCTAGTCCTCTTCTTTCTCTGAAGTTCAACTTTGCAGCAATGTTTTTATTGGAAACAACTTATTTGTTAAAGTAAGCCAACATCTCAGACAAAAGGGTGTTACGTAGCTTGGTCATAAAGAATCATAGAGTCATAGAGATGCACAGCACGGAAGCAGACCCTTTGGTGTAACTCATCAATGCCAACCAGATATCCCAACCCAATCTAGTCCCACCTGCCAGCACCCGGCCCATATCCCTCCAAACACTTCCTATTCATGTACCCATCCAGATATCTTTTAAATGTAGCCTCCACCACTTTCTCTGGCATCTCATTCCATACACATATCACTCTCTTCGTAAAACAGTTGCCCTGTAGGTCTCTTTTATATCTTTCCCCTCTCACCTTAAACCTATGCCCTCTAGTTCTGGACTCCCCCGCCCCAAGGAAAAGACTTTGTTTATTTGTCCTATCCATGCCCCTCATGGATTTTGTAAACTTCTCTAAGGTCACCCCTCAGCCTCCCAACGCTCCAGGGAAAACAGCCCTAGCCTCTTCAACTTCTCCCTATAGCTCAAATCCTCTAACCCTGGCAACATCCTTGTAAATCTTTTCTGAACCCTTTCAAGTTTCACAACATCTTTCCGATAGGAAGAAGACCAGAATTGCATGCAATATTCCAACAGCGGCCTAAACAATGTCCTGTACAACCGCAACATGACCTCCCAACTCCTGTACTCAGTACTCTGACCAATAAAGGAAAGCATACCAAACGCCTTCTTCACTATCCTATCTACCTGCAACTCCACTTTCAAGGAGCTGTGAACCTGCAATCCAAGGTCTCTTTGTTCAGCAACACTCCTGAGGAACTTACCATTAAGTGTATAAGTCCTCCTAAGATTTGCTTTCCCAAAATGCAGCACCACACATGTATCTAAATTAAACTCCATCTGCTACTTCTCAGCTCATTGGCCCATCTGATCAAGATCCTGTTGTAACCTGAGGTAACCTTCTTTGCTGCCCATTACAACTCCACTTATGGTGTCATCTGCAAACTAACTAACTATACATCTTATGCTCACATCCAAATCATTTATGTAAATGACAAAAAGTAATGGACCCAGCACTGATCCTTTGGCATTCCATTGGTCACAGGCCTCCAGTCTGAAAAACAACCCTCCACCACCACCCTCTGTCTTCTACCTTTGAGCCAGTTCTGTAACCAAATGGCTAGTTCTCCCTGTATTGCATGAGATCTAACCATGCTCACCAGTCTCCCATGGGGAACCTTGTTGAATGCCTTACTGAAGTCCATATAGATCACATCTACCGCTCTGCTCTCATCAATCCTCTTTGTTACTTCTTCAAAAAACTCAATCAAGTTTGTGAGACATTATTTCCCATGCATAAGGCCATGTTTACTATCCCTAATCAGTCCTTGCCTTTCCAAATACATGTGCATCTTGTCCCTCAGGATTCCCTCCAACAACTTGCCCATCACCGAGGTCAGGCTCAATGGTCTTTAGTTCCTTGGCTTGTCCTTACCAACCTTCGTAAACAGTGGCAGCATGTTAGCCAACCTCCAGTCTTCCGGCACCTCACCTGTGACTATCGATTATACAAATCTCTCAGTAAGAGACCCAGCAATCACTTCCCTAGGTTCCCACAGAGTTTGAGGGTACACCTGATCATGTCCTGTGGACTTATCTACTTTTATGCGTTTCAAGACATCCAGCACTTCCTCCTCTGTAATATGGACATTTTGCAAGATGTCACCATTTATTTCCCTATATTCTATATCTTCCATGCCCTTTTGCACAGTAAATATTTGTTTAGTATCTGCCCCATCTCCTGCGGCTCCACATAAAGGCTGCCTTGCTGATCCTTGAGGGGTCCTATTCTCTCCCTAGTTACCCTTTTGTCCTTAATGTATTTGTAAAAACCCTTAGGATTCTCCTTAACCCTATTTGCCAAAACTATCTCATGTCCCCATTTTGCCATCCTGATTTCCCTCTTAGGTATACTCCTATTGTCTTTATACTCTTCTAAGGATTCATTTGATCTATCCTGTCTATACCTGACATATGCTTCCTTCTTTTGCTTGACTAAACCTGCAATTTCTTTAGTCATCCAGAATTCCCGATACCTACCAGCCTTTCCTTTCACCGAATAGGAATATACTTTCTCTGGACTCTTGTTATCTCATTTCTGAAGGCTTCCCATTTTCCAGCCATCCCTTTACCCGCAAACATCTGCCCCCAATCAGCTTTTGAAAGTTCTTGCCTAATACTGTAAAAATTGGCCTTTCTCCAATTTAGAACTTCAACTTTAGATCTGGTCTATCCTTTTGCATCACTATTTTAAAACTAACAGAGTTATGGTCGCTGACCCCAAAGTGCTCCCACACTGACTCCTCAGTCACCTGCCCTGCCTTATTTCCCAAGAGTAGGTCAAGTTTTGCACCTTCTCTAGTAGGTACATCCACATACTGAATCAGAACATTTTGTTGTACACACTTAACAAACACCCCTCCATCTAAACCCTTAACACAATGGCAGTCCTAATCTATGTTTGGAAAGTTAAAATCCCCTACTATAACCCCTCTATTATTCTTACAGATAACTGAGATCTTCTTACAAATTTGTTTCTCAATTTCCCTCTGACTATTAGCGGGTCTATAATACAATCCCAGTAAGGTAATAATCCCTTTCTTATTTCTCATTTCCCCCAAATAACTTCCCTGGATGTATTTCCGGGAATATCCTCCCTCAGTACAGCTGTAATGCTATCCCTTATCAAAAATATCACTCCCCCTCCTTTCTTGCCTCTCTTTCTATCCTTCCTGTAGCGTTTGTATCCTGGAACATTAAGCTGCCAGTCCTGTCCATCCCTGAGCCATGTTTCTGTAATTGCTATGATATCCCAGTCCCATGTTCCTAATCATGCCCTGAGTTCATCTGCCTTCCCTGTTAGGCCTCTTGCATTGTCATAAATGCAGTTTAATTTATCAGTCCTACCTTGTTCTCTGCTTTGTCCCTGCCTGCCCTGACTGTTTGACTCACCTATGTTTTCAACTGTACCAGTCTCAGATTGAAATCTCTCCTCACTATCTCCCTGGGTCCCCCCCGCCACACCCCAACCTTCCTAGTTTAAATCCTCCCGAGAAGCTCTAGTAAATCTCCTTGCCAGTATATCAGTCCTCTTCCAATTTAGGTGCAATCCATCCTTCTTGTACAGCTCACGCCTATCCCAAAACAAATTCCAATGATCCAAAAATATGAATCCTTCTGCTGTACACCAGCTCCTCGGCTATGCATTCATCTGCTCCATCCTCCTATTCCTGCTCTCACTAGCTTGTAGCACCGGGAGTAATCCAGATATTACTACTCTCGAGGATCTCCTTTTTAAATTCCTGCTTAACTCTTGGTAATCTCCCTTCAGAATCTCAATCTTTTCCCTTCCTATGCCATTGATTCCAATGTGTACAATGACCTCCTACTGGCCCGTCTTCCCCTTGAGACTATTCTGCACCCATCTTTGATCCCAGCACCAGGGAAGCAACACACCATTCTGATTTTTTGCTGCAGGCCACAGAAATGTCTCTCTGTACCTTGGGCTAGGGAGTCCCCTAACACAATCAATTGTTTGGAACTTGATGTACCTCTCATGACGTGAGATATGCTCAGGATATCAAGATCCTGGTTACTGTGCCAAGTACTGAAAGGGTAGCTGAACAGAAAAACAAAACTTTGAAGGCCAAGAATCATTTGGCAGATATTTGTAAAGAGTTTTTTCAAGCTGCTGTCACCTACAAAAAGGCACTGCAGTTAGCCAAAAAGAAGGAAACTAGAAGTGACTGCTGCTGCATTTAGGCAGAACTCAAAATATACATTTCCCTTCTCTTGTCCCATTGCCCTGCACAACACCACTTCCTGATGGTGTCCTTCACTGGTCTGATCCTGTAGTTTAGAAGGATGGTACAATGCACAACCAGGTTAATATTAGTATTGACTGAGTGTAACAAAGGTATGGAAATAAAATTACTTAAAATTTGTAATTGAGAGTAGAACATTCAATCACTAAATTGTTTGAGAATAGATGCAAGAGTGGATCTTGTACTTGATTGTAGTGGTGGAGTACTAGTTATGATGTGTTTACTGTATGCTAAATGACAAACCAGTAGTTTCTTTTGTAAGCAACCAATACACCTGGCTTTTCAGTCTCAACTAACAATACACTTAGTAGTATGTGCATTGTCATGAGATGCAACTTTACAATAAAATGTGTCTGTACCTTAAATAATCTGTTCAAGCAGCTAATTGGTATAATTTAGGTGCTGAATGCTTCATGACAAATACACGTGTAGAAAGGATATTGTACATTCTGACAAAATAAGTTATTTTTATAGTGTCAACAACTGCTTTCATTAAACTAGCATGAATGATTATTTTTTGGTAAGTCATTGAATAATGAGATTTTAAAAATTAATATCAAAATGGTATATTATGGAAACTTACATCAGAGTAATGTGTGTTTTGTTCAATGTTGCACTTAAGTAATGAGGAATGTGACAGCTGTAATTCAAATATCTAAAGAGCACATTGCTAATTATAGGAATTCATTTTGATCTACTTACATCTCTAATTCTACTAAAGAGCACATACACATATGAATGATTAATGAATATGACTCAATGGTTCAAATTGTTCAAGTTTTCTCGGCTGAAGAAGTTGACTGCCATTTCAGCAAAATACTTGTCCCCATTAAAAGGGATTTATGCTGTTAATTATGGTAATTTTTTTGTGGTGAGCTGAATTGACAGTTAATGTACAAATACAGCAATTTTGTCAAGTCACTGTTTGCTGCTACACAGTACACAAGATATCTCTTCTTTACCACAATTTGCAGGATGGTTTACATATTCCCAATGATGAGAGCTAGTAAAGCTGGTAATTAAAACAGGAATGTTGAAATTACTTGGCAGATCTGGCAACATGTGTGGAACGAAAAGTGATAATTAACATTTTAGGACACTGATTACTTTTTGAAGTTCTGATGGATGAACGTTGACCTGAAACTCGAAAACTGATTTTCTCTCTTTGGTTGCTTTCAGACTTGCTGAGTACTGCCAACATTTTCTTCTGGTTTACCTGTTTCCAGAATCTGCAGTATTTTACCTTAGAATTAAACTGTGATATTTGTGTTGGAAATACCAGGATTGTATGGGATTTGGACGTGGTCTTGCAAGCTCATTTTCTTTCTCACATTTTCAGGCCTGCAAGTACTACAATTCCAATTGGAATATAGTGAACTACAAGTATGAAGAGTATTCAGGGGATCTTAAACAGTTACCTCGGTAAGTCTTTTTTAAAAAGATACTCTAATTTTAATCTTTGGTAATATTGTTGTTTATTTTATCTTAACTTGATCCACAACTGTTGAAAATCTGAATGCTGAAAATGTGTTGCTGGAAAAGCGCAGCAGGTCAGGGAGCATCCAAGGAGCAGGAGAAGGGCTCATGCCCGAAACATCAATTCTCCTGCTCCTTGGATGCTGCCTGACCTGCTGCGTTTTTCCAGCAACACATTTTCGGCTCTGATCTCCAGCATCTGCAGTCCTCACTTTCTCCTAGAAAATCTGAATGCCCCTATAATATTATTTGCTCATAATTGAGGAATGTTTGGTGCCTTATTTGTGCCTTGAAACAGATAATACATTTTTGATTAAAGGTCAATGTTACAGTATTGTTTCACATAAACAAATTTGGAGTTGAAATATACGTGATTAATACATAATTTCCTTAAAGTGGGTTGAAAATTTCTGTCTATCTCACAGCGTTCCCACTTATTTTGACAACAGTGTAATGCAGGAAACTGGCACTGATTGATGAGCAGGACAGTTAAAGTGAGGGTATTGTAATGAAGGGAAGAGATTGGGAGTTTGGTCCTTTTCCAACCAAATCAACTGATTAATTCATTCGAGTCAGAAAATATGCTGTAATCTTGTAGTTTTATACCAAAATCATACGCAATTACATTTATTACAACAGTACTTGCTTAAAAACTCTACAATATTAAATAGATATTATTGCTAAGGGTACAAAACAATGAGAGAGAGAGTTGTTTTGGAGAGTCTGAATTTATATATTTATATAGTTAAAAAAGGTGTTCAGAATAACCAGAAATGTGTTTCCTTTCTAGGAAACAGTTTAGACCAGATAAGCTGCCTTCGCATACATTTGAGATTGACCATGATGATATTGAGAAAGATGAGGTAGGTATACGTGACAAAATCATTGTTCAATTTAACAGTTATGTTTACTTCCCATTTCTGTAATCACAGATTTGCTCAGTGACTCTAAACCTAAACATAAAATTCAGTCTGCAATTAAATCATAATTATCGACAGTTATAATGTAAATAAAAGCACAATGATGAGACAAGACAAAAGAGAGTATTTCCACTTAGCTAGGAGAATTTACTTTGCTTGTATTCAACGAAATTTCTGTTATTCCAGCTCAAAAGTAGTACTTCTGACATGTGTCATCAAAATGCAATATTTAACAGCCTGACAGAGATGAGCAGCAATTGTACTTGATACACAGTGGAGCACAAGGTTGCTGAAATACAACATTTTTTGGTCACATTTTTCCGTTGTGTTGCTTTCTTTTCTCCTTTAGTTACCTTATGTCATTTAGCAAGTTTAGGTGATGTTTAGCCGTCAGGTGAATGGACTAAACCCCTGACTACTAAATGTCGCACGCAATTAACCATGTTATGAGAGAGATGTGGCCTTTTCTTTCTGCCTTTCTTAGATCCATTTGTAAGTTTAGGAATTCACTGTTTGGATAATTGAGATCACAGTATATGAAATTTGAGAAGTACAATCCTTTCATAATGGGAGAGCCTTTGTTGTAAATCTTAGAAGCCAGAGGGAAATTTGGTACCATGTAAGGAATTTGATTTATTAGTTTTGTTTATGGTAGCTGTTTCAAATTGGAAAGTTGAAAATCACACAGCACCATGTTATAGTCCAACAGACAATCACCTGATGAAGGAGCAGAACTCTGAAAGCTAGCGCTTCCAAGTAAACCTGTTGGATTATAACCTGGTGTTGTGTGATTTTTAATTTTGTACAAGCCAGTCCAACACCTGCACCTCCAAATTATAGTTTCAAAGTGGAGTTCGCAATTTTAATTGTTTCATTTGAAGATGTATTGCTCTTGATGTGACCTGTTCTCATGTATATATGTAATTATGACATAATTCTCACATTACACTGTATTAGGGATCATTGCATCATCTCTCTAGTAGGTTAATATTAAGTAATCCTGAAGTCATACAGATGTCTATATTTCATTTGTACATCCTTCAAACTGCATGGATACAACATACTGTACAAAACATTACTATAATTTGTTTGGGAGAGGAGGTGAGGAGAGAAGAAATTTAATTAACTCAGAAGTGAAACATCAATGTGTTCCAACTTTTATAATTTATAGGACACCACATCTCTATCGTCTTCAAAAGGAGGGGGTGGTGGTGGTGGAGGAATGAGCGTTTACAAGTCTGGCTGGCTTTACAAAGGGAATTTCAATAGCACTGTGAATAACAGCATTACTGTCCGAGTAAGTTATTCTTTCCTTAATTGATTCCGTTAACATAGCAAGATTTGTTTAAAATTTTACAATGCAGAACTGTTCCAACTATTAGAACAAAGCAAACTGAACAAACATTGTTTTCAGCAGTATTAGTTTGCAAATATTACTTTCCTGAAAAGGTTAAAAAGTTCAATATTAGCTCCTGGCAATTTCTAGCTTTGATATTTTAGCAAATGTAACGTTGTTTTGCTCTCCAAATTATTGAAATGTCTTGCTGATTCAAGTACAAAATACTGCTGGAAATCTCATATAAAAACAGAAAATGCTGAAAATATTCAGCAGATGCAAGGGCCAAAATAATACTCCAGGTTGATGACCAATATGTAGTTTTGTAATCTGGGAAATCTAAACCTGAGCCTACACACAGGCTGTATATGAAAATTGTGATCTATAACCTCTGTTTGGCTTCTGCATCATTCAGAAGTGTTTTGTCCACAGTACTGTTTATTTTACAGAAACATTCATTGCACATCCTGCACCTCCATGCAATAATCCCCCTTTCAGTCTGTTGTTTTATCTTTCAGATCAGATGTGTCTCTACTTATACAATAATGCCTTATTCATGTACAATCAACAACCAACCTTGTTGTAATGGAGCCCAGAGGAAGATGGAACAATCTCCCCATATTTTCAATAAGGCTCTTTATGAGCCTCCAGATTCAACAATTTCAGGCCATAACCTCTACCTCCATTTTTTGGGACAGGATTTGAGAGTGATGATCCTGGTCACGTTTTATACCTCAACTGGATTTATCATTTGTTTCTTTATTGTCCCATTGTTACCCACTTCTGTTTTTGCATTTAACTTCCACATTTTTCTGCTTAAAACCTGTTGCATTTCTAACATTTTACAGTTCTGACGAAAGATCATTGAACTGAAACATGAAGGATGAAATTGGAGGTGATCTGACCAGTGTATTAGTTTACCAGCATTATCCAGGTCACAGTCCGGGAAGAGTTTCAGACATCCTTCCTCACCTGGCTATACCTGTGGCCACAGACTGCCTTTGGAAGGATGGCCTTTTCACTCTGATGGTCCAGTCGCAGTGCCATTTTCAAGTTCGCATCACGTTTTGAGAGCATACCTGAAGATGGAGCTTTCTTCTCTCTCCCTTAGTGCAACAACAGGCTGCAGCTCCTTCAATAGGCCCTTCAGCTTTGATAATTTGCCTGTCATCCTTAGTTGGATGGCAAGCATGATCTCTGGCCACTGTTTAGCCAAACAAGACAAAAGCAATGCTTGATGACTGTTCTTAACAAAGTGACTTTGATCTCAGGGCTTGCCAAATTTGCTCACTAACTCTGATTCTCCCTCTTTAGATACAAGCTGATCTGCTGAGGTGTTTTTGCATTTTCTGTGTTTAGAACTAGATCGTGGTAGTTTAATGATCTCACATTTGTTCAGATTTTTTGTCTATCTGGGTATAATATTAAAATTTACTCTGTTTTGCAGTCTTTTAAAAGGCGATACTTCCAGCTAACACAGTTATCAGATAACTCATACATTATGAACTTTTACAAAGATGAAAAAATCTCAAAAGAACCTAAGGGTTGTATCTTCCTGGACTCTTGTACAGGTGTCCTTCAGGTAAGAGTGTGCTGTCAACTTGTATTAAATCAAAGGTCCATACCGCCTTGCAAAATTCAAAGCTTTTTAAATACTTCTGGTTATTATCTACTCTGATCAATTTATTGCATACTAAAAACTCTGGAATGGCAACACTAAAATTGCAGTTGTTGATAACTGTGAGCATGTTTTGTCACACACGTGGGGAATTCATTGCTATAGTGCCACTTTCATAAGAGCTTTGAATAAGGAAAGGACTGAAGAAGCTAAGCAGTTGACTGAACTCAAAGTAACTACAGGCTGTCACAGCCAAATTTGATCTTACATAAAATGGAGCTGTGAAATTTTCATCCAAAGTGAAAAAATAAACAGCTCGGCTCAAATGATATAAATATAGTTAACTAGGAAATTAATACAATCGCTCAAATGAACAAAGGCAACCAAGAATTATTTTTATTCATTCGTGCCAGGTTGACATTGCTGGTTGGATCGTTACTTATTGCCCGTGTATTGTTGCCGCTAAGAAAGTGGTAGTGAGCTGCTGTTTGAACTACTGCCTCATTTATACTAGGTACACTCACAATGGTGTTAAGGAGGGAGTTTCAGGATTTGACCTGGCAACACTAAAATGGCAATGTAGTTTCAATTCAGAATGGTGAATGGCTTGGAGTGGAACTTGAAAATGGTGGTCTTCCCATATATCTGCTGCCCTTGTGAGTTTTGGAAGGTGCAGTTTCAAGAGCCTGTGTGAATTTCTCCAGTGCATCTTGTTGATAGTACACACTGCTGCGACAGATTGGGTGACAGGTGGAGAGAGTAAATGCATGTGGATGTAGTGCTAATCAAGTGAGCCGCTGTGTCTTGGATGGTGTCAAGCTTCTTGAAACTGCATTCATCCAGACAATTGGTGAGTATTCCAACACACTTCTGACATGTGCCTTGTAGGTGGTGTACTGGCTTTGGTGAGTCAGTTACTTGCTGCAGGCCAACTCTTGTATTTATATGGCTAATTCAGTTCAATTTCTGGTGAATGGTAACCCCCAGGATGTTGATATCACAGGATTCAACAATGGTAATGCCAATGAATGTCAAGGGCAATTTTTGTATTGTCTTTATGAAGATGCTGTTGCCTGGCACCAGTGTGGAATGTTACTTATCACTGTCAGCCCAAACCTGGATAATGACCAGGTTTTAATGCATTTGGACATGGACTGCTTCAGTATCTGAGAAGTTGTGAATGGTGTTGAACACGATATGAAGATAGTGAACATCCCCATTTCTGACTTTATGATGGAGGGAAGTTATAGATGAAGCAGCTGAAGATGTTTAAGCCTCGGACACTACCCTGAAGAATTCCTGCAGCGATGTCCTGTTGCTGAGGAGCTGACCTGGATTTTCCCTTGCCCTGAAATCCTTTATTCCAACGTAGATTAGACTGTATGGAATCCCCATCATAAAAAGCTCGGAAGGAAATGCTTGATTAAATTGAATTTTCTGCAGGGCAATTCCACTAAGCCTGGAATATTCTTAAAGTCTTCCTTAGATCGGAGACTTTAGATGTTTCTGATGAAATCATGTAAAATTATTTGGAAAAAGTTATTCTGTTAGACTATGTCTAACTCCTGACTAAATATTAAAGTGATCCCACACTTACCTCATACACCCTAAACCAGTTGACCCACAGTCCATGTGCATCTGCCATACTAAGGCCCAATTCCGATGTTGAGACCTGCCTCCCCCTTTCTCCCCCCTCCCACCAAACCTGAGCTGACATCACTAGCCTCTCTCTACATAACCAGACCCACTATAAGTGATCTGACACTATCCTTCCCCCACTACATACAACTACATTGCTGACCCCTTCCTTCTGCTGGGCCCAACTCAATGTCCCAGCTCCATCTACCATCCCTCCCCCAAACCCCCTCACACCAGTGCTACCACCGTCACCATCACTGGATCCACCTGACTATCCCCTAGCCAGACCTGATTTCTTCCACCTGCTGCATTACTCACCATGCCACCTTGCACCTTGGCACCCTATCCAGTCAGCATCATGCCCCATACTACCTGTGTGAGATTGCCACTCCTCAAAACATCCATTGTCATATTTCATGATAGACAAGGGAATCTTGATGTGGGTGCAGACAGGAAAGTGAATCTGAGACCACAACCAGCTAAGTAATTTTGTCATTATGCGGCAGAACAGACTCAAAGGGTCAAATTGCCCACTCTTGCTCCTAGCTTCCTATTTGCAATGTTAAATACAGATTCTACTTATTTCTTTCTAGTCCCCCTCTGTTGGCATGGTGTATGATAGCCATAGGTGTACACCATACCTAGTGATACTTTCAATGTGCTTTAAATTGAAGAATTTTGACCTAGTGACAGTGAATGAACAGTGATTATTGTTCCAGGTCAGTTTGATATGAAGTTTAGAGGGTAACTTACAATGTCGAAAAGTGTGGTGCTGGAAAAGCAAGGAGGTCAGTCAGCATCCGAGGAGCAGGAGAGCATAAGCCCTTCACCAGAAGCTTACAATGTCCAATGTGATTCATGTAGCTTAGCATTGGAGTGGTCATGAGTCTGCAAGGTACTGTAGAAGAAACCTTGCTAAATTGCTGTGGTGCATCTTGTATATAGTGCACACTGCTGCTATACCGTGTCAGTGATATAGGATATGAATGTTTAACATGGTGGCTAGACTCCAGATTCTTTGTCCTGGACAGTGTCAAACATCTTCTATATTGTTGAAGATATGGTCATCCATCACATTCCTAATTGTGTCTTCATTGATGAGAGAGAGATTTTAGGGAGTTGGGAAATGAGCTTCTCACTGCAGAATTCCAAGACTTTGGTCTGTAATCGTAGTCATATTTTTTAAAATGGCTGGTCCAGTTCAATTTCTGATCATTGGTGACCAGGATATTGAGAAAGGGGGAGAACCCACAATGGTAATACCATTGAATGTAATGATAAGATGTTTATATTCTATCTTGTTGCAGATAGTTATTGCCTGGTGCTAGTGTGGTGTGGGTGTTACTTGCCACTTATTAGCCTAAGCCTGGATGTTGCCTGTGTCTTTCTGCATATGGGCGTTGATAGTTTCTGATCTGAGCAGTTGCAAACGACACTGAGCCTTGTACAATCATTAACAAATATCCCCACTTCTGACCTTATGATAGTTATTGATGAAGCAGCTGAAGCTGGTTTGACTAAGGACATAATCCTGAGGAACTCTTGCAGAAGTGTCCTGAAGCTGAAATAATTGCCCTCCAGTAACCCCAACTAATTTCCTTTGTGCTTAGTGTTCTTTAACTACTGGAGAAATGTTTATTCCTAATTCCTATTTAGTCTAGTATTGGTAGGGCCCCTTGTTGCTATATTCAGTGAAGTGTTTCCTTGATGTCATGGACAGTCACGCTTGTAAAACATAGAACAGCACAGCAAAGGAACAGACTCTTCAGCCCATCATGTCTGTGCTGACCATGATGCCATTCTAAACTAATCCCATCTGCCTGCACATGGTCCACATCTCTCTAATCCCTGCCTGTTTATGTGTCTGTATAAATGCTTTTAAACTTTGCTAATGTATCTGCTTCTGCCACCTCCCCCAGCAGTGTGTTCCAGGGACCTACCACCATGATGCCATTCTAAACTAATCCCATCTGCCTGCACATGGTCCACATCTCTCTAATCCCTGCCTGTTTATGTGTCTGTATAAATGCTTTTAAACTTTGCTAATGTATCTGCTTCTGCCACCTCCCCCAGCAGTGTGTTCCAGGGACCTACCACCATGATGCCATTCTAAACTAATCCCATCTGCCTGCACATGGTCCACATCTCTCTAATCCCTGCCTGTTTATGTGTCTGTATAAATGCTTTTAAACTTTGCTAATGTATCTGCTTCTGCCACCTCCCCCAGCAGTGTGTTCCAGGGACCTACCACCCTCTGTGTAAAAAGCTTTCCTTGTACATCTTCTTAAAACCCAGGCCTCAAATTCAACACTTTGATCTGTGGTTGGACCAAGACTGTAATGAGGACAGGAACAGACTGGACCTGGCAGAAATTCAGCTGAGTATTTGTGACACGATTACTACTGTATTGGTGTTGCTTGATTTCCCGACTGTGCCCCTTCCATCATTTTGTTGATGATTGAGTGGGGGCTGATGGGTGATAATCAGTTGGATTGGATATTTTCTGCTTGCTTGTATAGGACATAATGGGCAAGTTTCCATATTGTCAGTTGGATACTGGTGTTACTGTCTGTTAATGTAGCTGCACATTAGTTTGTTAGGAGAAAGTCAGGATTCCAGATGCTGGAGAGTCAGAGTCAAAAAATGTGGTGCTGGAAAAGCACAGCAGGTGGGGCAGCATCCGAGGAGCAGGAGAGTTGACGTTTTGGGCCTATGCCCTTCATCAGAAATGTGGAGAGGGAAGAGGGCTGAGGAAGAAAGGGGGGAGTGGGATGGGCAGGTAGTTGGGAAGGCGATAGGTGGATGCAGGTGGTGGTTAATGGTGATAGGTCAGTGGGGAGGAGGGAGCAGATAAGCGGGAAGGAAGATGGATAGGTAGGACACGTCAAGAAGGCGGTACCAAGTTGGAGGGTTGGATCTGGGATGAGGTAGGGGGAGGGGAGATTTGGAAACTGGAGAAGTTGATGTTGATGCCGTGTGGTTGTCAGGTCCTGAGGCAGAAGATGAAACATTTTTCCTCCAGTTGTCGAGTGGCTTGGATTTAGCAGTGGAGGAGGCCCAGGACTTGCATATCCTTGGCAGAGTGGGAGGGGGAGTTGAAGTGGTCAGCCATAGGGTGGTGGGATTGTTGGGTTTGTGTGGACCAGCAATGTTCCCTGAAACGCTCCATGAGTTGGCGTCCTGTCTCCTCAATGTCAAGGAGACAACACCAAGAGCAACAGATGCAATAGATGAGGTGGATTGATGAGCAAGAAAATCTCTGCCAGATGTGAAGTGATCCTTTGGGGCTTTGGATGGAGGTAAGGGGGGAGATGTGGGAGCTGGTTTTACCCCTTGTGCAGTGGCAAGGGAAGGTGCCGGAAATGGAGGGTGATTTGGTGGGAGGGGCATGAACTGAACGGAGGTGTCACAGAGGGAATGGTCTCTGCGGAATGCAGACAGGGTGGTGATGAAATTATATTTTTGGTGGAGGGGTCTGACAAATTATGACAAACTCACACCCACTCCATTATGGTAGGGTTAAAGGCCGGCATTCAGAGTTGTTTTTGAGCTCTTAGCTTTTGTGTTTGGAGTTAAAGGTTGGCTAATGCAAATGCAATTCATTTGCAATTGAAATTGTGCATACCACTGTAAACAATTTCGATGGATATAAAGTTGCAGGAAGCAGGGTGTGAAACTGCATTTTTTGGATTGCTGTTCATAAATGCAGTAACCTCAAAAACATGGCATTTATCTTCGAACATGTGGGCTGGCTGAACAAGCTGTGACAAATCAAACATACAGAAGGCCACAATGGAAAAAGAACATTGATGGTATAACCACAAGTTACTCCAGTTAGGCCAAGCAGATTTGTCAAAAGCTGTCATTTCAGCCACACTACAGAAGTGTCAATAACGCTTCTTCAAACAATACTTTCTGTTTCCTATTAGAATTTTAAAAACATTTTTATTTGTCTTATGTGCTTAGAAATATCCAGAAATTTTTTTTGAGTATGCCACACTGCATAAGTGTCCAACATTTATCTTGAAAATAGATTTATAAGTAGGAAAAAAACTTTCGTAGTTGGAACAAAAAATCAAAAATACCAAGGCCTTCATCTTTCATGGCATGTCCTACTGGAAATGATATGAGAACAAAACATTTTCTTTTATTTGATCCGGTTAACATCGTAGCGTTTAGGCTGAATTTTCATATCAGAGGTAGGATCATCTGGTGAGATTAATCCTAACTTTGCAGTCACGCCTGTCGAGAGATGACTGGCAGGTGAAATTTCCAGGAGTCCAAGCCCGAAGTGACCAGACTGATGCCTTTTGAAGCAATCAATGGCTCATCCACGTACAATTTCTCAGGTTTTGCCTCTTGACCACTTTAATCCATCCCCTCTGATACTTTCACTCCATCCACATCCTCTCCCTCACTGTCTTCATCCACCACTTGAACATTGTCCACTTTATGAACAGAACACAGCAGCAATTTCCTTTAAAGACAGTAAGAACTCTCTGTGCAAATAGACTCTTTGAACTAACAGCACAAATAATGGCAAGCAGTTCTAAAATGGTTATCTTGCTGGATTGTAGCCAAGAGCCCATAAAACTTCCTGAGTAAATAAGGCTTTAGAACTGTGATCTCAATCGATTTATATACTGAAAGAAATGGGAAATAATTAAATAACTCCACATTATCATACAAGGTCTCACTTCCAATAATGTGAAAGGCACTCTACCTTTTTATATATTGGATGTATTTGAGTCTCACTAATTTAAAGATGTTTATACATTTTCGAGATTGATCTTTTCCTTGAGAGCCTGCCAGTTGATACAAGTAACAGTTTGCGAAACATTTTGTTTGGGTAGTTTTATTTTTCAATCATGGTTGTCCTAACTCACCTTACTGACTATAGATATAACTGATAATCAGGCATTTAATAGTAAGGTAACAAGGAGAGAAATCCATTTTCACTGACCTTTTTAAGATCTTCTCATGTCCAATCCATGGTTCATACTACTATGTAGACAGGTAGGAGGCTCGGAGAACACAGTAAGCCAGGCAGCATCAGGAGGTGCAGAAGTCGACATTTCAGGTGTAACCCTTCTTCCGGACTGGTGGTGGGAGTGGGGGGAGCTGCAGATAAAGGAGGAGGCGGGGGCAGGGTGGTGAAGTGGGAGTAGGTGAAGACAGGTAGAGGGTATGACCTGGTTGGTCAATGGGAGAAATGAATCCGGTCAGCAGCAGGGAGCAGTGGAAGGGAAGGGGACGGGCTCGGATGGGAGTCGGGAGATGGGGAGGGAGGTTATTTGAAATTGAACAACTCAATATTGAGTCCTCTGGGTTGTAGGAAAATAAGATGTGGTTCCTCCAGTAGGAACTGTGGTTTGTTTTGGCAATGGAGGAGGCCAAGGATGGTCATGTTGGAAAGGGAATGATTGGGGAATTGAAATGGGCGGTGACTGGGAGGTCAGGACAGCCCCTGCAGGCCTAGTTGAGATGTTCAGTGAACATTCCCTAAGTTTGTGCTTGTCTACCCGATGTAGAGAAGACCACATCAGGAGCAAACTGGAGTAAACTGGGATGGAAGAGAGGCAGGTGAACCTCTATCTCACCTGGAAGGGCTGTTTAGGACCCTGGTTGGAGGCAAGGATGGTGGTGTAGCAGCAGGTTTTGCATCTTTTCTAGTTGCAGAGGGAAGGTACCTGGGGGTTCGGTGGCAGGGGTAGCGTGAATGAGGACTGTCAGAGGGAATGGTCCTTGTGGAAGGAGTGGGGAGGGGCAGATGTTCTTGGTGGTGGGGGGTACACCACCCCTTCCACACCTCCATTAGGACCCCAAACAGCCCTTCCAGGTGAGACAGAGGTTAACCTGCCTCTCTTCCATCCCAGTTTACTCTATCAGGTGCTCCTGATGTGGTCTTCTCTACATCGGGTAGACAAGCACAAACTTAGGGAATGCTTCACCGAGCATCTCGACTAGGCCTGCAGGGGTTGACCTGACCTCCCAGTCACCGTCCATTTCAATTCCCCCAATCACTCCCTTTCTGACATGACTATCCTTGGTTTCCATTGCCAAAACAAACCACAGCTCCTATTGGAGGACAACACCTTGTCTACCGCCTGTGCACCCTATGGCCTGGAGGACTCAATATTGAGTTCTCCAATTTCAAATAACCTCCGTCCCCATCCACTAACTCCCTTCTCAGACCCTCCCCCTCCCTTCCACTGCTCCCCACCACCAACCGGATTCATTTCTCCCATTGACCAACCAGGTCGTAATCTCTACCTATCTTCACCTATCCCCACTTCACCACCCTGCCCCCACCTCCCCATTTATCTGCAGCTCCCCAGTACACCCACCCCAGTCCTGAAAAAGGGTTACACTTCTCCACCTCCTGGTGCTGCTGGCTTGCTGTGTTCTTCCAGCCTCCTGCCTGTCTATTTTGGATTCCAGCATCTGCAGTTGTTTTTAATCTCATACCACCATGTAGTGGATGTAAAACCCAACAGCCAATAAAGGCCAGCCACTTCCATGAAAAATCAACCTGGGGCAGGTTCTCCGTTAGTCTGCAATGTCATTGGTTTTCTGCAGAAAGATGGGAATGAAGGGATTGTGTTGATGTAGGTTTTATCTATCCTGTCGTGACTTGTCCTTGGATGAGCTTCCCCAATTTGTTATGACTAGTATACACGAGTTCTGGGGCCTACACCAGCAAACACAGGTCTTGGTTCTCACTCATATATAACCCCTGACATTTATTTTGCCTTGACTGCAGTCTTTTCTCCTATCACAATCATAGGTTAAGATACTCAAAGGAGATTACATTTCAGTTTGTAGAACATTGCTCCTCTAGGCACATCTGGGACACTTTCAAGTGTAACTTCCCGGAACTCCTGTCCTGGTAGCCATTGAATTTGTATCAGCAATCATTTGCTGCCTGTCTTTCAGATCAAAAACATGCTGCAATTGAAGTTTGTTATGTCCATAGCTTTGGGACAAGTGACTCATGATTATGACAGCACACACAGGGTTATTCTAGCTTTAGCTTAGGAGCAAGAGAGTCTGAATCAAATACAGGTACACACCGAGCTTGCAAAAACAAACATTCAATCAAAAAAACTCAACTTATTACAGATAAATTTTTATTTGAAAAGCACATGATCCCAGATCCTCGGTGACACACTCTTGCTACATTGCTGAATAATGTGACATTTTCAATGCCGAATCTATCATATTTTGATGCGCATTCAAACCCCTCTTCTATAATAACAACAAAAAAAGCAAAGAATTGGGAAAGGGTAATTGAAATCTGAAAGGGTTCAGAAAAGAATAATAAGGATGTTGCCAGAGTTGGAGGATTTGAACTATATGGAGAGGCTGAATAGGCTGGGGCTGTTTTCCCTGGAGCGTCGGAGGCTGAGAGGTGACCTTATAGAGGTTTACAAAATCATGAAGGGCATGGATAGGATAAATAGGCAAAGTCTTTTCCCTGGGGTCAGGGAGCCCAGAACTAGAGGGCATAGATTTAGAGTGAGAGGGGAAAGATACAAAAGAGACCTAAGAGACAACGTTTTCACTCAGAGGGTGGTACGTGTATGGAATGAGCTGCCAGAGAAAGTGGTGGAGGCTGGTACAAATGCAACATTTAAATGGCATCTGGATGGGTATATGAATAGGAAGGGTTTGGAGGGATATGGGCTGGGTGCTGGCAGTTGGGACTAGGCTGGGTTGGGATATCTGGTCAGTGTGGACGAGTTGGACCGAAAGGTGTGTTTCCGTGCTGTACATCTCTATGACTCTATGACTCTAAATGCAAAATATAAAAGAAAACCAAAATTGCTGGAGAAACTCAACACGTCTGGGCAGCATCTATGGAAAGAAAGCAGAATTAACGTTTCATGTCCAGGGACCCTTCCTCAGACCATCATCTGTATTACCTTGTTAGAAACATGGCAGCAGTGATTTCAGAGGTGTGATGGCAGACTTTTCAATTGAACTGTCTTACTGCTCCACTGTGAAATGAAGAATTGGGAGATGTTTATGAAATATTTATGCTTGAGCAAAATAACTATGACTCATCACAAATCTATTAATGACCTATTTCATGCCAAGGAGAGTACAGTGTAGAAAGCAAGTGTCTTCTAATGTACGAAACAAGAAGCAAATGAGATAATTGATGAATTTTTGCATGCCATTAAAGCAACAAGCAACCACATGTGACTTTGCTGAAATAGGAAATCAAAGCATAAATAATCAAAGGTTGTATACCTAGCCAACTATACTGAGCGGCGCTGAAGGAAAGACAGAAGCTATAAAGAGGTTTCCAAGTAAGCATGAGTACTGTTGCCTTCAGAACCCAGAGCCATTATGTTGGGGCTGACAATCATATGCATAGCACAGCAAAATGGTCAGTGAATGTAGCCATACGTTTTTGTTGTCTGCTGGAAATAACCAATCAGGGACCTTTGCCTGCTCTCAGAGATACAGGAGTTTCTGTCACTGTTGTCGTGATTGTAACGAGGTCAGCCAAGTGGACCTCATAGAATATGAGTTCCCTGATTGGACCAACTTAACAGCCCCCATCAGGGAGCCCTGGCTGACAGATAAGGACAGGAGCATCAGACATCCTGCTCAATCTGAGAGCTGGCTCTGAGGGTGCTGGATCAGTGTTAAGGATTCTCCACATATAAATAAAGGGTGACTAGGTGACAAGATACTGGCTTCTGTGGTGTTATTTCAACTGTCATGGGAACTTTCAATAAACTTTAGGATTTCCCCATTCTTTACAAACCAGAAAGTACTCAAATTTTCCCTTACAACAGTGATGAACCCCTGAAGATTCCCAGGACTTTGGGAATCCCAATCTCACCAAGAAACAAGTACTGCATTTGATGTCAAAGCTGGAAAATGTATCATGCTTATTGGTTTCCACTCATTAATAGGTGTGCCTGCAATTGCTGTCACGACATGATTCCTACACACATCAACAAAATTCTTGGATTGTAAAGCTGATATATGCAAGCAACATGCACATCCCAATCTGCTCTCAGTCTTACACCAGTGGTGACAAGCGCCCATTTCATGTCCAAAAGTATACAGAAAAGAATTATGCTAAATTAAACACAGAGTGACATGTGAAATTCAGAGCTACACTACCCCAACAGGGAGGTAAAATGCTTGTGAAATATGATGGTCATGTTCAAAAGCAAGCAATTCCATACAACATCCATCCATTTCCTGTGACCAAAACAAAATGGTTCATGATCAGTCCAAGCACAGCAGCAAATCCTCACACAAAACACATCAATCCTCAAAACATTGAAGACACTATTCATAAGCATTGAATCCAATTCCAAGTTCAATCTCTCACGTAAAAAGGAGTTAAATGGCATCACACCTGATGTCAGATGATGAGATAAAATGTCCAGCACATATCAATCAGTTATGTTTCAAACGGGGCTATTTTCAGTTATTTAAGAAATCTTTCTTCTAATTGTCTATTGCTGAGCACATTCTTAAAGTAATATTAAAGTTTGCATCCATAATTGTGTTGCTGGTAGAGTTGAATGTTCAAGTAATATTTATTGTTTACAGTTTTGGAAACAAACTATAGAAACATATCATCCTACTGAACTAAGAAGGGATGAGATATAACATATTAAGAATGGCATCGTACATTTTGTCCACTTAAGGCTGCCATACATACATCTACTGGCACAGAAAGAAAATAAATTAGGGGGGCAAAGACAGGCCACAATATATCTTTGCCAGATTAGAATATAGAAAATCCCAAGGCATTTTATAAGCATGTGAAGAGTAATAGGATTACCAGCAAAATAACATGGCCTATTAGAGACCTATGGAGCAATCTGTGCATGGAGCCAGAGGATGTGGGTGAGGTCTTAAATGAATGTTTCTCATCTGTATTCACAAGGGCGAAAGACATTATTGCCAGGGATTTCAGTTAGGATGGTGGGGCTCTGGACCAGTTCAAGATTGGTAATGAGGAGGATATATTCAATGTTTTAGAGTGCATAAATCCCAGGCTGCTGTGAGAGGTAAAAGAGAAGAATGTTGGGACCTTGGTGAATATATTTAATATTTTGCTGGTGACAGTGAAGTGCCAGATAACTGGATGATGGCTAATATGGTTCTTTTGTTCAAAAAAGGCAGCAAGGGTAGGCCAGGCAAGGCAGCAAGGGTAGGACAGTTAGTCTGACATAAGTGGTAGAGAAATTTTTGGAACAGATTCTGAAGGACAGGATTAAGCAATACTTGGAAAGGTAGGGATTAATCACGGATAGTCAGGATGAATTGTTCGAGGGAGGTCCTGTCTGACTAATGTAATTGAGTTTTTTTGAAAAGTAACTAAATATATTGATGAGAATAATACAGTTGATGTGGTTTACACGGACTTCAGTAAGTTCTTTGGCAAGTCCCACATGGGAGGTTGGTCCAAGAGGTAAGATGTTATGGGATCCAAGGCAAGTTGGCAAACTGGCTTTCAAATAAGCGACAAAGGATAATGGTGGAGGGGGATTTTTGTCATTGGAAGCCTCTGACCAACAGTGTACTACATGGTTCGGTGCTGGGACCCTCGCTGTTTGTTATTTACATTAACGACTTGGATGAGAATGTAGACAGTACAATTAGTAAGTTTGTAGATATCACAAAAATTGGTGGTGCTATTGATAGTGAAGAGAATAGTCTCAGGCTACAGAGTGATATTGATCAGCTGGTAAATTGGGCAGTGTAATGACAGATAGAATTTAATCCCGTTAAGTGCAAGATAGTACATTTTAGGAGGCCTAATAGGGAAGGATATGCACAATGAATAATAGGTTCTTAGGGATTTGGGAGAAACAAAGGGACCTTGGTGTACAAGTCCATAGATCCCTGCAGGTTTCAACACAGGTAGACAGGGTCGTGAAAAAGGCATAAGGGATGCTTGCCTTCATTAGCTGGGGTGAAGAATATAGGAGCAAGAAAGTCTTGTTACAACTTTATGCAACATTAATTAGGTCACAGATGGAATACTATGTGCAATACTGGTCACCATTTTGTGGAAAGAATATGATTGCTTTGGAGAGGGTGCAGAGGAGTTTCACCAGGATGTTGCTTGTGCTGAAAAGTCCCAGTAATGAGGAGAGACTGTTTAGACTAGTTTTGTTTTCCTTGACGGAGAGGACGCTGAGGGAGGATCTTATTGAGGAATACAAAATCTTGAGAGGCACAGACAAGATAGCTCATGAGAATCTTATCCACATGGTATTCATTTCTAAGATCAGATGGTACAAGTTTAAGTGAAGTGTAAGTGATGTAGAGGAGATTGGAGGAATTATTTTCACCTAGAGGATGGTAGAAAACGAAATGTACTGCCTGAGAGGGTGGAGGAGGCAGGTACTACCACAACATTTAAGAAACATCTTGAAGACTCCCTAAAATGCCAGGGCACAGTCGCCTGTGGATTAAGTGTGGGTAAATGGGATTAATGTAGTTTTATATTTGTTGATCAGCGTAGATATGGTGGGCTGGATCGCCTGTTTCTGTGCTATATAACTCCAAAGCCCAGAATAGATGGAATATTAAGGTCCTCACACTATCTGGGAGTGGGCTCGTGAAATACAGCACATAGCAATTAGTAGGGTTAATAGAGGCATAGGCTGGCCACTTAAGCACTATTCCACTCCCACTTGCTGATGGCAGTTCCAAATGGGTAGCTGGGAAGCTTTCATTGAGTAAACTGGTTTCGGGCAAGGGGAAAATCTGCTTTGGATCTCCTGCACCCATCAAAGTACGATCGCCATAAGGCCATACTCTTCCTCCAATCTTCCCTATCAGTGGCCTGTCTAACCTGGTTCCCTACCCCTTTCGTCCCATTCACAGGGGCAACCAGCCTGATCTTCTGTTACTCTGGACCTACCTTCAGTTTACCTTCCATAATCATCTCCCCATCAGGGATTGCCTGTGGTCCCATTTGCATTTGCAATACAGGAGACTGTTCATTGCCTTTGGGTCACTTTTTTTTAACTGCTCTACTCTGATTCCTGTATTAAATCTCATCTGCCTTCTCTGCTGGAGTAGAAGTCGGACTAGGATTTCCGGCCACTCCTCTGAATTATGGTTTCCCTGACACTGGCATCATGCCGCTAAGTATATACTCTGTTGTTTATAGAAATAATCTATCCTCTATAATGGAGCGTCCAAAATGTAATAATTTTCTCCAACTGCTGCTAACAAGTGAACCAACTCATAATTCCCACACTTCAATCTATTACACTTCAATTGGCCTTTTAAAGGATTAGTCTAACTGCATTTGATATAGTCAAACCCCTGGATCTCCCTGTTTATTTGCATACCTCAGTTTCTTTCTCTTGTTTGCACTCACATTCCTGTTTTCTCAAAGATATGCTGCCTATAGTTTTCATGTTCTTTCACTCTGTTGACTCTTTGTCCATTCTGCTAGCAGTTTTCCAGGCATTATTTGTCTGAATCTTTTGAACACGTTTCTGACAGACACCTCAGCACTTTCTGCAATTTTTCATAGCTATTAACGTTTTTTTTAATACTTCAAAACATTTTTACATTTGGCGAGCATAGCTGGCTTTAACAATACCATGCCACCATCCTTGTGGCAAATTTGCAGGGTTGTCACTAATTTTACGTCAACAATTTGAAGATAGTTTTAGATATCTATTGCTTTATTGCCATTGCTGATGTTCAAAAGTTTTAAAAGTTATTCATAAAGTTGCCAATGTCATTCCTCTATCCCTATTCCAAGTTCATGCCACCTTTTACACTGTGGCTGTGCTTCTCCTGTCCTTCCCCACACCCACTTTATTTCACCAGTCATGGTTTCTGACTACTTGCCTCCAAAGAATTGAGCTCTGTTGCACAGGGGCAGGAAATCCTGACCATGTTAAACTGTGGGATGAGGTTCCACTGATGGTACGAAACTTCGTTGACTGAATCCAGTCAAACAAGAAGAACAAGAATGGCACTGAGTGTGGAGCTGGAAATCAAAGTGGGGCTGGCGAAAATGCTATTTGTTTGTCTGCATTGCCGTCAAATCGACTCAAGTCGGCAAATAGAAGGCAGCGACTGTCAGTATGCAAGGTTGTTGTATCATTCAAGACAAAATACTGATCTCACATTGTAGACTGATAGACGAAAGCACAATAACTGTCGTTAGCTTTCGTAAACCGACACAGATGGTGGAAATAAAATCATGGTGGGACAACTGTTCAAATTAAAACTGACACTTGATGATGTATATGAAGCAGTCAGAGCAAAAACAGTCTGGGATACTAAGTATTATGTTACAAATCCTTCCAGTCACTTGCAACTTTGAAAAAGCAGATCAGACATCTATCAAGATTAGCATTTGAGACCACTTGACACATGAGAAGGATTCTGACAAAAATGAGAACAAAGTTAGATCAATGATAGTTTGGATTTTTAATTGGATACAATTTGTTCGAGTGGATGGAATTATCTAAAGACATTTGTAAAGGGCATTAACTAGAAATACTTTAAGCAAGCCTAATCTGCTTTCCAATAGAAATGAGTCCACAGTGGAATATTTCATTATGGCCGAGAAACTATGGAAACTCTGATTTTGCTTTTGGATTGTTGAAATGTCAGGAAACTGGTTTATATTTCATTCTTGCCACAACTAGATTCTGGTTTCTGGTACTGTCATTTGCTTTCTTTTAATATACCCTCACTATCATACCCCACAAAATACATTGAAGAAAAGAATATCTAGCCATAATGATCTGTAAAGAATTTATTTATAGGAGACGATGTCCTGGACTAGACAATCAGATTCAGTTCATATTTGTCAGATTACTCTCTTGCCCTTCCCCTTGTGTGAACATTTCCCAATGCCATGAAGAAGTATTGTAACTGTGGATCACCTTTGCAGTATCACTGTCACTTATTCTGTCATGTGATGGTCATATTAGTAGCTATTTGAAGTATGCTTATTTCATATGCTTGTGTGTAACAGAAAAATGTTTTTTTTCTATCGAATGTTACTGTTGACAGAATTGCAGAATGTTTGTCAGAGGTTAAATGGAACCTAAACATGAAAGATTTATTCTCCAGCTTGTAACAATTAGCTGAAGTGATATAGCTGTAGAAGTCCCTTACTTTGTTATGTCGCATGTATTCACGTTGCAAATTATATAATGCACTTTCTGTTATTTACACTGAAGTAATATTGTTTTGCATAAAGTGATTGGATATTGATTTTCACTCTCTGTCCAACCCCAAATGTTGAGGGGAGAATACTCTTCCAGTGGAGAGATTTGGGCACTTATTTCTCTGTTTCTATAAGTACTTGAAGCTATCAGCAATTCCACCTTTTGGGACAGGTGCTGACTCCCCAGATGCTTGGAAATTCTGTCTGCAGCCCCTCAAAATTATTATAAGGATGCTGAACCCATTAAATTACCCAGGCTCAACATTAGGGTCAAAATACCAGGACTCTTTACGTTAACACTATTATGACCATACCCCGGATGAGGTTTCCCAATTCAGGATGTTTCCAGATGAGGTACTCAAACTGTTAAAGTGAGGAGGAATAAACAGCTCTCCTTCTTTATTCGCTCATCTTCTCTGTTGGTTGCAACAAGGTTAATTTGAAAAAGGATCCCTCCACTAATTACAAGACCCGAATTAACTTATGTTTTAACAGGAGCCAGTTTAAAAAGGCTTTATTTAATTAACAAAGAACAAGTTTAGTAATTTCTGAATGTGAAATGCAAAGCTTATTAACAAAATCATTCTGTTTGCTTGTCCTTGTTATTTTATGCTTACGTATTGGATCAAAATGACCGGTTCATGCATTCTTTTTCTCTGCTTTGTTTTTTTTAAATTTCCAGAACAGTAAACTTCGTCGGTATGCCTTTGAGTTGCAAATGAACAACGTGACATACTTTGTGCTGGCAGCCGATAGTGAGCAGGATATGGACGATTGGATTTCGACCTTGAATCGAATCCTCCAGATCAATCCAGAAGGATCTATACAGGAAAGAAAAAGTGTGGACCTTACAGATGTCAAACATGATGAAACTCTGGGTAAGTTGATGCACTATGTGCCGCATTACGTGTTCAAAGTGAGGATGTCTAATTTCACTTCTTTTTAAAAACACATAGCTATAAAATTCTATAATGTGCATGCATTTTACTTAATGATCATAATTTATGAATACTTAGAGTGAATTAAACAAAACTGAAGTAAGTACTTTATTTCAAAATGCAGAGCAATTTTAAGGTAATCCAAAATTCTACTCTCATAATTAGGAGTGAGCTAAATTAGGAAAATTATTTACCATATTGTAAACTATGCTCCAATTACTGATACCTTTAAATATGTGCTTTAGCTAACCGTTCCGGTTTCATCCTATTTGTAAATTCTTTAGCTGATTATGCATATGTTTTGGTGCAATTCAGCAAGAAATAGTTGAAGCTTGCTAAATTGATTAAGTTAACACATTACACAGACCCTATTTGATTGACTTCATTATTTCACAGAGGATGAAGTGACAGATGTTAGCTCAAGTGATGTAACTGATTCCACTGAGGACGCCATCCATCCAGAATTAGCAAAGGTAAAGATAACTCAGGGGCAATGCCTTCTTCTTCTGACCTCCAGTTGCTATATTGATAAAGTCACACTAAATCCACTGTGAGGCAAGGATTAAATGATAAAAAAAAGAACATTTTACACAGGAAAAAAATAATGATTACTTTTGTGCAGAGAAAAATACATTGAAGTGGAGCTGGTTACTGAATTGAGATTTGCAAAGACCACTTTTTGCAATCAGAATTAGGTATGACCTTTAAAGTCTTATGGCAAAACTGGGTGCCAGCTGTGTATTTTTAACAGCCATTCGTGGGTTCAGAGTTTGAATCCAGCCTTGCAAGTTGAGATGATACTTTTTAAAAAAAAATTGTTAGTGGTAAAAACTTTATGTGTCATAGGTGAAACAAATTTTGTCATTTATTCCATAACCGTTAACATAATTTTTCCACAGAGAAGTGTCTTAACGATGCCCTTTTTATGCAATGAAGATATACCACAATAGTGATGAGCTTTAATTGTGAATCATTATTATCCTATTAGATATGGAACTCTACCTTGCCCTGTCAGAATTTGAACATTTATTGGTCAATTTATTGTATTAAAATGAACATCTTTAAGGTTTTCATGGACAGTTATTTACATGGACACCTTCTTCTCTGCTAGGAATTGAGCTTTTAAGACCTTCAGAGATGGCAGAATTTTAATCACAATTACTTTCAGTGCAACTTGACTTTCTACAGTCTTTTGCAGTACCTTACAAAAACTCTCCTCGAACCTGCCCACACCTCCAAAAACGAGCCAACCATTCCTTACTCCCGGTAAAAATGACCACACTTGAGACTGAATGTTAATAGTGCTCTTTTGCAGGCTTTTGCTGAGGTTCCGAAAATTAAGCATGTTTTAGTAAGTTTTCAATATGTGTGATAAATTGACTAAGTTGCTACTATTATATGTCAATATAACTGGTAAATGTTCTGCATAGGTTTTAAAATCATTTCCAATAAATTTAAATCAAGATACTTGCAGTGGTGAGTAAGACAATTAAACAAATCAAAATGATATATTTTATGACAAACAGATTACAAACTGCATCAAGTTACCACTCTTAACTATACCATGAAACATTATCAATGCAGAATCTTATTTTTTAAGAGCCATCAAGTCCTAAAGTGCTATTTCATTGGATTATTTATGAGCAGCAATATGTAAATTGATTTAAACATAAACCCAAGGAAAAGAACTTGAGAAAACGAGAAAACCTTTGGGTTCTGAATATTCCAGGGCTCTGTCCCATCAGCGTAGTAGAGCAGAGCAGGTCTCAAGTAAAGCATTGAAACTTTGCCGAGTTGCTTGACAACAGTTTAAAAATTTGGTCTATGTAGGACACAATCCTAGCTCACATGTAACATTCCACTTCACCTTCTCATGGCTACCTTTATATCCAATATTTTTATAACCACTCCTAATTTCCCTTGAAAAGGTGGGGTACGTTTTGTTCTTGAAGCTCTGCAGCCCATCTCTTTTGGGTACATCCATCATGCTGTCTGGAAGGGAGTACCAACTATTTGACCCAGTAGTGTATGGGTTGGAGAGAACTTGCAATTGGTAGTGCTACCATCTGCTCTGCCTTTTGAGATGCAAGAGGCCCTGTGTTTTGTCTTGTAAAATTGCTGCAGCACAACATGTCGATGTTGCACACAGCCGCTGATGTCATATATTAATGGAGAAAACAAATGTTCATGGTTGTGTATGGAATGATCTTTTCTAGATCTTGTCAAGCTTCTTGAGTTTTGTTGGAGCTACACACCTTCAGATAGTGGAGACACTCACAGTCCTGATGTGTGTCTTGTAGACAGCAAACAGACTTTAGGACCGTCAGAACATGAGTTACTCATTGCAGAACTTTCAGCCTCTGAGCTGCTGTTGTAGCCTTTTTTGGGCCTTTTTTAATTTCAAAAATATACTTTATTCATTAAAAATTATTTATATACAGTGACTAGAGCAGTTCAGTTGGAGTTTGTCACGTTTTCCAACAAACAAACCAACGACATTTCTTACTTAGGAGAAAGTGAGGGCAGCAGATGCTGAAGATCAGAGTCAAGTGTGTAGTGTTGGAAAAGCACAGCAGGTCAGGTAGCATTCGAGGAGCAGGAGATTTGATGTTTCGGGCATAAGCCCTTCATCAACATTTCTTACTTATGCAAGACTATATTATATGTATTTGAGGCACCTGGAGGGTCCAATAACTGAACAGACCCTCATTGTACTTTGACAGAAAGACCTTAAATGGTGATCTTTCCCCGCTGCGCCTTGGCAGCAGCTGCCCCAAGCTTTAGAGTATCCCTCAGCACATAGTTCTGGACCTTGGAAAGTGCCAGTCTGCAACACTTGATCGAGGTCAACTCCTCGCTCTGGGAGACTAAAACATTTCAGGCAGTCCAGAGAGTGACATGCACTGAGTTGATGGTCCTCCAGGCACCGTCGATGTTTGTCTCGGTGTGCGTCCTGGGGAACAGACCAGAGAGCACAGAGTCCTGTGTCACAGAGCTGCTCAGCATGAATCTCGATAAAAACCACTGCATCTCTCTCCAGACTTCCTTTGCAAAGACACATTTCGGAAGGAGATGTGTGACTGTCTCAATCCCCTCTGCAGCCACTTCGAGGATAATTTGAGCCAGTTGTAACCCCCACAGGATGGTGTTGTTGTTTTTGAGGGATTCAGCAATGGTAATGCCTTTAATGTCAAGAGTAGATGGTGAGATTCCCTCTTGTTATGAATGGTCATTATCTAGTATGTGCATGGACTTGCTTGTCTATGTTATATTAATGTCCTCTGGTTTTGTTCTTCACTGTAAAAAGTGTGGTAACTTCACCCCACTCCAGTATCTATTATCTTTTCATAACATACTAACCAGGGCTATGCATATTATTCCAAGTAAGTTCCAACCAAACTTCAATGCAAATCTAATACAGCATCTCTACTTTTCAATTCCTTTAGAAGAAACCCCTGTTGATTTAGAAATGAAACATGCTGACTGTTACCTTTTCCTCTTACTTGTATTGTATACAGTACATTGCAGAAACAGAAGAGACTATTAAGATGTCCAGAAATGAAGAGCGATTGAATCTGTTTTCCCTTGACCCTGATATACCAGTAAGTAATTAATATTTTCAGTGCTGCTGTTTGGCCTCCATTCACAATGTAATTGATTTGCAACTCTGGAAATTATGCTGCAAATCTGACTGTCAATCTCAGTTTCCCAAGCTAAGGGGTGACCACGCAACTTGTTTGTAAGCTTCTACTGTGTTTCTGTTGAATTAGTCAGTCAGGTACTGCAATTAATTTTGTTAAAATGCAATTAATTGGTAGATAAGGCACTTTGAATTCCAAACTTGTCCATCACATTTTCCAATGCATTATGATTCTAGTTTCTGGCCACAACTACCAGAGGGGACAGTCTAACCCAGATAAATCTTAAGGGCACTTAATTCAACAGTGGCAGGACTGAGACATTGGAACTTATTTATTTTCTGCCATGATCCTTAACAGGGTGTAGGAAACAAAATCAATGTAGAGTGAAGAACAATTTAAAAAGTTCATGTAACATACCAAAACTAAAGGACTAGATTAACCATATTAATCATTTTGAATAAACTGTAACATTCTTTCCCATTCCAGTTAAGAATGCTTGTTTATAAATTAAATGTTCTTGTAATATGTTGGGCAATAATGCGAGGAAAATGTATTCACAATGTCATTGCAGTTCATACATTAACATTTATTAAATATTAATGCTTTGTTTTAATTAATAGTTGATTTAACACTGAACATGATGATGAGAACTACATCAGGTTCAATATGTAAACCATCCAGTTTATATGTTTTAAAATGTAGAAATAGTTCCAAATTGCTATTCTGCGATGTGCATCAGGTTAAGGCATGGTCACTTGTGGTTTGGTGTTTTTTGCAATGGAGTAGTTTTCTGAGGCTGCTATCGAGGCTGAAGCAGGAGATTTAGTCACTTTGGATGAAGTCTCTAGCATAAACTGATGTTTTCAGGAGAAAATTAAGTAGAAACTGTGAGCATGCTATTTTACTTTGAACTTCCAACTGAACTTCCAAACTTCATGGGCATAAAAATTCTGAACTCTCTTTCTTTCCCCTCAATTACTGTTTGACCCTATTTTCTTGTCCATCATTTGATTATCCTTGCTCATTTGCTAATTGCATCTTTTCTTTGCTAACTTTTGTTCTTTGTGTATGTATCAATTATATTGAAGTACCCTCGTCTCTTTCTGTTTCTCTCACTTTCGGGGTGCTCAAGTTTCCTTCTTTAATTCAGGTTGTACTTAATTGTTTCTTTAATCATGTTCTGACCACTTCCTCTCAATATTTGCATCGACTACCAACAGGAAACCAAGACCAGATGCTCTATACATTTGCAACAATATGTCACCATTGTCTATGGTCCACTTCAACCTTTACTGTGCTGCTTAATTGTTTCATGTACATGCGAAATACATAATACACAAAAACATAAAGTATATAAAATACTAGTTTTATTGTTAAGACCAACTTTTAACAATCTCATTTTAAAAACTAACATCCTTCTTTCTTTTATGTTCTTGTCTGTCTCATTTATTGTATCCAACAATGTGAAGGAGCTGAATTAGTATTGCTAATGATATTATTAATTAAATATGTTATTTGGACTTGCTTTATGGTAACAGATTGGTAACATTATCCCCCTTTTCAAGGAACAAAATTCAGTGAGTTTTTATTCTCATTGGAGTGCAGGGTTGCACATTTTTCTGAACACTAATAAATATAATTGAAAGTTGTCTCTTAATGTCTGAGCAACATGATTTAACCTCAGCCTCAGGAGAGCACTATCTACTGCCGAGAATGAATTTCCTTTTAGCACTCTGATCCTATAACCTGTGTGTGTGAGATGCAAAATTATGAATTTTATGAAATTGCAAAGAGTACGTAAAAAGGCTGATCTGTCTAACTTGTGCATTCTGCCATTTACGCTACGTGCGTGTTACTTTCCATCCTTACTCATCAAATCCCATCAGCATATCCTGAATTCCTTTCCCCCTCATGCCCATTTCGTTTCTCCTTTTAATGCATCGATACCATTTGTCTTAACCACAGCGTGTTGATAAATTTCACATTCTTGTTGCATGTGAGATAAAGAAATTTCTCATGAATTCTCTCCAGAATTTAGCAGTGCCCATTTAGGAATGATGATCCCTTGTTATGATTTCTTACACAAATGGAAACTTTATCTGTTGATTTGTCTCTTTATACACATCTCAAAGACCTCTATCAGGTTAAAATTGGCAATTTGCTTTCTTGAAAAATAGCCACCTTTCTGTTCAGCCTTTCTTGATAAGTATGTGCCTTGGGTCGGGTATTGTTCTTGTGAACCTTTTTCTTACCTTCACCAATTCTTCTAAACCCTGTTTATTTTAGGAAGACCAGAACTTTGTACAGTCCTCCAATGTGGTTTAACACATATTTTACACCATTTCAGTGCTTTTCAATTTTAGTCCTGTCGAAATTAACCCGCACTCTGATCACTTTGCTGTTTAATGCCTAGTAAACTCCTATTATCTGTGAAGTTTGTGAATTCCTTATTCTTCCTACCAAAATATATAACTTTGCTCTCATCCATATTAAAATTCGCACTTCAGTCATATACCAATTCTGCAAGTTTAGCCACATTTTCTTATCTTTTGTTGCAGTCTCTTTCATTATTTACCATGCCCCATATTTGCTATTGCCTGCAAGTTTTGAAGTTGTACTTCTGATTTCCAGATCAGAATTGTTCATGTAAAATATGTATGACAGTAATTAAAGCACCATTCTTTGGGGAACACCATTCCTATCTTTTGCTAGTCAGAGTAGCTATCCAAAAACAAATAAGAACTGCAAACAGAGGAAGTCTGAAATAAAATCTGAAAATGTTCAGGGGGCCAGGCAGCATCTTTGGAGAGAAATAGAATTATAGCATTGAATTTTATGTAGACTGTCACATTGGTTTACCTTAGAGACAGAACCCACAGTTATGGAAGAAGTCTGACATTAATCTCCAAGCAGCAGGATATTCTTCCAGTTAAGTCAGAGAACAGAAGAGGATTTCTGCTTTGCAGCGGTAAGTATGGTGCTGGAAAAGCACAGCAGGTCAGGCAGCATCCGACGAGCAGGAGAGTCGACGTTTTGGGTGTAAGCCCTTCAAAATGAGCCAATTGAATCCAGGTCAATGATGACCCTTCATCAGATAACTGCTCATTATCTATCTGAAATGTCAGGCTGAATATTCCCATTTTTTAGGCCAATGGTTATTTCACAGAATTTCATAAAAGGTATCCCGTCGTGTTCCATGCTGACCTTTCTCATGACGCTAGCTTCATTAGTTATGCATCCGGGCTCCATCCTGCCCTTCTCCTTCAATCACATGGAAGCTGAGGCAGAATTTCTTGCACTGTTTATGCCATGGGCACTATATGTTGAGTGCCGCTGTGCACCACTTCAAATGCTGCAAGCCAGGAGCTGCCCAACATAGTCTGCCCCTCCCTCATCTTTGCGAACGAACCATTGCAGAAATGAAAAGAGGCAGTCCACTTCAAGAAAGGGACCTGGATGAGCTAGTGGGCAGTGAGGTAAAGAGATTCATAGATTCATACAGTGCAGGAAAGGCCCTTCAGCCCATCGGGTCTGCACCAACACAACTCCAACTAAAGGTGCCCTAATCTCAATTTCCTGCACTTGTCCCATATCCTTGAATGTTATGCTACTTGAAGTGCTCATCCAAATATGTTTTGAAGGTTGTAAGGTTTTCAGCCTCCACTACCTTCCCATGTAGTGCATTCCAGCTTCCCACCACCTTTGGATGAAAGGGCTATTTCTCAAATCCCCTCAATCTCCTGCCCCTTACTCTAAAACTATGCCCCATCATGGTTGACCCTTCAACCAAGGGAAACATCTGCTTTATATTCACCCCATCCATACCCCACATAATCTTACATATCTCAATTACATCCCCCTTCAGTCTTCTCTGCTCTAGAGAAAACAATCCATGCCTATCTAGTCTCTCCTTATAGCTCAATTTCTCCATCATAGGCAATATCCTGGTGAATGAATCTCCTCTGTACCCCCTCCTGTGCTCTCACATCCTTCCTGCAATGAGGTGACCAGAACTGTACACAGTACTCGAGCTGTGGCCTGACCAAAGCTCTGTACAATTCCAACATCACCTCCTGACTCTTATACTCGATGCCATGATTGATGAAAGCAATCACATGCTCTGCCAACTTTAGGGATCTGTGAGTAGTTACCCTAAGATTCCTCTGTTCCTCTCAGCTACCCAGTGTCCTACCATTCATTAAATACTCCTTTATGTTGTTTCGTCTATGAAAGTGCACCACCTCTCACTTATCAGAGTTAAATACAATCTGCTACTGGTCTGCCCATCTGATCAACCTATCCTTACCTTCTTAAAATCTACAACCATCTTCTTTGCTATTTACCACTCTACCAACCTTGGTGTCTTCTACAAATTTGCTTAACATTCCCTTCACATTTCCATCTATATCCTTTATGTTTATAACAAACACAATAAGGGACCCAGTATTGATTCTTGTGGTACACAACTGGACACTGTCCTCAGTCACTTGAACAGCCTTCTCCCTCTACCATTTGTGTCCCATTACGAAGACAGTTTCTGATTCAATCACAAAGTTTCCCTGAATTCCATGTGCTTTAACCTTCTCAATCAGTTTCTCATGCAGGAACTTGTCAAAAGCTTTGCTGAAATCCATATAAGCTACATCAACTGAACTTCCCTCATTCATGCATTTGATTATATTTTCAAAAAAATTCTAACAAATTTGTTAGGTATGACATCCTTCTGACAAAACCAAGTTGACTATCCTTAATACCTTTCCAAGTGGGTATTAATTCTTTTTCTTCAAAATATTCTCCAATAGTTTCCATACTATTGACATAAGACTCACCGGTCTGTAATTTTCTGGTTCATCTCTACCACCCTTCTTGAAAATTGGAACCACATTAGCTGTCCTCCAGTCCTCTGGCACATCCCCTGTGATCAGCGAGGAACTAAAAATGTATGTCAGAATCCCTGCAATTTCCTGTCTCACCTCCCATAGCAGCCTGGGATGCAACTTATCCAGGCCAGAGGATTTATCTGTTTTTAAGCCCAACAGAGCCTCCAAAAACTCCCCATTTCCTATGTCAAACTGTGCAAATTCCTCATAGTCCCTTTTCCTGAATTCTGTACCCATCTACGTTCTCCTTTCTCAGAGTGAAAACCGAAGAGAAGTATTCATTCAACACTCTTAAAATGTTCACAAGCAGGTTACCTCCTTGGTCCCTGATGGGCCCTGCTCTTTCCCTGGTTAACCTGTTACTTTTAATGTATTTATAAAATATCTTAGGATTCTCCCTAATCCTGTTGCAAGTGTTTTGTCATGTCCCCTTTTTAATCTTCTAATTGATTTCTTAAGTTTCCTCCTGTGCTTCCTGCATTCCTCTAGGGCCGCAGCTGAATTGCTCCCTTTGGATTTAATAAAAGCCCTACTCTTCTTCCTTATCTAGTCCTGAATTTTCCTAGACATCCAGGGTTCTCTGAATTATTGCTCCTGTATTTCCCTCGAAAGGATTTATTTTGCATCTGTACTCAGCTCCCTTTTGAATGCTCCCCCCAATGTTCTGCTGTAGACTGACCCGCAAGGAGCTGTTCCCACATATTATGGCTTGAATCCTGCTTCATTGTAATCTGCCTCCCCTCCCCTCCCTCCCTCCCCCCAGTCCAAAGCCATCTTTTGCAGGCTATCTTTTTCCTTGTCCTGATCAAATTTGAACTGTTCAGTGTGATGGTTGCTATCGCTAAAATGCTCCCCCACTGCAACATCGAAGTCATGTCCAGCTTCTTTCCCCAGAACCAAATCCAGCACAGTGCTGTCCCTTTTGGGCCTTCTACATATTGATACAAAAAACTCCCTTGGATACATATCAAGAAATCTGCCCCCTCTTAACCGTTAACACTATTACAATGAGATAGTGAGGATTACAGATGCTGGAGAGTGTGGCGCTAGACAAACACAGAAGGTTAGACTGCATCTGAGGAGTAAAAGAGTTGAGGATATGGGCATAACCCTTCATCAGTCTTGATGACGGGTTACGCCCGAAACGTTGATTCTCTTGCTTCTCAAATGATGCCTGCTCTGCTGTGCCTTTCTCAGTGCCACATTTTATTGATACTAACACTATAACTATCCCAAATATGTTGATAAAGTTGGAATTCCCTGCATATAATTACCCAGTTCTTACTGTTACACACCTCAGAGAGTCATAGGGTCAGAGAGATGTACAGCATGGAAACAGACCTTTCGGTCCAACCCGTCCATGCCGACCAGATATCCCAACCCAATCTAGTCCCACCTGACAGCACCCGGCCTATATCCCTCCAAACCCTTCCTATTCATATACCCATCTAGATGCCTTTTAAATGTTGCAATTGTACTAGCCCCCACCACTTCCTCTGGCAGCTCATTCCATACATGTACCACCTTCTGTGTAAAAAAGTTGCCCCTTAGGTCTCTTTTATATTTTTCCCCTCTCACCCTAAACCTTGATTAGATTACTTAGCGTGGAAACAGGCCCTTCGACCCAACAAGTCCACACCAGCCCTCCAAAGAGCAACGCACCCAGACCCATTCCCCTACATTTACCCCTTCATCTGACACTATGGGCAATTTAGCATGGCCAATTCACCTAACCTGCACATCTTTGGACTGTGAGAGGAAACCGGAGCACCTGGAGGAAACGCACACAGACATGGGGAGAATGTGCAAACTCCACACAGACAGTTGCCCAAGGCGGGAATTGAACCCAGGTCTCCAGTGCTGTGAGGCAGCAGTGCTAACCACTGTACCACCGTGCCACCCCATTGTCCGCTGGTTCTAGACTCTCCCACCCCAAGGATAAGATTTTGTCTATTTATCCTCTCTATGCCCCTCATGATTTCATAAACCTCTATAAGGTCACCCCTCAGCCTCCAACACTCCAGGGAAAACAGCCCAGCCTATTCAACTTCTCCCTATAGCTCAAATCCTCCAACCCTGGCAACATCCTTGTAAATCTTTTCTGAACCCTTTCAAGTTTCACAACATCTTTCCAATAGGAAGGAGACCAGAATTGCACGCAATATTCCAACAGTGGCCTAACCAATGTCCAGTACAGCTGCAACATGACCTCCCAACTCCTGTACTCAATACTCTGACTCAATAAAGGAAAGCATACCAAACACATTCTTCACTATCTTATCTACCTGCGACTCCACTTTCAAGGAGCTATGAACCTGCACTCCATGGTCTCTTTGTTCAGCCACATTCCTCAGGACCTTACCATTAAGTGTATAAGTGCTGCTAAGATTTGCTTTCCCAAAATGCAGCACCTCACATTTATCTAAATTAAACTCCATGTGCCATATCTTAGCCCATTGGCCCATCTGATCAAGATCCCGTTGTAACCTAAGGTAACCTCCTTTGCTGTCCACTGCACCTGCAATTTTGGCATCATCTGCAAACTTACTAACTATACCTCTGTGAACTGTCTTCATATTTTCTCCTGTATTTCCCCCTGACCCTTTGGGGCTCGTCATACACGCCCAGTGAAGTGGCTGCTCCCTTGACATTCCTAAGTTCTACCGACAAAGGCTTGTTTGAGGTCCCTGCCAAGATATTGTTATTGTAGTAATTAACTCCTTAATTAATAGTGCTACATCACCACTCTTTTTACACCCTGCTGTAAGTTGCCTAAAGATCCTATACCCCAGAATGCTAAGTTGCCATACCAGCCCTTCCCTCCACCATGTTTATATGATGGCAACAATATCGTATTTCCATGTGCCAATCCACACCATTAATTCATCACTCTTACCTTATTGAGAGGAACCTTGATTATCCGAAGGACACGGATGGGCATTGTTTCGGTCGGTTTCTCGAATTCTGGATAATCAAATGCCAGATAACATAGTTTTGCGATCTTGCTGGATAATCTGATATTCGGATAATCTGTACGCTCCTCCAATTAAAATAAAGACCATCCTGCCTTGTCTTACTCTCTTGACACTCAACATAGCTGAATTCACTGTGACTTGCTTCCTTTGCAGTAGCGCGATGTGTCTCTGTTTCAGTGATATTCTGTGTCCCCTCCCTCTGCCAGAGTAGTTAAGATCCTCCCAACAAGGAAACCTACCTGCAAGTGAGTCTTCTTTCTAGTGGGCCATCAAAGATGGTCACAGCACAAGAGAAATGCTCAACAATGGCACAATAAGGCTAATGATCTTCTGCACTCTATTAAGGTGAGTGCTGACACCTTCTGTCTGCCTCCTCACACTCACTCTAACTCTGTCTCTGCTCAATAACCTCACCAAGGCTGATTATCTGTAACTCTCAACATTGCATCTCCAGTCAATGGCTCTCGCCCACCTCACTTCCTCGCCCACTGCGCTTCCTACTCACATACCAGGGATACCTCACCACCTCGGCTGCTCCTGCACCACCATTAACAGTACTTCCATTCATGTCATCTAACTCAATCACCATTATTAAAGATAGGTGCTGCTGGAGAAGCTGAAAGGTCTGAAGATGGATAAATCACCTGGACTGAATGGACTAAAACCCAGGTTTCTGAAGGAGATAGCTAAGGATATTGTAGAGGCATTGATGATGATCAGGGAGGATCCCAGAGGACTGGAAAAATGGCTAATGTAACACTGCCATTTAGGATGAGAGGATGGTAGAAGCAGGAAATTATCGACCGGTTAGCGTGATCTTGGTCACTGGTTAGATTTTAGAGTCAGTTATTAAGGATGAGATTGAGGAGTACTTGGAAGTGCCTGGTAAAATAAGGCTGAGTCAGTATGACTTCTGCTTGGGTTAAGTTATGCCTAATAAATATGTTAGAATTCTTTGAGGAGGTAACAAGCAAGTTAGACAAAGGAGAGCCAGTGGATGTGATCTGTTTGGATTTCCAGAAGGCCTTTGACAAGGTATTGAACAGGAGGCTACTAAATAAGATGAAGGCACATGGTGTTAGGGCAAGGTGTTGGCATGATAGAAGATTGACTGACTCGCAAAAAGTAGAGAGTGAGGATAAACGGGTCTTTTTCAGGAAGGCAGCCAGTGACTAGTGGAGTTTCACAGGGATCAGTGTTGGGACCACAGCTATTCATGATATACGTTAATGAACTAGATGAAGGGAGCGAGGGCATTGTTGCTAAGTTTGCATGTGACACTAAGATAAGTGGATGGACAGGTAGTTTGAGGATGTGGGGAGGCTGCAGAAAGACTTCAACAGTCTAGGAGAGTGGGCAAAGAAGTGGCAGATGGAATACAATGTGGGAAAGTGTGAGTTTATGCACTTGGATAGGAAGAATAGAGACATAGACTAGTTTCAAAATGGAGAAAGATTTCAGAAATCTGAACTATAAAGGGACTTGGGAATCCTAGTTCAGGATTCTCTTCAGGCTAACATGCACATTCACTTGGCAGTTAGAAAGCAAATGCAATGTTAGGATTCATTTCAAGAGGGCTAGAATCCAAAAGCAGAGATGTACTACTGAGGCTGTATAAGGCTCTGGTCAGAGCGCATTTGGAATATTACGAGCAGTTTTAGGCTCATAATAGGATGTGTTGCTTTTGGAGGGGATCCAGAGGACATTTACAAGAATGATCCTGGGGATGAAAAGATGTTGTAGGGGCATTGATGATGATCAGGGAGGATCCCAGAGGACTGGAAAAATGGCTAATGTAACACTGCCGTTTAGGATGAGCATTTGAGGACTCTGGGTCTGTGCTCAATGAAGTTTTGAAGGATGGTGAAGCGGGGTGTGGTACCTCATTGTAACTTGCACAACACTGGGAGGCCTAGATAGAGTGGACATGGAGAAGGTTTTTCCACTAGTTGAGATTATGACCCACAGGCACAGCCTCAGAGTAAAGGGATGACCCTTTAGAACTGAGATGCAGAGGAATTTCTTCAGCCAGAAAGTGGTGAATCTCAATGCCACAAAAATCTGTGTAGGCCCAAGTTATTGTGTATATTTAAGACAGAAATAAATAGATTCTTGATTTGTAAGGGGATCAAGGGGTTACAGGGAGAAGGCAGGAGAATGGGATTGAGACATATAACAACCATGATCAAATTGTGGAATAGATTTAATGGGTTGAATAACTTAATTCTGTTCCTATATCTTATAGTCTTATGGCACCATCTGGTTTCTCACTAGTGCATTGGAGAATCACAAGTTGTCTACAAATGATTAGCTAATAATGAGATGCAAATACATGGAAATAAGATGCTTGCTTCTTCATATCAAGATTCTCATCAAACCATTTAAACTTTAAGAGGAATGCTGAAGCTTTTTTCTTGATGTTGAAAATCAGATTATTTTCTTTCATGTGATAGTTTTGCAAATTTCTTGCCATTTACTCAACCACTCAATGGCTGGGAAAATTCTGCCCATCAACTCTGTCTCTCCAAAGCTGCGTCTTAACCTGCTGAGTATTTTTGGCATTTTCTGTGTATTTGGTGATTTGTAACTGTACTCTCTGTTACAGTTCTTTGGCTAACTTGCCATCTATCATTTTCTGACTGTCTGTGTTTTGATCTTAGTCAAGAGTCTTGTTAAGATAGCATATCAAAAACCTTTTAAAAATCCAAATATTGGCTGCTGCTTATTCAAATGATTGTATATAATTAGTCAACCGTGTCCTCTTTTTAAAATTTGTACAGATGACCTTTTTATAAATTTTTTTTCAATGTATTTTCAATTCTAACTTTAAGCAATTATTTCTTTATATTCTCCACTACTGATGTGTACATAATATCGTGGCTTTGGCATCTCTATCTTCTTTGAATGTGTGAAAATGCAATCCAGCTGAAACAGGAATTCCAACCTGTCTACACTTGATTGGTTTACCAATTACCTATAACCCCTTTTAACTTAAATGTCTTTACATATATCTTTCATTACTCTCAGTGTTCAAAGTTGTGTCCATGTTATTAGTCTCCTTGAAAAATAATGATGCAACATAATTATTCCTTTTGTTTCTCATTGCACTGGATGTTATCGAGTTACTGGTGGCTATATTAAATGTGATGATTTAATTTCATATTGGATCGTTGCCTTCAAAACAGATATCAGTCTATGATGAATTTGAATTTGAACTATTGAACTGAAAGGAGAATATATAAACTCTCTGCTTTTAGCTTTCCTTTACTCATCTAAATGAATTATTTAAAGAGTAGTTGTTTGGTAGCACTTTAGTACAATAACAGTATAATTTCTGCAAGTATGTCACTTCAAACACAGGTTCTTTCACTCTTTAAGAAGACAATCTCTGCATACTGTTGACACGCTGTCTCATTTTACAGGTCCTCAAAACACAGAAATCAGACATTTCACTGAATGAATTGCAAATTAAACCATCAGATCAGAAGCTGGGAAAGCGAATTATGGTTGTATGCAGATCTCTTGCCTTAAATCTTCAGGCTTGTGTCAATGACATTGAAGGTGGTCAGCCAACCAATGTAAGCATCTATTCCAATTTTAATGATCATTTTGTTGTACAGAACTTGATCATTGGACACAGATAAAATAACATGATATACTTGTAAATGTTTTATTATATATATTTACTATATTTTAAATATATTTTACATATTTTTTTCAGTAAAACATTACTGAATTCAACTAATTATCCAATTAACTTTCTGTCATTCAAAAGGCAGTTTTTATCCTAAATTTCTGTTTCTTTTAAAATATATTCTGTACCATGTAGTCACACAACACCAGGTTACAGTCCAAGAGGTTTGTTTGAAATCACAAGCTTTTGGAGTGCATCTCTTTTGTCAGGTGAAGTGGACTATAATCTGTTGGTCTATAACCTGGTGTCATGTGACTTCTGATCTTGTCCAGTGTTGAGAATGTGTTGCTGGAAAAGCACAGTAGGTCAGGCAGCATCCGATTCCACCCAGTCCAACACTGGCACCTCCACATCACTGTGTCACGTAAGTACATTTGCACAAATCATATTCTAGCAGATATTTCCAGGTAGAAAGTTTTAATTCTGTAAAACCTGTTCTGAAAAATATCTTAAACATTTGTTAGTGTTTTATCTCCTCCGATGATTGACTAGATAAGTATGTTATATAAATCTTGCTGAGCCATTCTCCGATTCAGTTCTTGATCTTTGTAGAGGCACTTCACTGGTTGGACAGCTGGATCGAGGGTGGCACGGTGCTCAGTGACTACCACTGCTACCTCACAGCGCCAGGGACCCGAGTTTGTGTGCAGTCTGCATGTTCTCGCCTATGTATCTATAGGTTTCTGCTGGGTGCTGCAGTTTCCTCCCACATCCCAACGATGTGTAGGTTAAGGGAATTGGCCATGCTACTTTGTTTTTGTTGTGTGGGATGTGAGCATCACTGGCTGGGCCAGCATTTATTGCCGGTCCCTAGTTGCCCTTGAGAAAGTGCTAGTAAGCTGTCTTCTTGAAATGCTGCCGTCCACCTGCTATGGGTTGATCCACAATGCCATTAGGGAGGAAATTCCGGGATGTTGATCCAGCGACAGTGAAGGAATGGTGATATATTTACAAGTCAGGATGGGGAGTGGTTTGGAGAGCAACTTGAAGGTAGTGGTGTTTTCTTGTCCTTCTAGATGGAAGTGGTCGTGGATTTGGAAGGTGCTCCCTGAGGATCTTTGGTGAATTTTGGCAGTGCAGCTTGTAGATAGTACGCACTGCTGCTACAGAAAATCGGTGGTGGAGAGAGTGGATGTTTGTGAATGCAGTGCCAATCAAGTGGGCTGCTTTGTCCTGTATGGTGTCAAGCTTCTTGATTATTGTTGAGGCTGCACCTATCCAGGCAAGTGGGGAGTATTCCATCACACTCCAGACATGTGCCTTGTAGATGGTGGATAGGTTTTCAGGGGTCAGGAGGTGCGTTACTTGCCGCAGTATTCATACCCTCTGGCCTGGTCTTGTAGCCACTGTGTTTATATGGTGAGTCCAGTTGAATTTCTGATCAATGATAAATCCTAGGATGTTAATAGTGGGGGATTCAGTGATGGTAACACCACAGAATATCAAGGGGAAGTAGTTAGATTGTCTCTTATTAGAGATGGTTATAGAGTGAGTGAATGTGTGGGGTGAATGTTACTTGCCACTTGTTGGCCCAAGACTAGAAATTATCCAGATCATTTTGCATTTGGACACGGACTGCTTCAGTGTCTGAGGAGTCGTGAATGGGTCTGAACATTGTGTAATCGTTGGTGAACATCCCTACTTCTAACCTTATGATAGAGGGCAGGTCATTGATGAAGTAGCTGAAGATGCTTGGGCCTAGGACTCTACCCTGAGGAACTCCTGCAGAGATGCCCTGGAGCTGACTTAACAACCATCTTCCTATGTGTTAGGTATGGCTCCAACCACCGGAGAGTTTGCCCCCAATACCAATTGATTCCAGTTTTGGTAGGGTTCCTTGGTGCCACAATCGGTCGAATGTGGCTTTGATGTCAAGTGCTGTCACCTCTGGAATTCACCTCTTTTGTCTATGTTTGAACCAAGGCTGTAATGAGGTCAGGAGCTAGGTGGCCCTGGTGGAACCCAAACTGGGTGTCACCGAGCAGGCTATTGCTGAACAAGTGCTTCTTGATGGCATAGGAGAAAGTGGGGACTGCAGATGCTGGAGATCAGAGTTGAAAAGTGTGGTGCTGGAAAAGCGCAGCAGGCCAGGCAGCATCCGAGGAGCAGGAGAATCGACGTTTCGGGCATAAGCCCTCATTCCTGAAGAAGGGCTTATGCCCAAAACGTCGATTCTCCTGCTCCTCAGATGCTGCCTAGCCTTCTTGATGGCACTGTTGATGACACCTTCTAGCACTTTACTGACGATCAAGAGCAGACTGATGGGGCAGTAATTGGCTGGGTTGGAATTGTCCTGGATTTTTATGTACAGGACATACTTAGGCAAATTCCCACATTGTCGGGTAGATGTCAGTGTTGTAACTGTATTGTAACAGCTTGGTTTGAGGAGCAGCAAGTTCTGGAGCACAAGTCTTCAGTACCATTGCCAGAATGTTGTCAGGGCCCATAGCTTTTGAAGTATCCAGTGTCTCCAACTGTTTCTTGATCTCGTGGTATGAATCGAATTGTCTGAAGACTGGTATCTGTAATGCTGGGGACCACTGGATGAAGCCGAGATTGATCATCTGCTCAGCACTTCCGACTGAAGATTGCTGCGAAAACTTCAGCCTTTTCTTTTGCTAAGATGTACTGGGCTCTTCCATCATTAAGGATGAGGATATTTATAGAGCCTTTTCCCCAGTGAGTTTTTTAATCGTCCACCAACATTCATGACTGGATGTAGCAGGATTGCAGCGTTTAAATCTGATCCGTTGGTTGTAAGATCGCTTAGCTCTGTCACTTGCTGCTTATGCTGTTTGGCATGCGAGTAGTTATGTTTGGTGACTTCACTAGGTTGACTCTTTTCCTTAATGTATGCCTGCTGCTGCTCCGCATGGACCTCCTGCACACTCCATTGAACCAGGGTTGGTCCCTGGCTTGATGGTAATGAGTGACTGGAAGATATGCCAAACTATGAGGTTACAGATTGTGTGGAGTACAATTCTGCTGCTGTTGGTGGCCCACAGCGCCTCATTGATGTCCAGTCTTGAGTTGCTAGAACTGTTCGAAGTCTGTCTCATTTAACACAGTGACAGTGCCACACAACACCATTGAGGTTATTCTCGATGTAAAGGCGAGACTTCATCTCCACAAGGACGGTACGATGGTCACTCTTACTGATACTGTCATGGGCAGGTGCATCTGCAGCCAGCAGAATGGTAATAATGAGGTCAAGTATGTTTTTCCCTCTTGTTGGTTTCTTCACCATCTGCCGCAGATCCAGTCTAGCAGCTGTGTCCTTTAGAACCTGACCAGCCTGATCAGTAGCACTGCTGCCGCACTATTCTTGGTGGTGGATACTAAAAACTTCCATTTATTACCCATAGTGTTCAGGGATGTGTAAGTTAGGTGCGTTAGTCATGGGAAATGCAGGGTTATAGAGATAGGGTTGGGGGATGTGTCGGAGTGGGCTGCTGTTCGGAGGGTCAGTGTGGACTCATTGGGCCGAATGACCTGTTTCCACACTGTAGGGATTTTGTATGGAGGGGTTGAATTTTTACTTTCTGTAACGGTCAGGATTGCCTGTGAACAGGATCTAAAAATCGCGTCTGGGACCACAGGTATTCTAGATCCCAAGAGCTCCAAGACTCAGTCTGTCTTTTACATTGGCTGAGGGTGGGGAATGGGGACCCTGCCTGCCTTCAAATTAGACCTTTATGCATGTTAACAGACCGTGGAGGCTGACAGTGCAAGTTTCAAATGTATTTCAGGCAAACCTGAATAGTCCAGTGCATGTTGGTGCATATCTATCAGGTCAAAATTAGGGTGAAGTGAAAGATTATTTAATGCACTCAGACTTATCAGACCTAGGGAACATTGTGCAACATCATGCATATTATTGTTCATTTGGCCAGATAGCTACTCCCCTAACCTTGTTTGCTATTGGCCCTCTGACGTACTATCTGCTCTCTTTAGCAAAGCAGTGATTTCATAGCTATTGTTTTGCCTTTGCCACTAGCACATTGCAGGTAGCTCCTGGCAGTGCCATATCAAATTAGGGCATTTACATTTCAGAACAGTATGTTGTTAACATCACAGTTGCAGAGTGGGGTGGGACTGAGAAATGATCCAGCTTTTGGGTTTTCAATCCTGATTTTAAAATGTCTGTGCAGCGGGGAAAATGCAGCTCATACATCCATTTCTTGTCACTTTTACACAACCCATATTCGCAAGTTTGTGTGTGAGGAGGCAAGTGTAGGATAACAAGTAAAAATGTTGTGGAAGCAAAATGTTTCAAAACAAAAACATTCGTAAAATTAATAATATGTCCTATGTATTTAATTGCATTTGTGCACTACTGTGATGGGTTTAAAGTTGTCATTTATATAGTTGGCCCTAGTTCGTGTTCTTAACCCCCATGACCATTTCGGAATCCTGTGCTTGTGGGTGCACATGCAGTCAAGATTAGTTTCTGCTCTGATTTTCCTCATAACACTTTAATTATTTGATCTTAGTGGTACCATAGCGAAAACTATCGAATTTAGAAATGTGTCAGTTGATAACTGAAGAACTATTTCCAGGCAAAGAATTATAAAATAAGAGCAGGAAAAGAAGAGAAAAAAGAGAGGAACCAAAAACTCTGCAAAGTTTTTATTGATTATTTTAGATTTTCAATTATATATTTTAGGTTTCATATATTATATTCAGAAACTTTTAATTTTATTTCTTTTACATTTGATGTAGATTGAGCCATTCTTCATCAGTCTTGCCCTGTTTGATGTTCGAGAAAATAGGAAAATATCTGCAGATTTTCACGTGGATTTAAATCATGACAATGTCAGACAGCTGATTTCTGGTACATTGTCAGTGAAAGAAAATGGAGGGAAAAATTCTCCTGTGAAAATATCTGAGGAAGAAAAGTCTGGGGAGCCTCAATTGCAAAAGATCCCAGAAGGATGGTTGCAGTACCCCAAAAAGGTACTAAAATGTGTTTCACTTACTTTTCTATAATTGCTGGATTTTAGCAGGTTGTTTATGATGTGATTCTGCAGCTAATGTTGAAAAACAACTGCAACGACCTTAAAATTAAGGTATAATTAAGTCTCGCTCTCTTAAAAACTTGCATTTTTATAAAGTGTTGTTTAAAGCTCAAATCGGTGCATTTGTTATGTTCCAATGTTTGCAAGTTATAAAGGACCTGTGTGTCAATGTGGCATGCCCCTGAATTTACTGTCTGTTGAAATAAGTGTTGCTATGCCAGACATTTTGGTTTTGGTAGAATGTGAAGTGTCCTGTGAATTTGTAAAATTGACATTTCAGGTATAATTTTTTAAAAATTACAGAAAATGCACTTCTTCATCTTCAAGTTCAGGGTTCAGGAGAAATCAGGGATAATGGAAATTGTGTATTAACATGGATTCATTGGCTGTAGAGATACCATATATTTGTTTGATATTATAAAATTGTACTCATGTTGTGGGACTATGTAGAAAATCTGATATTGAAATCTATTAATGCTTTATCTAATTTTGGATTGCCAGTGTCTCTGAATAAAAAGTGGAAATGTTTAAGATCCCAATTTGATCCTCCCTTTTCTCTACCAAAGCATAACGCTCATTCCAAAATTATGGAGACTGTTGATACATACAAACCACATGAATTAGTAGCAGAAGTAAGTCATACAATCCCTCAAGTCTGCTCCACTATTCAATAAGATCATGACTGATCTGTTTGCTCCAGGTTTTCCCCTATACCCGGATGGAAATGTAGAACTTGAATCTGAGACTTCTGTTAGGCAAGAGAATCATTGTCCTCATATCACTCTGCTTTCTGTGACAGAGAATCTCAAAGTCACACAACCTTTAGAGAAAGCATTTCTCCTTATTTCTGACCTAAAACAGTTGAAACATAATTTTTACGAGTGATCCCATTTCTGACCCAACCATAAGAGGAAACAATTCACAGTGTCAAGACCATTCAAGATTTTGTATTCATCCATTCTGCTACCTTACGTATGACAGATGTCAAACTAGATGGCCTACAATTTCCTTTGCTTCTCCTCTGTTCCTTCTTGAATAGGTTGGATTTGCTACTTTCGAAACTGATGGACTCAACACCTTCTATGCCATTTACCACATTTTTTAAGACCTAGGATATGTAGGATTATATGTAACTGTCCAAGCTTGTCATACATTCAATAATTACTGTACAGACACAATGCTGCAGGGCACACATATCAGGGTATTTAGTTGTTTATCTAATTTACAAAAAGCGCAATTGGCAAAACAAGTTGAGGGTTCCAACTGGAATTGCCATTGCTATTCACCTCGCTCATGTACAGTCTTAATGATGTGCTTGCACAGGGGCTGTGATTGAGGATTTTAATATAATTGTGATTTACATTTGGTTGTCACCTCATTCTCACATTATGATTATGAGAATATTTTCCATTACTGTCACCTTTTGTTTAGGTATAAATAATAGAAGACACCATGGGAATAAAATTTAACTTCAGAATGGGCATAAAATACACATTGGAGGACTGGACATTTTTAGTTGTTGAAATCAATTTCCTTTCCATTGGCTCCTCTTCTTAGCTGCACAATAGTAACTTGGGATCTCTGCAGGCTACACCAACAGGAATACTGCCCTAAGTGATTGAAGAATATCCTCTACTCAGTCTGTACTAAAAATACATAGTGTACAGGGTTTTCTGGCCATCCCAGACTTCAGATTTGCATATTTAAAGGGTAATCCTGGCTGAAACAGGCTGACACTTTGACTGCCAAGTGTAGTTATTAACGGAACAGCAGGTTTACCAGCCCCTTTTTGGGGTAGATTCCACCCCTTTAATTTCTGTTTTTTTATGGGCTGAAATTGACCCCTGTGGGTTTTCAGCTGAATGCCATTTGTAACTGTTTTCTTGCATTAATCAAAAAGCATATTATAAAAATGATTTCTGATGCATTAAAAATATTTTAATGTAAAAATATAAATGAATTCTAACATCTCTTGGGTATTTTTGTGGTGATATGCAAACATAGACAGTGATAGATGACTTTTGATGGAGGGGGTGCAGATTCCTGTAGCACTAATGCTCAGAAGTGCAATTGTTAATTTTCCTCAGGGCAATTGTTGTTAGAGAAATCTGTGATTCATTAAATGTCCATGTCAGTGATGCATTTTTTATATATTATTTGCTGATTTTTATTCATCAAAGGTAATAAGTGCTGTTTCAATGGCAAAAGGGCTTGTTATTGTGTGACTTACATTCTCCTGTTGTAACGTTTATTAAAGCAAATGTAAATAATTTGATAATTACTCAACAAGTGATACACTTTGCCATGTATTACAATGAAGTGCTAATTTTTACTCCTGAGAGCTGGAAAAACTAGTGTTAAATGTCTGTATGCACAAGAAATCTTTGGCTAGTGAAAGCTTTCATCATGAAATTATGTAAAATTTCTTACTGTTATTGGAAATGACATGAACCAGAAGAATTTCTTCCAATGCACGTATTATGATGCTGGATGGAGGAGAATTTAACTGATCTTTCGAGCATGTGTAAACCTTGGCAGATTGTGCTGTCGTGTTTGAATGCTACATCTGCCAAGACATTTTCCTACTTTCGTTGCCCATGGAAACAGACAAAAATCTGGCAGTAACTGTCTAGACTGTCAGAGTTATTGTCATGCGTTCAAATGTTCTATCTTGCTGTTTTCTATCTGAGTCATAACTGCATATTTTAATATGGCATCTTCAAGGAAGTACAAATTGTCGACAAACATTATAGCTGTATCTCTGAATTTGCATTTTGAGTTAAATCCCTTTTAAATAAAATATGGCCTTGTTCTTCTCATGTATAGTATGATCCCATTCCAAATCTTGAATTCGAATTCTAATCTTGATTGTCTGCTGAGCTTGAGCCTGAAGCAATTTATGTTGGATTAGGGGAAGGTAATTATCAGGTGGCTAGAAAGTGTATCTTTCAACAAGGATCACAGAATAAAGCTGTCTCCTGTTACCTGAAGAATGAACTCAACCATTTGATAACATTTTTTCTATTTTTGTAGAACTCTCTAAATTTTTCACCATAATCTACACATCATCTCACCTGATCTGCTGTATATCTGATTTGCTGGAATTTCTGGCTCCTTACAAATGCCCCAATCCAAAACCCTGTATCTGGCTTTCTCTCAGCAATTTAGACCTGAAATATTTCTACCTCTCTTTCCTTTAAGGTTGCTTTTAAAACCTACTGTTGGACCAAACATTCAGTCACCCCTCCAAGTATTCCTTTCTCTGGATTATTGTCATTTTTTGTAACGTACTTGCAGTATCTTGCCAAATTGAACAGCATTATAAATGCAGTTTTTATTGGTGTTAGGAGATGAAGAGTTATGTTAAAGATGCTATCCAAATGCACATTATTTTGTTGTATCCCTTCCTAGAAAGTTTCTTCTCTCAGTTAGCTGAACTGTCCAAGACTAACAAGCTCACTTCTTAGCACAGCAATGTAAGATTTGAGATGTGTCATGAGCCAATGAGCAATGTTTAATTGACGGCTGTTATGTCTGTGCCTTTAAATCAATGTGTAAATTTATGAATTATACTTTACATGTAGGCCATTTTCTCTGTATCAAACCCACATATGGACATTGTGCTGGTGGCAAGAATAGAAAAAGTATTAATGGGAAATATTTCCAGTTGTGCTGAACCCTATATTAAGAGCTCGGACTCCAGCAAGGTAACTGTTTATTGCTGTACTGTGTTCATTACTGGTGAGACATTCTTTTACATTATGCAATAGTCTATTAATAAATGGAGGAATAAGCAATAAAGCTCTTCCTGCATAGTTATTAAATTCATATCATGACCTTAACCAGTTTCTTTCCCTTAATGAGTGGATCTGCTACAAAGCCTAAGGAAAATGTTAAATGAAAACCTGATTAATTCTAACGATGCTGATTGAATCAAATGCTTTAGTCATATTTCATCATAAGTTTTTGTGATTATTTTTAACTGTTCCTTGTCAAGACTGCACAGAAGATTCTGAAGACCAGCAAACAGTTTTGCAATAAGTTAGCCAAGTACCGGATGCCATTTGCTTGGGCAGTGAGGTATGTATATTTGACATATGCCGATGAATATCTGGTTGAGTGACTACATATTAGTTATTCATTTGAACACGTGTTAGTGTTTTATGAGTTTTTTTTTAAATTGTGGTTTCTCTTGGGCTACACATTTTAATTGGCACAGTGTTCTTGAACATCCAGAGTAGAAGTCTGTTATGTAATGCTCCTGTTGTGAAATGTGTACTGTTAATCTTTTGTTTAAAACTGGGAACAATGTATCACCAGGGATCTAGTGGGAGGACTCGAGGCACAGCCTATAGGGCCCCACTGGCCTCAGCAAAATAACGCATTGCAGGAAGTCATGAGGACTGTTAGTCAGCTGCAGACAGGATTTCTTCCATTCACTCGGGCAGAAGTTCAGCAGCAGGAGAGCTACTCGCCAATGCAGCTCTGTAGTCCCAACAGTGTCAGTGACAGCAGTGGCCAGGTCTGTGATGATACATAGTCCCAGCATTCTAGCTCCCAGTTGGAGGACCAGATAAGTGAGGGGAAGCGATTTGACTCACAGAGGGATGAGAAAAGGAGAGTGGGTGTTTTGATAGAGAGCCCCACGAGGTGAGGAAGAGCTGAATGATTAAACATGAGCGTCCAAAGTTGTTGCACCTCCACTGTTAGCATTGCACAGAAGATTCACCCATAATCTTCCTATTTTCTTTAGGAAGTTGCTATACTTGTCCAATAATACCCATGAAACTCACTATAGTCAATTGAACATAAATATTCTTTTTAATGATGCAATAGTGTTAATGATAGATAATCAATCTTTCTTGCACTGAAAATTAACTATTACAAGTGTAAGTTCACTATCCTTCAGATTTTAAATACTTCAGGCATGTTTAAATGTGTAAAATACAAAATTGTTTTGCATTTCTTGTCTTTTCTGTCTGTTTTATTTCTGTCTAAAGAGAAAGGTTTCTTTCCTGCTTTTTATTTCCCTTCCTGGGCTTGATTTCAGATCGATTGCGCTTCTTTTTGTTCATCCCTTCTTCAGCTTCTCTGTGTTCAGCTCCCAAATCTTATTTTTTATTTCTTCTTTCATGGGATTTGGGTGTCACTGGCTAGGCCACAATTTATTGCTCATCTCTAGTTGCGCCTGAAAAAGTGAAGGTAAGCTGCCTTTTTAATTCGCGGCACTCTGTTTGTAAGTAGACCTATAATGCCTTTAGGGAGGGGGATCCAGGACTTGGACCCTATGGCACTGAAGGATGGTTATATTTTTCCGAATTAGGATGGTGAGTGGTTTGGAGGTGAACTTGCGGCTGCTGGTGTAGCCCATAGTTAATGGTACAGCCTTGGGCAGTGTTGCCAAACAGAGAGACCTAGGGGTGCAGATACATGGTTTCTTGAAGGTGGCATCAAAGGTAGACATGGTGGTGAAGGTGGCATTTGGCACGCTTGCCATCATCGATCAGAGCATTGAGTACCGAACTTGGGACCACATGTTACCACCATTCAAGACATTTGTAAGGTCATGTTTGGAGTACTGTGTACAATTCTGGCCACCCTGCTATAGGGAAGGATGTTGTTAAAATGGAAAGGGTCCAAAAATATTTACAGGAATGTTACCAAGACTGGAGGATTTGAGTAATATGGAGAGGCTGGATAGGCTGGGATTTATTTCCAAGGAATGTATGAGGCTGAGAGGTGACCTTATACAGGTTTATAAAATCATGAGGGGCAAAGATAAGGTGAACAACCAAGGTCTTTTCTTCAGGTTAGGGGAGTCCAAAAGTAGACGATATATGTTTGAGGTGAGACGAGAAAGACTTAAATGGGAACTGAGGGGCAACTTTTTCACATAGGAGGTGGTGCTTATATGGAATGAAATGCCAGAGGAAATAGTAGATGCAAGTACAATTAAAACATTTAAAAGTCAATTGGACAGGTACGAGGAAAAGTTTAGAGAGATATGGGCCAAATGCAGGCAAATGGAATTAGTTCAGTTTAGAAACCTGGTCGGCATGGGCGAGTTGGGCTAAGAGTTTGTTTCTGTGCTCTATGACTCTACGTATCTGCTGCCCTTGCCCTTCTAGATGGTGGTAGTTGTGGGTTTGGAAGGTGCTGTCCAAATAACTTTGGTGAATTTCTGCAGTGCAACTTGTAGATGGCACACACTTTTGCTTCTAAGTGTCGATGGTGAAGGAAGTGAAAGATTGTAGATGTTCTGTCAGTCAAATAGGCTGCTTTGTCCTGGATGATATCAAGCTTCTTGGCTATTGGTGGGATGATACTCATCATGGTAAGTGAAGAGTATTCCATTACAGTCCTGACTTGTCTCTTGTTGATGGTGGACTGATTCTGGGGAGCCAGGGGGTGGGTTACTTTGCTGTAGGATTCCTAGCCTCTGACCTACTCATGTAGCCACAATATTTATATGGCTGGTCTAATTCAGTTTCTTATCAATAGTAACAATCAGGATGTTGATAGAGAGGATTCAGTGGTGCTCACGCCCTTAAATGTCAAGAAGTGATGATTAGGTTCTTTCTTGTAGGAGATGGTCAATGTCTGGCACCTGTTGACACAAGGTTTACTTGCCAATGGTCAGCTCAAATGAGGATATTGTCCAGGGCCTGCTGCATTTGAAAGTGGATTTGATAAGAATATACCCTGTGTGTTTTCCTGTATTTTCCATGCCAATGGTCCCTTAGCTTCTCTGTGCTGCTTTCAGCTCATCCTTTGAGCAACAGATGCCTTGCTGCAGCAGGTTGGAGTCATATCACCTTTGTTAAAATGGTTTACCATAATCCTTGTTTTGTTATGTTGTTCTTTTAGGTCAGTATTCAAAGACAATCAGGGAACAATAGACCGAGACTCTCAATTCTCTGCTCTCTTCAGGCAAGAGAGCAATAAGATTTCTACTGAGGATTTACTGAAATTAATTATGGAATTCAAAAGGTATCAGTGACTTTTACCTGTAATTTGAATATTGGAATTCTTGGAGGGCTAATTAAGTGTATTTAGTTTTTGACCTAATTGGATTCTTTATTTTTCATGCTTGTAGAGCAGATAAAATGACCAAAGTGCAGACCATCCCTGGCAGTCTTGATATCGCAGTGGAATCCGTCCCCATTGAACATCCAAGTATGAGATTTATTTTGTTTGTTGTCATTTTAGAGACATATTTAACCCTCCATTTTAAAAAATTCAACTATAACCTGAGTCACTAAATATTTAATAAGCACTTCACATATCATATCCAACACAAATAGAAAAAGGTATCTGCATATATAGTTTTGCTCACAAACTTGCAAATTAAGAAGATGATTGTCTCAAAAATAATGAAACGTGCAAGTGTAGAAATATTTAAAAAAATTAACTGCCTTTTTCCCCACGGCAGATGTTAGCTTTTGGCCAAAGGCCAAGTATCTGTCAGTGCTGTTCTCCAAACATCTGTTGAAGGTGTGCAGTGGATCCCTTGGGTAACTTCCTTGTCAATTTTCTCTCATTTCCTGAGAAGATGTGCTTAACATCTTCCTCACAATTAATCAACCAATGTTGATGTCTTCTTGCATGGGAAATTCCAGTCTGAGAAACACACCTGACTACGACATGGAAAATGCTGTGTGACAACCATCTGCGGGCCACCAGATGTAGACTGTTGGGGCATTTATTCCACTGATCTTCCAAGGTGTGAAAATCAAACAGATTTATAAAAGACTCCCTGAACACCTTGCTGAGGGAAAAGTCCTTTGGAACTGCACTTGGGATAACTGAACAACAAAAAAGAAAAATTCAGAAAATATGGAGATGAATTTAACAATGGCACATCCTCCCCTGGGGAGTCGAAAGAATCCACTGTAGCACTGTTGTAGGAATCAATTTACCCCATATCTAATCAAAGAAAATTGTGAATAAAGACATATTTTGTTGGATCCTATGGATTTCTCTTATTCTCCATTCTAATACGTGAAGTTTAAATGGATCAATTTCCCCACATTGGAAATGCCTGCAGGGTTAGCCCTCCATTATTCAAGCGTGTGTATAAAGCCTTATGCAAGATGTAAACTCTCTGCACTTCCCCTCCTGTCTGACATGTCAGTATCTCCGCTCAAGAAAGATTGCATTTAATTTGTTACAGCATTGTACTTACCATTACTCCTCGTGCATGATTTATAAAACTTGTTCTTCAACACTGACCATTGCTAGAAAAGTCATCACTTATTGTTAATCCCAATTTGCTTTTGGGAGTGCCAAGCCCTCTTGCTGAATGATGAAAATCCATGTGATGTCATAACGTATTGCCCTGTTTTGTCGCAAAGGCTCAAAAATTGAGTACTTCATCAGTATTGTCTGACATCCACTTTATGAAATCCTGGACATTCCACTGAAGCTTCAAAGTGGCAGCAGAAATGTATTTGTCTGAATTCAGTTGATAAATAAATAAAATAAGTGCTTTGAGGTCTTCCATAATTCAGACAGAATACATTTTAAGAAACAAAATTCTCTCATGGAGTAGCTACAATATTTATTAAGGTAACAAAACGTATAACATTGAGACAAAAGAGAGGTGTGTGGAAGTTAAGTATACTTCTAGAGCTGTAAGAATCAATTGAAATTTCTCTTATAATTGTCTACATTTGGAAAGTAATTGATATGTATCCTAGAAGCATTTATTGAATTTAAAAATGTGAATCAGAGTTTATTCATTTTTCTCTTTTTTCTTTGCTTATTTCTGTTCCTTGCTTCCTAATTATTTCCTTTGTCTCAAGTACCGTCTCCAGTTGGCCGGAGAAGGGTTTATCATTATGATTCTGAAGTAGACAATAGAGTATGATTACATTATTGTAATGCCCTCTTTCCTAGGCCCATTCCTAATTCCTCTCTGTAATAACCTGCCTAAGACCAAGAGTTCAACATTTATTACTTACCATTTTAATTTGACTAATCAGTATAATTTGATAGTTATTTGTAAGGTCTTTGGTTAAACTTGAATTATTGCCAAGAAAATATGGTGTATATAAGGTGAGTCATTGCTAAGTTATATATATTTTGAAAAATATTGTTTTAAAGCCCTGCTTTTTAAATGGAGCAAGGTGACTGGATTCTTAAGCTAAGTGTACTGGATTCTAAACATTATGTCAAACTTGGATAAAACAAAATAAAAAATAACTTGTTATTCCTGTTTCAGATTGTGTTAATCCATCATATGTGCCTCTTACACCATTCAAGGACCCAAATACATATGAACCTACTGTAGAAGTGGAAGAGTTTGTTCAAGAGTCTGCAAAGTATTCTCTACCATATACAATATACAAAAACCATGTTTATATTTACCCTAAGCATTTGAAATATGATGGTCAAAAGTGCTTTGCCAAGGTAAGGAACACAGCAGAACTTGCACTGTTTTACACCTATATCCTTCACATCAAAATCTGCTTTCGGGGACTATGATTTAACTTTTTTTCAGAAAGAAAGAAAGATCTGATCATCAGTATATTTTTACTGCAACGTGGATCCTGGAGTTTGAAGTCTTTGGTTATGTTCTTGCTCATTAGCCTCATTTTCTAACACGATGTACAAGGAGCAGTTAAATTAATCTGGATTTGTCACAAGAATTCTGCTGGTCTCTGCTACTATCGGCTTGGGAAGGATAAATTCACATATCTGTGTTCATTCCATGTGGTTATTCCAGTGACCTATAAACCCTGAACTAGAATGTTAGGCAACATACTTTCTATTATTTCTGAAGTAAAGACATTGCTTCCAAACTCTCCTGCATGTTGGTATCGTCTGGGTAATGTTGCTAAACTCTGTTGATTATGTAACTTCCTTACTATGCTGTCCGAGTAATTGAAATATCAGTCTTAATCCATTTTGCAGCCACAATTAAAGATAGGCTGGCAGGTGGCACATGTCTCAGGAGATTTTATTATTATTTTGATGTACATATTGAACAAACAATTGAAGAATTTACTATTCGAAATCTGTTTTTCCCCTGAAAGTTATACTAAATCAATACAGTTCTATGTTAATGTAATTGCTAGTCATTTTCACCAGCGTCGTGTTTCTGACTAAGTACTCCCTTATCCTGTAACTGTAAAATTTTAATCTTGTTAAACATTAGATTGGCTTTCTTGAGCATGTAACTGCTGACTTTTAGACTTTTAAAAATATCTTTTTGGGAGATCTGGGTATGGCTGGCAGGACCGGCATTTGTTTGTCATCCTTAATTGCTTTTGACCCGAGCCATTTCAGAGGGCAGTTAAGAGTCAAATACCTTACTGTGTTACTTTAGTCACAGGTAGATCAGACCAGGTAAAGAAGGCAAATTTCCTTCCCTAAAGAGCCCGTAATTTTTACAATAATCATTTATAGTTATGGTGGTCACCATGGCTGAGACTCACTTCACATCTCAGATTTATAAATTGAATTCAGATCCTACTAGCTGCTGTGAGAGTTTCAAACTTCTACCCCCACAGCATGAGCCTGCACCTCTCCAGTGACATTGCCACTGCACCACTATCCTTGCAAATACCTGGGATGTTTTCTGAAAGAGTCTTTTGTCGTACACCATGCATCTTTGAGAGAAGTTATTCTCAATTTGTTTGTGGAATCCCAGTTTTCTGTGAAACACTTACACAGTTTCCATTTCTGCAGGCAAGAAATCTAGCGGTGCGCATTGAGTTCAGGAGTTCAGATGGAGAAAGTGCTCAACCGTTGAAAGTAAGTATCATTGGCAGTGTGCTTAATTGCTGTAAGAAGATGCACAAAATTCCGTAAGTGTAAGACACAGTGGTTTGATCATCCACAGTACTGATTTGTCGGTCTCAACCTCATTGTAGCATAGAGGCGCTGAGTGTGGGGTTCATGCCAATCTGTCACCTGTGGGAAAGAAAGCAGAGCAGTGAGTCGTTCCTGTGTCTGAGAACTATCATGCCTCTCAGTTACAGGTGGCACATAGCCTGGGATGGTTGTCAATAAAATTAAAGATTAGCATCAAGTTTATATCTGAAGTTAGTGTGCCATTATTGACTTTTGACTGTAATGAAAGTGAAGTTGGTGAAAGGTCATCTTTCCTCACTCCACTTCAGTGTGACACCTGAAATGTTTTGATATCTAGTCCTTATTCAGTTCCTTCAGATCAAAGCATGAGTGTCATGCACAGAGGGCAAAGATGAGTCTGCTGACAGGGAGCTGCAGTCAGGGTTATAGAGACAAGTGATTCTAGGTGGGGCCCCGAAGGACTGGCAGTTGGCTTGAGGTTTCTCTTTGCCCATGAAAACAGAGCTGTTATTTTTGACTACATCAAAAAAATAAATTCAGTTTAAACCTCTTGGGCTATTTGTTGAACAGTATTGGCAGTTCTGTTAATAACTACTGACTGTTCAACTGCTTGTGACAATCAGAATCCTAGAACATGTTCAGGTCTTCGGTGGCACATTTATGCAGCTTTTCAATTGTTTTACACAGATAGGCTGCTTGCCCATTCACAGGAATCTATAAAGCACACCTTGGACAACAACACAGTGGCTATGGCCTTGGTCGATATTTTAAATGAATGGTTTTGTATGAGTAGTCAGCAATTGGAAATGATCCCGGTTTGCTTTATTCCGTCGTTTCAAAAGAGAAGAAAGATGAAAATATTTCTGATCTGAGCTTCAAATCCTATTTTATCTATTGAATGAATCAAACTGTGTTATAATGAACTGCGGGACATAAATCTAATGAGTCAAATGGTGGATGAGATTCATGTACCTGTTATTCAGAGCTGTTTCTTTTATTTTCAAAAAGGCTATTTTAGATTGTTCTTACTTTTTATAACAGTGCATTTATGGAAAACCAGGGAAATCGCTGTTCACTACTGCAGCACAGACAACAGTTCTACATCATTGTCAGAATCCTGACTTTTATGATGAGGTACTTTCATTGAAAATATTTGATTAAACTGTATTTACGTTACTGGTAAATATGTTTGAAGTGCAGACAAAGGAAATAAAACACGTGAGTTCACTAAAAGACTGATTTTATTTTTAATTGGCACAACTGATTATTTACAATACATTCTCCAGAATTTAGACTCTGGTTCCTATCTGGTCTGAACAAAACTGTTTTTGCAAAATCTTGTGAGGAATCTGTACATGAGCCACAAAACAGTCTACATTATGTGATTGTTAATTAATTGGTTACTGTAAAATCAGGAAAATCGTTTGCACCAAATTTTACACTAATGGGAAAGGATAATTTTATCATCCTATTTGATCTTAAGTTTTAATTTTGATTGTAATACATATAATTGTGAAAATTAGATTTGCTGGTGCACTTTGTATTTGAAGCCAGTGTTGAGAATTGACAAAGTAACTAGTATGATAATTTGCATTATCAGTTTTTAAGAATATGAGTTTAATGCTTTAATCAGATAACCTTCCAAACGTTTGTTTCGTTCATTCTGATAAGGCAAAAGTAAATTATTTGTACCTTAGACTAGTGTTTATTGGTAATGGGTTATAGCTCACCTCAGTGAGTTGCTATGGTTACATGCAGTCATACATATATGTTTTAGTCAGGAGCCATGGATGGTGATTGGATTGACTACAACTTTCTTTGCGTCACGTAGCTCACTTGGAATCTCTCCCTAGTTTTGCCTGCTATTTGCACATGTTAGAAAGATTTTCAGTTGATACTTGACCTATTTGGTTTTAATAAGAACACTTTCCGTCATCGTTGAGTTGCGAGGTGGGACTCAGACTTAGAGCTCCTGGCTCAACTGCAATTCATTGCAGTGCATTACCACCAAATAAACCAAGTTCAGATCAGGCTAATTCTTAGCATTAGAAAACTGGGCTGTGAGGAAAATTCAGAGAAATATTAACACTTAACACTCAGAAAACGACAATTAAGAGGAAATTGCAAAAGCATATATGGTAGTTAAATGTACATGAAATGTAAACCTGGAATGCTGGTTCACATTAAACTCCAATAATTGGTTAAAGGAAAATTTGAAACTGATTTCAGTCCATTCCTCTTCAGCCAAATAACAATCAGCCATTAAATAGATTTTTGAAATCCTAAAATAATTTTTTAAAAGTTGCATTTGGCTTATGTACAGATTTTATTTGATATGGTTAATTACAATAGGATGATTAGACTTGCTCATTTGTATGTACCTTGTGATCTTGTGAATGTTGCATTCCTGGTTTGACAGTTTGAGCAATCAGTTCATTCTACAGTGAACTGAAGACCTAACCAAAAGCTGCTTATAGTGGAAACGATTTGTCAGCATGGTATTCACATTTTGAACTCTTTTTGGTATTTCCATTACTCAGGTGAAAATTGAACTTCCCACTCAACTGAACGAGAAACATCACATTCTTTTTTCATTTTATCACATCAGCTGTGACCTTGCTACAAAAGGTGGTTCCAAAAAGAAGGAGGCATTAGAAACACAAGGTAAAATGTATTACAGTTTAATAAAGCTTTTTTTTTCCCCAAGGATTTTTTTTTTGCTACTCTTTGCAAGTGAAGTTTCACCTTTTTTGTAGAAATGTTTTGTTTCAAATCCTCATCAAGCATTATTACCATTTGGTAACATGATGCAGGGCAGAAATTCACCAAAGCCCCTGAAGGTAGGACCTTTCAAACTGATGACATGTGCTCATCTAGAAGGACTAGGGCACCCATTTCATGGAAATACCATCACCTGCAAGTTCCTCTCCAAATCTCTTACCCGTCCTGGCTTGGAGATATATTGTCGTTCCTTCAGTATTGCTGGGTCATAATTATGGAGTTTCTTCCCCAAGAGCAGTGTGATCAATGACTGCAGTGGTTCAAGAGGCAGTTAATCACTACCTTTCAAGTGCAATTAGGGATTGGCAAACAAATAGGAGCTCAGCAAGCCATGTCCAAGTCCCTTGATTGAGTAAAGCAAACCTATTCAACATTCTGCGAAAATGTTATCAGGTTAGATTGAAGAGAAAATAAAAACCCATGAGCTATAGCCAAAACCTCACACACCGGCTGTACGCAATATTCACACAAGGACTCACTTTTATATAGTGCCCCATGGACAGCTCTACACATAAAGATATACATTTCTTGGTAGTTCTGAACCAACATTGATGAAGGTCAAGCAGAATTTGATGCAAGTCAGGATACAGGAAGCAGAGTGTTGGTTGAGTTGAAACTTACGATGGGTGGAATGTGGTGGGTCAGTAAGAAAGCATAAGAATTGGTAAATCGGGAGATAATAAAAGCATTGATGAGGATTACAGCAGCAGCTGGGCTGAGCCAGGAGAGTTGATATTAGTGAATGGCAAGTCGGAGATCTTTGTAATGGAAGCTCAGCAAAGGTGGTGGAGAGTTTGATTCAGCGTGAAACAGGGGCCAGGGAAGCATATGCAGTTAATAATTAGGGAAAGATTTTGTTGTGAGACAGGAGACAGTGTATAGCGATTGTAACAAGGTCAGCCAGCTGGACACCATAGAATGAGTTATCTGATTGGGGCTGTTAATCTTGTCCAATCTAGGAGCCCTGGCTAACAGATATAAGCAGGAGTTTTGGAGATTCTGACACTTGAGGTGCTGACTCTGACAAGGCTGTGCCAAAGTCAAAGACTTTCCACATGTAAATAAGGGGTGACTTAGTGACATGATACTGGCCTCTGTGGAGTTATTTCGCAATGGCTTCAGTTTTTTCAATTTCTAATTAAAGGAATGTTAGGCTAATTCAGGGTTGAATGTTAAACATGCAGTCAAACAATGTTGAGGGCATGAGTTGGTGAAAAGAGGAGCTGCTGATGTAGAGCTGGGTGATGGAACCATACAAATGATACCTGATGTTATGTATTCATGGCTTGCTAGACGTCAGTGTGTAGATCAGAAAGAGGTGGCCAAGGACAAATTATAATGGGAGTCTGAAGGTAGTAGACAAAGGGAAGAAATAGAAGCTATTATAGGAGATAGTTTATATTCAGTCATATTAAAACAAAGCACTATGAGAGCTGGCATTGGTTTCCTATGTCCTTGAATAAAGGATTACATATTTTCCATATTGAGGCAAGAATATGTAGCTATTTCCTCTGTTGTTGAGTCAAAAGTATAAAATAATAATAATAATAATAAAACATTGTTACTGTTAGAATTCCTTGTACAGGTAATGCAACAAAATACATGGAACTTTGTGACATCTTATGGCTGCATGAAGCATTACAATCTTGTTTGTTCTGTTTCCAAATAGTTGGATATGCCTGGCTACCTCTATTGAAAGATGGCAGACTTGCTTCTCAAGAACATTCTTTACTTGTAGCAGCCAGCCTTCCTCCTGGTTACCTTGGTAATCAGAACGTAACACCAGGAAAGGTAACAACAATTAAAATGTATCAATCAGCCTGACACAATACAAGTAGTTGTAGGATCCTCTTGTGGCATGGTGGTAGTGTCCCTACCTCAGGGCCAGGAGTCCCAGGTTTGAGTCCTACCTGCTCCAGAGGTGTGTAATAATATTTCTGAACTGGTTGATTAGAAAGATAGATAGAAGTGGTCAATTATGTTTTCCTCATTGGAAAGAGTTAAAGAGCTGAATTTTGACTGGGTTAAAGTGTCAGAAATCTGTTACCCACCATCGCGCCCCCCCCCCCCAAAACTCTAGTCATCTCGTCTCCAGCTTGAAATGAAAATGGAAGATGGTGGGTGACCAACATAGTCCAGGAAAGTGGGTTGAAACTTAAAGTATGGTTATGAGGCTGTGGCCCTTTTTTTTTTGTCATGCAGCTTTACATACTTTCTTGCTGTTGGCCAGATTTCCTGAGCCCAATAACACAGCAGCTTCTGCAAAGCGTGGATTCAGGAGGCAAGTGCTTTTAAACTGATCCCTTGGATCTGTACTTACCAATCAGAGGCTCCTCCATCTTCCCTCACCACCCCACCAGGATTTTTGCTGCCTCTGAAATCCAATAGCAACCTTCACTCAACCCTGAATGACATCCAGGCCTGATTCCTTGCCCAATCAGGCTCTGAGGCCTCCAATACCCCCACTCCACTATCCCACCTCCCTCCCTTCAACAGAAGAACCAATCATCAACCCACTGCCTGGTGCAGTAGCCATCAATGACTGGCTTCCTGACTAACCCAAGGCTCAGCTAACAATCAAATTGGGCCTCTGGGTGGGAAATTCTCGACTGATGTCACCAACATGGTCTGGAATTAAATGCCATTGTTTCGGGGACTCCTAAGAGATAAATTCCACTTGCCCTTCTGACCAAACTGCCTCCTGACAGTTAGGTTAATAAAAATTCTGCTCGTAGTGCCACCTTTGAATATGTACAGGAGTGGAAAGGGTAAGGTGCAACTTGAAGATATCCTTTTGCCGATCATTTAAGACCACATTTCAAGTCTCTGACACTGGGTTTGTGTCAAACTACCAGAATACATTGGGTACTCAAAATGATTTCTGTGCTGGATCAATTGCATCCAAGGCATTATTGACATTGGGCCTTGGGCCAGTGAGCCGTGATCATGTTCACGCTGGCATAGATGCTTTGAATGTCAGGCCAGTTTGTCATTGCCATTATCACTGAGTTCTGTCTAGGCAAGGGAAATGAAGCAGTTGGAAGTGAGAGAGGAAGCAGCACTCCTGTAATTTGTGTTTACATGTTACTTCTCTGCAGGCTAATGGATCTGATATTAAGTGGGTTGATGGAGGAAAACCACTCTTCAAGTTCTCTGTGCATGTCGTCTCCACAATCTATACTCAGGTAAGAGTAACCTACTTGTTTAAAATTTGTGTGTAATGCTTTATAGTTCTGCTTTATATTTAAAAGTAATGAGAAACAAATGTTGATTTTTTTAAATAAGTCTCCTAAATGAATTTAAATGGATAAAAGATGAGTCAGGAGCAGCATGTTTTCCCAACCAGTGCTGACTACAAGACTTTGTCTCTGCGCAAGATTACCTGACTAGGAAATCGGCTTATTAGTTGACTGACGACTGACCTATCAGCAAATGAAGAGCCCATGATTATTTTTGCTTTTTATTAGGAGGAAAGACTGAACAACTTTTTTCAGGAGTGCCAAAAACAAGAAGGCATGGGGTTGCAGCCTCCATCCTCAGACTTTGTCAACTGTGTAGAGGTTTGTGTAGTTAAATCAGCTTCAAGATAAAAGAAATGCATAGTGTGACATTTGAAATGTTAAATTTTCTTTATTACTTCATCCAATGTTACATGGCTGGGGAACTTAAACCTTAATTTTGCAATAAGCACTGTTTCTGAACAAAAGCGAGCTGCCAATTCATGTGTTAACTGATAGATTTTAAAAGTAATTCAAGTACTTCCGAGTAGATTGTGGTGCTAAATAGTAATAATAACATCTGGTTAAATATTGTATAAATATTAATCCAAAGTAGACCTCTGTTTAATTAGTTGGGGTTTTTACGGATGGCTTATCAGAAATATTTTGATTCTTAAGCTGTTTCTGATCATTTCAGGGTCTACTTGGCATTGAAAAAATCCACGTGATTGTACATTTCCTTCCTATACTGCTGAATCAGTTACTCTGCATCCTGGTACAGCATGATGAAAATCAAGTTACTACTGCCACCATCAGGTAGGAATGTATGAAAAATATCAAGTAGAAAAATAATAGTTTGAATTCAAGCATGCAATACATTCAAGCTTATCCGATAAGCTTTTAAATGTTTAAAATTCAACTTTGACAATACACTTGTGCACCCTGATCTCTCAATTTTTGAGACAATCATAGCACTTAGGTAGGAATGAATGATAATTATTTCAAAATTTAACATTCAAATCTGGCTGTAATTAGATTTCAAAAAAATGCATTTATTCATTTTCACTGTGTAATGAAAATGCTTCATATTTAATGTTTTTGTGGTCCTGAGATTGAAGGCTTATGGAGATGCAGGTCAATGACAAGACATCTTTGATATTTTTTTAAACAAGGCCTTTCTTGGAAATCATAGTTATTGGTCTTTGTCACTTGAATTCACTTCAGGAAAATCACTTGTCTGCCTTACAACTGGGTTTTATGGCTGTTCTGTTTGAACAGTGATTGGAGTCTTGGAGTTTATGTTTGGATTTTCCAGTTAAGGAACGCCTACTACAAAACAAGCAGCTCGTTTTATATTCATGCCTGGGAAAAATCTTTGCTGTGAGATCAGAGAGAAATCTGCCTCTTCTTCTGGAAGAGTAATTGCAAGAACATCTTGATATTGTATTTTCTGACCAAACTGTGTCTAACAAGGCTCCAGACAATCCTTTATGATTACTGACTTGACCATGCATGTAATCATACCAGATGGCAGATTGAAAGACTTCAGACTCTTCTATGCCCAAGCCAGCATGAACATGATGGTCCAAATGGCCTCTTGTGCTGTAACCTTACTATGATTCTTGCAAGTCAAGGTGCGAACAGAGTACAGGTAGCAGCAAAATATAGCGCCATCATGTGGACTTAGTGGTTAAAAATCTGTTACAAAGATTTTCAACCAAGTTTAGCTTCTGGCCGCAAAAGGTTTAGGCAATTCATAAAACAACAAACTATAGTATTTATTGATGGACGTTTTGTATGTGGAAACACTTTTGTAATTTCTTTCAAAAATATTTTAAAGTGAATCTCTGCAGAGAGAGATCTCTTGACATATTTTTTTCCTTTTACCTGCAGTGTGTTTGTGCCTGTGTTTTGGGTTGTTTTGAGGGATAAACATTTATATTTTAACATTAGAAATTGCATGTATTAATTAAGTTTACAAATTCGTTGAATAGATTTTCTTTCATAATAAATTTTAAATAATTTGTTCACAAGAGATGTTAAATTAAATTAGTAATTTGTATATGGCAGAAATATCTGGTTGAAAAGGGTTTGCAATATCACTCTGTGTACTAAAACATTTCCTTTCTGTTTTTAAGGGCAATTGTTGACACTGTTGCTAAGTGCCATGAAGAGCAATTAAACATTCACCTCCGCTCATATATTAAGGTACAGTTAAAATTTTAAATCAGTACATACATGCAAGTGAGATAGTACCTCCTTATTCAGTATATGTCTGCATGTCCGTGTCATTTAAACATAGTAATTCTCTCAGCACTGCTCAAGGTTTGTCATTGACTGCTCACTCAAAGGGGAATTTGAAAACTATGTGAGCAGTCATTTTGGTTACTGAAAGAGACATGGTTGCATATTGAGTGAGCAGGTATGTTCTTCAAACTTTGAAAATGTTGTATTTGTAACATGAATTGTTGTTACTTTTTGTAACAAATTCAGTGTTGCCATTGACACCTTGATGAATTCAATACAGTCAATTGCTCCCATAAGTGGCTGAGGCATTTTTTTTATAAGTCTTGACTACGATCAATATACATTATACCGTAGCGTAACTCAAGAGTTGTAGCAATATTACTTGCTGCTGATCCGACTAAAATATATGGGAGTTTTAGGCAGATTTACTTATTTCTTTTTCTAATATTTTTAAAGTTGGGCAAAAAGCTCCTTGAAAATCCTTGGGATCTGCCTTTGAGAAGAGACAAGTTATCAAACTAATAATAAACAGAACTGACTGGCCTTTTAAAAATATTTAATTTTCTATGCTAATTTCTCTATTTACTAGTTTCTCTGCTGGTCATACATGAATATGAGCTTGGATTTTCCCTCTGCATTTAGTGCTTTGCCATTCTTCAAAATGACTGGGAAGAAAATTACTGGGAAACAAAGAATTGTAAAATCTTTGCCTTGATGCTCTGACAACTAGGATGCAAGAGTGGCACAGATGTTACATGAATGATATAAATCTTCAAAAATAATGGACATGCTGTGCTAAAAGCATCAAGGATTAGTAATGCGTGTACTTAATTAATGAGGAGGTATTGGCCTTGTGGTATTATCACTAGGCTATGAAACCAATAACTCAGCTAATGTTCTGGGGACCCAGGTTCAAATCCTGCCTCATCAAAGATGGAATTTAAATTTAATAAAGAATATGGAATTTGTTATCTAACGATGACCATGAAACCATTGTTAATTGTCAATGACAAACCCATTTGGTTCACTAATGCCCTTACCTGGTCTGGCTGACATGTGAGTCCAGACCCACAGCAATGTACTTGACTCTTAAGTGCCCTCTGGGAAATTAGAAATGGGCAGTAAATATTGGCTGAGCCAGAGATACATACATCCCATGTGTGAATTTAAAAAATGTTAATTTTTGAATGTTGTTGCCTCTATTTGGTACTTGAAGCTAACAGTAGGTATCTTGACTTACCTTCCACAAATCTTCTTCATGCAGTTTGTTTTCAAGGCTGAAGTTTCTGAATTGAAGCAGCAAACAATTCACGAAGTGCTTTTGAAAGGTATAACCAAGGTCCTGACATCTACTGATGCCACTGATGTTAAACATTTGCTAAAGGCAAGTCTTGATTGTAACCAATTATATTTTTGTCAATGTATTTGTGTCTAGATAATTTTATTATATTCAAATATAAACTATATTAAATACTGTTAATAGCAGACTAATTGAATCCTCGAGTTAAATATCTTTAAAGTAACTTGATTCTTGGCATATTAAACATATATTCAATGCATCTTGAGTGTATTTGAATAGAACTTGGAAAAGTCCTATCTGAATGCAGATATATTTGGTGAGGTTACATGGAGGACAGATGCATAGCATTAAATTCACTTCAGTGGATTCTTGCAGTTAAAGGATTTTCTTCTTCCTCTGCAGAGCTGTGAATTTGTCAAATTAATGTTGAGCAAAAACAGTTATCGATAAATCAATCATTTCTTTAAACGGGGAGCTGGATACATTTTTCTTTGCGAATGGCAGTGTAGTTTTGTTCAGGAATGAGTTGATTTGTTGAATATATTGTTTCTGTAGCCACTGATTACTCAGTCATGAGATACAAAGAACCAGACACAATTAGTATGGATTGTGAGGTTGGAGATTTTGTTTTACTAGCTTGCTGGCAGAACATTTCATGTACTTTTTTTTGCAACTTCTCTTGAGCTTCTTTTTCATAGCAAATTGAATTTATTTCATCATCTGAGAGTAAACTGAATAGACTACTCCTATCTTATTCCTTTATTTTAAAATTAAGAACAAACACTAAGTTTAAACCTGTAAATTAAAGATTAATTTAATTTCCTTGAGCAGTCTTCCTACATTGCTTTTGTAATTTTTCTATAAATATGGTTTCTCTGTCCTAATGCAATAAAATTAAACAGTTTTAAAAAAAAATCTTAAGTATCCTTTTGTGCATCTGTTCACTTTCAGTAGTTTTGTTTGAAGTAAATGCTATGCTCCTATTGGGTTTCAGGCTGGTTGGAGTTTCAGTGGTAGGTCAATATGAGAGGATCAGAATTAACTGCCTGTAAAGATGGTGATCCACTAAGTTTCAAGTCACTTGAACCATGCACATCTCTTTTGTTCTATTTACCTCAGCAGTGCCTCAGCTTTAAAACTATGATCCATTGTTGCTAAGCATATAAACTAAATTAGAAAGTCAACAAAAGTATGATCAGGAATGAATATTAATCAAATTTAATATAATTACAGTTATGACTTGTTTGCATCATTGAGGGTAAGCTGTGTGAACCTTTCTTCCAAAGTTACATACTCGATTTTTTGGGGAAGTTTAATAAACTATCCTTGATAGCTTCCAGGTTGGTTTTGACCAATTTTGATGTTTCCATTCTGAAGTTTTACCATCTCCCAACGTGTTTGTGTTTTTATCATTCTGTTAGTTATAGACAATAGACAATACTGATTACCCACCTATTGTTTTACAGCATTTGTGGTTCTTCTTTGAAATTGTTACAAAGTCAATGGTGCACTATTTGGTTGATGATGATAAGAAGCTGAAGGTAAGATGACATAAGTGAAATAGACAATCAGAAGTTATCAGTTGCAAAAGATTGTTTAAAAATATCATGCAACTTTTGATTCAATTGCACATAAAAGCTAGACAGTAACTCATTATCCCTAGCTCTGAAGTCACAAGTTTCCATATTGTAACAGTGGAGTTTATCACTGAGCCACGGAAAGCAAGAGGAGTTCAAACTTCCATAAGAGTAACCATTAACATGGAGATTAATAAGGAGAAATAATTTGACATAATTTCAAATGTTTAAAATGTAAAAAATCTAAAGTATTACTGACTTTATGTTCAAGTGATATGCAAAATTACTATTTTTTTCTCTATTGCATAGTTGAAGCGTACTGAAAGGTTTCCATCATCCTTTCATGACGTAATGGAAAGGCTGATGTTAACCCTGGGGGAACTAATTTACAAAAAATTCAAAGAAGCAGAAGAGGAAACCAGGGAGGCGAACCATTACCTTGCCAAGTTTGTAAAGGTACTTGCTTTCTCAGTCTAAAATGTTTCAGAAAGTCTATTCCAGAAACAAACTCTCAAATTTGAATCATAGATGAAATGTAGTTAGGGCTGAACACAGGTAGAAATGTTTTTTTTAGTTCTTTTGTCCTGTTTTTTCCTCATCTGCAAACTTTTTAATTTTTCTTTTCAAAGAATTATCCATTTTCATTTGAAAGCTGTAGTGAGCACTGATTCTGATGGGATCTCATGGTCTTGAAATTCAGCCCCATTCATTTATAAGTGTGTGTTGTGTGCAATCCTGTAGCTAAATGGTGTGGGGCCTGAGATTGAGCTAATTTTAGGCCCTGAGCAGGACTTTTTTTAGGATTAATAGCAGTGACAGGCAACTCATTCATAGATCATACTTTGTTTTCCATCCTTTTAATCAGCTTCTTCTCCCTATTACCACATTAACGTTAACAGCCAGTGCTTTAATTTTAACAAAAACCCTTCTGAGCAGCACTTGATCAATCAGAATTTGAAAATCCATGTTCTCAAGATTGCATTTTGTTTGCAGATACTCCACTTGTTAAATTGATCAATACATTTTTCAGTCACAATCGACTTTTAACATTCATACTGAATGTCCTTAATTAACTGAAGCCACACACAGGTGAAATTTATCTATAAATGGTCCCTGGAAGCTTACCCTCTGCTACTTTTACTTTGCTTGATCTATATTTCACCATTTTTAGATCAGAAATGTGATATTTGCCAAACCTTAATAACCAACATCCTTATTTTAACAAAGAAACCAAACAGTCAAAAAATTGACCTCTACTCTATCTGCAAATTTGTCTCTATTATTTTCTGCTTTATGTTTCTAATTTCTTCCCAGTTCCACATTTCATGTTTGAAGAACCCATGTCAAGAATTATGTATGTTTTACAAATTACTAGCAAATGTGAGATGAGTTAAGATGTATAAATCTGATTTTAAAGATGCTGAAGAAGTCAGTTAAATAACATTTGAAACATTAACATAATATTGCTTTGATTTTTACAGCGATGTTTCACCTTTATGGATAGAGGATTTATATTAAAGCTGATTGGGAGTTACATGCACACCTTTAGTCCGGGAGACCACAAGGTAGTTTTAATGAAATTCCATTGTATATAAGTGTGATTGTCTCTTTGCTAAACTTTCTCCTTAAAGGATGGCTCTGATTCTCCCAGTTATCGAACATTTATCCCATTGCCTCACTGCCTGTTCCAACTTTTCAGGCCTGTCTGGATGGTGCAACCCTCTCTGTTCAAATAAAACTGGAGGACCTCCCACCAGTGACCAGAATGTCCAACTGACCATGTCCAAATGCCCATGACTGTCATTGGGTGCTGCCCTTGACTTAATGAGCCAGTACCCCCAGTTGAAAGCTGTCTCCATGGAATTAACTGAGGATCACTCCCCTTAGATTTTGGCATGTGAGCATTAAGCTGATTCATACACTGTGGTTTGCTACAGAGGCTGCTTGTGCATGGTGCCATTGTCAGATTGACATTGAACATGTCCACTCCCTTAACTGCTGACAATGATGTCAAGCTGCCTAATTTTGTGTCTGTGCTAAACAAGGCAGATGTAAATTCTGAAGTGGAGAACTGTATTGTAGGTTGATCGCAGATGTGCCATGAGGATATGTAGAGGCTGGTACATGTCTGATGCCAAATTCTGTAGAAGGGTGCGGGGAGGGGAGGGTAGGAGTGAGGGTAGGAGGGTCATGGGAGAGTGGGAACATGCACATTAAAGGTGAGATTAGGTACAAATGGACTGCAGTTACATGCAGTTGAGCCTGTTGCCACTCATTAACAAGATTCTCATCTTGGAGAAAGTGAGGACTGCAGATGCTGGAGATCAGAGCTGAAAAATGTGTTGCTGGAAAAGCGCAGCAGGTCAGGCAGCATCCAAGGAGCAGGAGAATCGACGTTTCGGGCATAAGCCCTTCTTCCTGAAGAAGAGCTTATGCCCGAAACGAAGATTCTCATCTTGCCATTCATACCTCTTTGTAAAATTGGACTCTTTTCAACATCAAGAATCTAATTTCTGCGGATTTCACCATATTTTCCTGACTGACTTGCCATTGCCCACTGGTCAACATTTCACCTGAATAAGGGTGACCTGAAGCTTATTGACGTGAACCATTAAATCTGCTTCTCTCTCTCTCTCGAGATTCTGTTAAGAGCTAATGATTATTTTCTGCTGATCCTTCAAAATTTCAGCATCAGCTGTATTTTGCTTTTGTACAAACAGAAGTTAAATGCTTTTTGTTCTTCAGGTGTTTCCTTGGATATTTTTGGTAGCTTGCATGTGGACAGACACTTCAGGATGGATTTTCAATTTATCATAGTGACATGAAGCCAGAACAATAGACTGACTGCCCATTGTAGAAACCCTCTTACTTTAAGAGTAGTCAATCTTCAGTGCTGGTTTTAGACCTGGACAACAACCTGAAGATACAGCCTGAAAAATCTTTTTTTTTTTTTACTGTGCATACCTTTCACAAGTGCAAGGAAATGGAGTTTCAAAATGCTGCATTAAACACATAATGTCTGATTATAATCTGGCACCTTTGAATATCCTTTTTTATTTATATTGAATGCTGAGGAAAGTCATTGGACCATTGAGCTGAATAACTGACTGCCAAGTGCAATATTAGAAAATCTTGGCTAAGATGTCCTAAGAAATAAGCTCATACTTTTTAACTTTATAATTTCAGACTCTGTTTGAATATAAGTTTGATTTTCTTCACGAAGTTTGCAACCACGAGCACTTCATTCCTCTTAACTTGCCAACGCTGCTTTTGAAAAATAGATCAGGAAAAGAAGGTCAGTTAATGTTTTTCATTTCATGATTATGGAGGGTGGGGGAATTGCAGTGGGGAAGGTCCATAAATTCTTAGAGTGCTCAGGAACCCAATAATTTATTTTGAGTAGTTTACATTTGTTAACATTTCACAAATTAACATTTGTAAGCAATTCCACTGTTTTGTCAATGCTGTATGTGAAGAATATTTTTTGGTTGAGACTAGCAGCAGCAGTGGGAAGTAGATAAGATGGGCTAAATGCTATTCTGTATCTCTCTGAGGCCGTACGAAGGGAATAATGCCACGGATTAATAGTATCAAGCCAGATCAGATATAGCATTGGCTAGATACCTAAAAAAACACTGTAATAAACTAACCTAATAAACTAATAAAACTAAGCACCAAGTTTACCTCAAGCATTGTTTTCCACTAATTCCCACATTGTTCATTTTTGTGGCTTTTCTGAATGAGTTCTATTTCATATTCCATGATAGTCTCTTGCACCCAATTTTCATTGACTGGAACCAGATGTCAGCCTGGTCCGGCCTGGCTTGTAGTGCCTGAAGCAGCTGAGCTCTGTCAAGGAAAGCTGATTTGCACCTCCTCAGAAGAAGACAGTTCCTACTCTCCCAGTTTCTCAGTATCCAGCATGTTACCTCATTGTTGTACAGTAGTGCAGAACACAACGTGCCGGGAGAATTCCAAAATGAAGAACTTCACATTTTCCAACTTTTTGCCCGCTCACTTAACCTTCTCACAACTTGCCTTTCTACCTATTTTTGTGTTGACTGCAAATTTGGCTATAAATTTAGCTTGTCTGGCAGAATCAGCTGGGAGTTTTCTATCCCTCTCTATTCCCTTCCACTAAAACCATGAATTAAATGTTAAATAATTACACTTTTTCTGTGAGTTCACATTTTAAACTTTAAAGAATTTCAATTAGTTGTTGGTTTTCTTTCAGAAATGAAATTATTTCAATGATGGCTGGGTACATTAATCGCAATGGTCATTGCTTTGCAACATGCTATACTTGATGATTTAGCATTTTCTTCAGTCAAAACGTGGGGAGGAGGAAGCCATCATATGTGACCATTGCCAGAATCACATTTTCTTTTGTAGGAATGGCTTTCTACTGAACCAGACTGTTGGTGCCCTCAGTGTCCTGTTAAACCCTTTGCTGAGATTCCAAACACATCTCCTCTCATCACAATATCTGACTGGTTCCACCACCAATACATTGATGGCCTCTACTTTACCTCAATGAATATCAAATTCTCATCTTCATGTTTAAACCTCTTATGGCCTCAGCCTTCAGAAATGCTCTTAAAATTTAATTATTTAGATGTGCACTTGCATGTATGCCAAGACATACAAGGCTGTAGACCAAGGGCTATAAAATGGAAGTAAAATAGTTAGGTACTTGTTTTTGACCAACATGGATGTGACAGGCTGAAGGATGCTGTATGTGCTGTAGATTTTTCTGACTGTAAAATATCCTTTTGTAACCACAGGCTTGGTCAACCCTTGCACTATATCATGAATCCATTCAGTATGTTGTTGCCGCTCCCCCCATCCCCCATGCACACGCACACGCACACGTCTGGGAAAAACCTTGAGACATATTGATTTTCTTTTCATTCTTATTATAGGCATGCAACCAGAATACACCTTGACAAATGATTTTTGTCGTAGTCATTTTCTCATTGGGTTGTTACTCCGTGAAGTTGGATTTGCGCTTCAGGAAGATCAAGATATTCGACATCTGGCTATTTCTGTTCTTAAAAACCTGATGGCCAAACATTCCTTTGATGACAGATATACAGGAAAGGTGAATAATTAATATAATTATAGTTTACTAATACAGCAGATGCCACTGTTTCGTGGTGTCTTAAAAAATTTTAAAGATTGTGTTGAAGTTGACAGCTGGGATGCCAATTAAGGTTGTGTTTCTCAGCAGTGTGGAAGGTAGGTTTGGAGGATCAAGTGTTTTGGCCTGTTCTTATAATGTCCTAGCACTTGGTTAAATTATCACATTGACAGAGTCTGATTGTCTAGCCATGTGTTTAAAAGTCAGAAATTTATTCATTCATTCCATCTCTCACCAAGGGCAGATCCTTGCCTCACTACCTGCTAATATTTCCTCTGAGCTGCTTTCCTTAATGCTTAGCTGCGTAGTAGTCCTTTGGAAGTTTAAACTTCCAAGCAATTATTGCTTATTCGGAGCTTGGGAGATCTTGGCAAAAACACCTTAAGAAAGCAAAACTTAAATGTTTCACAAAATTGCCAAGGCTTACACTTATTCTGACATTTAAGTAAATGTGTTTGATTAACAACTATGCTTTCTTTATAGAGTCAACAGGAACTGATAGCAACTTTGTACCTACCATTATATGGGATACTTCTTGACAACCTTCCACGAATCTTTATGAAAGATATGTTCCCATTCAATCTCAGTTCCTCCAATCCGGTTAGTGTCACATTAAGGAGTAACTAACACTGGAATAATAATGGCGAGAAAATTGGTGACTTACCCGAATGTAAACTCAATATAATGCCTGTGTCTGCGTTAGCGCAATATTTTGCCAATGTTATTAGTTCATTGGTTAATTAATGTTTTATGACAGAAACCCATAATTTTCAGCTTATATAATCAAAGTAATGATAAGTAAGAGTTGACTTTTTGAAAAAAAAATGTTCTCACAATTTCAGGGTTCCAAAGATGACTTGAGCATCACTGGTGGGTCACAGAACCAATCAACCACGCCAACAAGGAACACAAATTCCCTGGAAAGTTCAGTTTCAAAAGATGTTTTGAATTCAATAGCAGGTACCTTGTAAATTATTTTGAATCAATACCTATATTTCTCTATAGGTAATACTTATTCCCCTTATTAAGTTTTCTCCCCTTGGTTTTCTTTACCATTTATTTGTTATTAGTGCTCTGAAAAGTAGATTTTTATTCTTATTCAATTTTGGGATGTGAGCAACACTGACAAGTTGTCCATTCTTAATACAAGATGACTTTTGTTTGTCCATCCTTAATTGCCATTGAGAAGGGGAGGGGTGAGCCACTTTCTTGAACCATTGCAGTCCATCAATTAGGTTTTTCCAGAGTATTATTAGAGAAACTGCTCCAAGATTCAGCCCAACTCTAGTGAAGAAACAGTGCCAAAGTTCAAAGTCAGGATGTGGTTTGGCTTGGAAGGACCCTTGCTATTGGTGATGTCTCCAATGACAGCAACGAAGTTACAACTAATTTTCAAAAGTATATAATTAACATTAAGCAATTGTATTTATTCCTCAAATGCAAATTCTTAATCAGCATTGTTTAAGTTAATTTAATCATTTGCAAATAATTTTAATGGTACTATTTTTAGCTTTCTCATCTGTAGCTATTTCAACGGTGTCCCAGGCAGACTCCAAAGGTTCACTTGGCAGTCTGGATTCTAACTCTGGTGCATGTGAGAAATCAAGTGAAAAGATTGATTCTTCTGAGAAGGTATTATTTAAGATGTTGATAGCACTTTCTACAATATTTGAAGGCTTAATATCAACTTAATAGGCTTAACCATTTATCATACTTCATATACAACTTTGTAAAAGCAGCAGATGTTGCTGCGTTTCTGAAACATATTTGGTTTGTTTCCTTTCATTACTTCCTAGTTTGAAAATTCATGTTATGTCCTTTGCCTAGAGGGTAAGCAAACTTAGCAATGTATTCTTCCTCCTTGGTTATTTAAACAGTGTACTGCCAAACGGTGTGGGCAATCTAATAGAAAAGTAATTTCTACAAATCATAATCTTAGAGATGTCCAGTACGGAAACAGACCAGTCAACTCATCCATGCCGACCAGATATCCTAAATTAATCTAGTCTCATTTGCCAGCATTTAGCCCATATCCCTCTAAATCCTTCCTATTCATCAAGATGCCTTTTAAATGTTGAAATTGGACCAGCCTGCAGCACTTCCTCTGGCAGCTCATTCCAGACACGCACTGCCCTTGCATGAAAAAGTTGCCCCTTAGGTCCTTTGTAATTCTTTTCCCTCTCTCCTTAAACCTATGCCCTTTAGTTTTGGACTCCCCCACCCCGGGAGAAAGACCCTGTATATTTACCCTATCCATGCCCGTCATGATCTTATAAACCTCTATACGGTCACTCCTCAGCCTTTGGAGGAAAATAGCCCAATCTATTCAGCCTCTCCCTGTAGCTCAAACCCTCCAACTCTGGCAACATCCTTGTAAATCTTTTCTGAACCCTTTCAAATTTCACAATATCTTTCCGATAGGAAGGAGACCAGAATTGCACTCACTATTCCAAAAGTGGCCTAACCAATGTACAGCCATAGCATGACGTCCCAACTCCTATACTCAATGCACTGACCAATGAAGGCAAGCATACCAAACATATTTTTCACTATCCTATCTACTTGTGACGCCAATTTCAAGGAGTTATGAACCTGCACTATACCTCCTTTATTCACATCCAATACATGTATATAAATGACAAAAAGCAGTGGACCCAGCATGGATCCTTGTGGCAGACCACTGGTCACAGGACTCCAGTGTGTAAAGCAACCCTCCATCACCACCCTCTGTTTCCTACCTTCAAGTCAGTATCCAAATGGCTAGTTCTCCCAGTATTCCATGTGATCTAACCTTGCTAACCAATCTACCATGAGGAACCTTGTCGAACGCCTTACTGAAGTTCATCCAGATCATGTCCACCGCTCTTCGTTACTTCTTCAAGAAACTCAATCAAGTTAGTGAGACATGATTTCCCACGCACAAAGTCTCTGGAGATCTGATATAAAAGCAGGAAGTGCCAGAGAAGCACAGCAAGTTGGACAGCAACTATTTGGAGTCCAACATGGACTCTTCTTTGGAACTGAAGGGAACTGAAGAGTACTATGTTTTATGCTGTGAAAAACACAGGGTAGAGGAATAGATGCTTCTGTAGTTCAATACTTGGTCAGTGTATGTTGTTTTCCTGCAGACACTGGTTTGAAGTTCCCTGTTGGCTGTTCGCTCTACTGCAATATCTAGGAATGGCAGTTTGTTGTAGTTTTCCTCCTCTTTAGTGAATTTTATGCCAGTAAGGGTATTATTGATGGTTTTGAAGGTTTACTGTAATTTGTTTCAATTAGTGATGACAAAAGTGTCATTCATGTAGCGGACTCAAAATTTGTGTTGGATGGTTGGCAGAGCTGTTTGTTTGAGTCTCTGCATTACTGCCTCTGCTAAGAACCCTGATATCAGAGATCCCATGGATATTCCGTTGGTTTGACTGTAGATTGTTGTTGAATACTGAACTACAGAAGCAATCATCCCAACACCCACAATCGACATTGCATTAGAACATTATTTCAACAAGCCACTACACACTGCAACACAGGGGAACTACACAGAGCAGAGGAAATCACCTATATAATGTATTCAAAAAGAATGGGTACCCAAGGAACACAGTCCACTGATGTCTCAACAACAAACTCCAACAAGCAGACAAAACATGTGCAGAAACTCTAGCCACTCTCTCCTACATCAAAGGCATCTCAGAAATGACTGCCAGACAACTCAGACCTCTTGGCATCATGGTAGCCCACAAACCCACTAACACACTAAAACAGCAACTAATGAATTTGAAAGACCCTATACCCTGTTTTTTTCACAGCATAAAACATAGTACTCTTCAGTTCCCTTCAGTTCCAAAGAAGAGTCATGTTGGACTCCAAATAGTTGCTGTCCAACTTGCTGTGCTTCTCTGGCACTTCCTGCTTTTATATCAGATCTCCAGAGACTTTGTGCATGGGATCTCTGATATACAGACAACAAGCAAAACTAATGTCATTTATAAGATACCTTGCACGAACTGTAACAAACAACTACACTGGACAAATAGGCATAAAACTAGCCACCAGGATACATGAACAACAACTAGCCACAAAAAGACATGACCCATTCTCACTAGTATATTTAAATACGCATGAGCAAGAACACCACTTTGACTGGGACAACACATCCATCCTAGGACAAGGCAAACAGACATGCATGAGAATTCCTAGAAGCATGGCATTCCAACCGGAACTCTATCAACAAAAACATTGACTTGGATCCCATTTACCACCCCTGAGAAAAAAAGAACAGAAAATGGTGTCACCAATCCAAGGAAACCTAAACACATAAATAGAAAGTGGGCAATGCCACCAGTGTTTCATCCAGAGCCTCACTGAGGTGACGAAACATCTGAAAATGAACGTTGCAGCTCAACGATCAAACCTACATCCAAAGAACACAAATGCTTAAAGAAACATACAGCAAGCTTGTAACAGTAACCCTCGAATAAATCACAACTTGTTGTGGCAGCAAGTAAAATAATTAGTGTGCACTTCTGTTAGAAAAGCTAGATGTCTGTTAATTACTTTTTTTAAAGAAAGTGTGATAGTTAAAGAGTAATTTAAGAATCTGTCACAGAAGAACAAGTATAACCCAATCATGCATCAGTTTAATCACATACGTCTTCAGAGATAATGTTTGTTTTTCTCTTCAGACTCACTCAAGACCGTTGTCTTTAATTGGCTCAGCTATTCGATTTGACAAATTAGATCAAGCTGAAATGAGAAGTCTGCTTACGTGTTTCCTTCACATTATGAAAACTGTTTCTGAAGGTAAGACTCTTCTTCCTGACATCATGCCCCAGAGGATTGGAAAACGGACTCCCCTTTGTTGGTCTGATAATCACTAATGACTTAATTTGGTGCTGTTGTTTAAAATGTAGTATTTTTATATTATGTTTGACGTTTATGAGATTGCTTTCTCTTGGCGAAAAAGGAGAAAGGTCATTTCTTACATTACTGGGGGCCCCCAGGTTCTAAGTAAACTTCTCTGGATGGTGTTACACCATTAAAATCTATTTAAAATACTAAATGCCTTTGTCCGAAGAGCAAAGTTTTACAGTCACCTAAAAGATTAAACCCTGAAATAGCAATCAATTCTTTAAAAAAATTTAAAACATCAATGTCAATGATTATTGACTGGAGGTGGTACAGGTATCATAATAGAGTCATGGAGACATAGAATTGTACAGCACACAAACAGACCCTGTGGTCTAACTTGTCCATGCTGACCAATTATTCTAAATTAATCCAGTCCCATTTGTCAGCATTCCACTCATATCCCTCTAAACCTTTCCTATTCATGTACCCATCCAGATGCCTTTTAAATGGTATAATGGTATTAGCCCCCATTACTTTCTTTGGCAGCTCATTCCATACATGCACACCATCTGTGTAAAAAAGTTGCCCCTTAGGTCCCCTTTTAAATCTTTCCCCTCTCTCCTTAAACCTATGTCCTCTAGTTTGGACTCCCATACTCTGGGGAGAAAAAATCTTTGGCTATTTACCCTATTCATGTCCCTCATAATTTTATAAACTGCTATAAGGTCACCCATTAGCCTCCGATACTCCAGGGAAAATAGCCCCAGCCTCTCCCTATAGCTGAAACCCTGCAACTATCTTTGTAATTCTTTTCCCCACCCTTTCAAGTTTAACAAGATCTTTCCTGTAGCAAGGAGAACATAATTACATGCGGTGTTCCATAGTGGTCTAACCATAGTCCTGTACAGCCCAACATGACCTCACAACTCCTATACTCAATGCACTGACCAATAAAGGCAAGTATATCAAGCATCTTCTTTACTACCTTCAAGGAACTATAAACCTGCGCTCCAAGGTCTCTTTCTTAGTCAACACTCCCCAGTACCTCATCATTAACCTCATAAGTCCAGCCCTGATTTGCTGTTCCAAAATGCAACACCTCACACTTATCAAAATTAAACTCCATCTGCTCCTCCTCATCCCATTGGCCATCTGATCAAGATCCCATTGTACTCTGAGATGATCCAATTTTGTTGTCATCTGGAAACTCATAATGAAGTTACCTATTTCTTTACAGTGATTCTTAAAGCCTACTGGTGCAAAGCACCATACTCGGAACTAATGGATTTCTTCAATATTTTAGAGTAAGTGGAAACTATTCAGTTGTCTATTTCTTGGTGATCTGATCCAAAAAAAACTGTCAAATTGAAAATGTACAAAGATAGTATTACAAATATGTCTAGCATTACAGCCATGCAATAAAATAAAATCAGAAATGGTATGCTTTCATACTACATTGATGTATCAACTTACTATGCCAGTGGGATGAGACCTGTCTCTTCAGTCTCTCTATGACTAGTCTGAGGTCTTCTCCCTGTCAATATTAAGGACAGATTAAGAACACTTCTGCAGAAAAGGAGAAAAATCTTATGTTTACAAAACTTCAATTGTTAATGTTTGCTGCTTTCCGCTTGCTTATTAAGGAATGCTGTGCAGTGAAATGGCAAATCAGATGGGGATACAATTCCATGGGCAATATTTTTAGATGGGGAAGTTTTCTCATCCAGCCACCCAAGGACTCAATGGGGAATGTAACCCTGCCAATATCACAGCCCCACAGCTATGTCATCATTGGCAAGGCATTAGTCAGCTAAGGGTTAGAATTCCACCTGCCTCTTTCATCTGGTTGGCAAGCAGCTCTATGTTTTCAGCAGAGGTAATAGCCACTGCTGCAACTACAGATAGCCTCCAGAAAGGAGGAGCTAATGTAGGCCAAATTTCTTCTAAGTCTGGTGTATTAGTAAAGCCTAGCTAGCATGCTCCAGTGAACAGGGTGAATGATGTGGGGATTTATTGATCAATGGGGAGAGGGTATGACTTTGTGACTCAATGCCTCCAACTGACACAGGGAATCCCAAAGGAGGTCTCCTTCACCAACCAACCGCATGTTGCCCAACATCAACAACCCTGATAAAGACTACCAGGCTGCCCATCTAGTGTAGGCCCTTCTCCCTGCTGCAGATAAATCACAATGGTAGTGGTTCGGGCCATCCACTGCCTTTGAGAAATGGGAGGTGGGTTGGTGGTGGACAGGCCACGTACTGCATTTATGAGTCCACCAGCCCCTCAATTCTGCATCCAACCCCAATCTATGCTGACATGGTCAAATCCCCATCATATTTAGTCATTATCTGGGAGTGTTAAATAAGTAATTAAAGTCAATGGAATTTAAATGTCTCAATATTTAAAGTGTTATTACCTTTTATTCTATACAATTTTCTGCATTCATATATATTAGAAAAGGCTAAATGCATGATCTAATTATTTTAATTCTGTTAGATGTTTTGAAGAAAAAAGTATTCAATTTATTTTAGAACAAGTGATTCCTGGCTGTTCAATGGTGATGTAAGCAAATTAATTGCTGCATTCAATGCTGAACATTCTAAGGTGCTGCTGTGAATTAAATGGCACTGACCTCATCAATAGTAACAGCTTGGCCAGAGATCCTGCCCATCTGGATCCATTTGTTTCTTCTTCCATGCCAGATATTTAACCTAACACTTTGTTTCCAAAAGAAATCACCAAATGAAAACATCAGGCAATTCATTTACATAATATCAAGTACACTTACAACATTTTTGTTTGTTTCTTTCAGAGTTTGTATTCAACATTTCCGATTCCTAGGAAAGAGGCACGTGGCAAGGTAATGATCTTTGCAATACTAAGAGTTTGAAGGAGAATAATTAAAAGCTGCCTTTATATAGTACTTTCAACATAAAATGTTCCAAGGCATTTCACAGGCTCATGATCAAATAAAATCTTATGCTTCAACCAAATGAAGAGATTCAAACTGATAATCAGTTGGAAAAACAATAGGCTTGAAGGATCAAATAAGAGAGAGAGGTAGCAAGATGGATAAGTTTAATGAAGGAATTCCAGAGCGTAGGGCCAAGGCACTTGAAGGCATGGTACCAATAGTGACGCAATGACCATTGGGAATGCAGTATTGGCCAGATAGAGAAGTGTGCAGAGATCTCAGAGTTGTTGGAATGGAGAATGAGCTGGTAGCAAGAAGGTAGGCCCTAGGAAAGTTTGAAAACAAAAGGGAGGATTTTTAACCTGAGGAATTGTCAGACAATTTCAGAATGTGTTACTTTTGAATCACTTGCTTTTGGCTTCATGTAAGGACCAGGAGTTGATAAAATGCATAACTTAATCATTCAAATCTTGTTCTGTGCTTCGTAGTTAGCCTCAGCCAGACAGATTTTACAAGTAGCATCAGCAAATTCTCAGTTACAGAGGAGAAAGACTGAAACTGCAAAGTTGGCCAGCGCTTGGAAAAGACCTGCGAATTACCATTGGCCGGAAACGAGTTGTGGCTACAAAAGCAGATCAGAGGCTCAGTATACTGCAGTGAATAATTCATCTCCTGACTTCCCTAAAACCTGTCTACCATCTACAAGGCAAAAGACAGGAGTATGATGGCATACTCCCCACTTACCTGAATGTGGGCAGCTCCAATACCACTCAAGACCTTAACATCATTCCAAGATAAAGCAGCCTGCTTGATTGACATCACACCCACAAACACTCATTCCCTCCACCACCGCGGCTCAGTTGCAGCACAGTTCCCTCCACCACAGATAAGATGCACTGCAGGAATTCACCTCCTTAGACAGTGCCATCCATGATCACTTTTCTACAATAACAAGGGCCATGTGAACACCACCACTAGCAAGTCCCATTCCGAACCATTTACTAATCTGACTTGAAATATATTGCTGTCTATTTACTGTTGCTGATTCAAAGTCCTAGAATTCCCTCCCTAGCAGCATTGTGTGTGCACCCACATCAAATGGACTGCAAGGTTTCAAGAATACAGGCACACCACCACTCTTTCAAGGGCAATTAAGAATGGACAATAAATACTGTTCCAGTCAATGACACCCACATCCCATGAATGAATTTGAAAAGAAGAATGTTTTCAAGAAGGTATTGGATATAGTTCTTAAGGCTAACAGGATCAAAGAGTAGGAACAGGGCATTGAATTGGAAGATCAACCATGATCATATTGAATGGCAAAGCAGACTCAAAGGGCCGAATGGCCTATTCCTGCTTTACAAAATTATCGTTAGAAGGAACTACTGAGCACAACATTCTTAGTGAAGCACAATCCTGTGAGCTCTTTGTATTTGATATTGCAGTCCGGGACAGAAGGAATGGGGTGCGGTGTTAGAGGAAATGGTTAATAGTAGAGAACAGAAACAGGGAGATATCTTTTGCTGTCCAGATTAATCATGGAGTTATGGGAGATTTTGGCTGAGAAGTTTGATGCCTCATGATTTTGGTATGGTCAACCAGATCTAGTGATGAATGGCTAAGTCAGTTATGTCTGTGTTCTGCACACATATACACTCCCTGATCTGACAGGGCCAAGTCAGGAGTGTGGAAAAGAATACACATTTAATGATATGTTATGATAAAAGTTGTGAAGCTTTGTTTCATGACAAATCATATTCTCAAAGTATTTCTATGGCATGATAACTGGCCTGATGTGCATTTACATTTTTTTTAATTCTTACACACATTTTGAATAAAAGCAATTAACTTCTGAAGCTGTAAAATTTTCACAACCTACCTCCATGTTCAACTCCAAATCATCCATGTTCAACAGCTATTCTGGACTTTGATGTTTTTTCTCTAGCTTATTATATACAGCTGTAATCACCTTACCTTGTGTTTATTTGAAACAGGAAATTAGCTGCTGCAGCTAAACTCGCACAAGTTAGCCAGGGGAATGGAACTCTGAAAGGATCTAACCCGACTCATCAAAGTACTGGGCTTCTCTCTCAATGGTAACTCCTATCAATAAGTTCAAATAAATAGTGTCCAATCTATTTTATTGACCTATCATTGGAGTGTAATCAGCTGAGTAAACAACTGATACAATTGATTTGAGGTGGCGCCATGTGTGTCAGTTAAAAGGCAACATTCCTATTGTGTCTGTTACCTATTGATGGTGATAACACGTACCTCTGGCATGTTTTATGCTAAAATGATCAGCTTAAGTTGGTTGCAGCAGTTAAGTTGTTGTATTGATGTGTATCCAGTGTTCTCAATATCGTGTTTAATCATGTAACACACTACAGGTCTCAACTTTAACCTATTACAAGTCAGTGCTGTGAATGACACAATTACTCCAATTAATATTTATCTATACAATAGAGAATGATGATATATTTGTCACCTGGTATTTCAAGTATTTATGTCAATGTGCTTGCAGAAAATCTGAAAAGTTTAACTGAAATATACAAATAGGAGGAAATAATATTGTTTTCCCAAAGTAGTGAAGTTTCAACTTTAGTAACTGTTTTAATTTGATTTAAACAAAATAACTCAGTAAAGCAGTTTAGAAACTGAAGCTTTTGTATTTTATATTATGCCTTTTTATTTGTCAGGATACATTCAGGTCATGATGGACATAGACATGGAAGGTCCCAGACAATGCCTATAATACGTGGAAAGAATGCACTTTCAAACCCCAAACTCTTGCAAATGATGGATGCTTCCAACATAATGTCCAGTATGTTTTTAAAAATATTAACATTGAGTATTCATTCTTTTTGCAGATGATATATTGCTTTGTGCATCCTCTTAAAAAATAGAAATTGTATTGAATTGATCTTTAGATACATTGACAAAATGTTAGCAAAATCACCCAAAGCTTAAAAGTCCATAACTTGAAATTGTATATGGCTTGTAAAGTGTAAAATATCTCAATATGCAGCATACGTCAGGATTAACGATTAATGGTGATAACTAACTCTAGCATTCCCTACGTTGAACTGATCAGCTTAAGCTGGTTGCAGCAGCTTTGCTGTTACATTGGTTGTATCCAGTCCTTTCAATTTCACGGTTAATCATGTAACACACTGCAAGTCTGAAGGAGGAGGTATTTTGGACTTAGCTGAAGGTATGTTCAAAAGAAAAATATTTTAAAGTAGTGCAGAAGTGCGAAGTAGTGCAGAAACGTTGAGGTGTGCAGGAGAAGGGTTCTGAAGCGTGTGATAAGGGCAGCTGCAGATCCTAGAATGCACAATAAAGACAAGTTGGAGAACTGATGGTGCACACACACACACACACACTGGGGTTTCTAAGAGGTTGAAGGAAGAGTTCAGTTGAAACCTAATAAACTGTTCAAAATTGCCACAAGCTTGAAAATCGGCTGAAACATAGGAGAGTGAAAATGTAGGTTATGCGAAGGGTGATGTAACTAAGGAGTAGACTCCCAGAGAAGTAGTGAATAGAGAATTGGATAGGTATTTTAGGGACTGAATGCTTGAGAGATCATAATTTTTGGCACTGATCAGAAAGACAGCAATCTTTTACATTCCTGGACTCTGCCTTATTTAAAAATTAGTCGTGAAGCATGTACAGTGGAATCTCGATTATCCGAATGTGATGGGTGGGCACTATTTCACGGTGGCACAGTGGTTAGCACTGCTGCCTCACAGCACCAGGGTCCCAGGATCGATTCTAGCCTCAGGCAACTGACTGTGTGGAGTTTGCACATTCTCCCCGTGTCTGCGTGGATTTCCTCCGGGTGCTCCGGTTTCCTCCCACAGTCCAAAGATGTGCAGGTTAGGTGAATTGGCCATGCTAAGTTGTCCATAGTGTTAGGTGCATTAGTCAGAGGGAAATGGGTCTGGGTGGGTTATTCTTCGGAGGGTCGGTGTGGACAGGTTGTGCCGAAGGGCCTGTTTCCACACTGTAGGGAATCGTTCGGAAAATCGATTAAATGCCTTTCCTCTGGGGCTCGGAGTTTTTAAAGTCTGCTCCTTATTCAGGAGACTGCAGCAGCACATAGCGCGCGAGATCCCGCCCCCAAAACCACTCCCCTCTCGTTCCCCCTCCCGTCCAACCCCACCCCAAGCACAAAGCATGCGATCTCCCACCCACAACACAACCCCCTCACCGCCACCCATCCACCCCGGCCCCTCTCCGGGGCAGCTGGACTATACACCAAAACAAGACTGTTGCTGCCACTGCCTTTGTGGGGTAAGTTTCCAAATAGCACACACACAGACACAGCCACACACACAACTTTTTACTGCAATTTTTTGACAGTTTCCATGTTTGCCCGTACAGGACAATATTGGAGATTATTCCTGGGAAGGGGAAGGGAGGGGTTAGGGTACACCCCTCTGTAGAACTCCAGGGAAAGTGTGGGTAGAGAGAGCAGGCAGGAGGTCAGTTATTTGGAGACGGTGCCTGTTTAATCACTGTAAACAAAAGACATGATCACTGCCGGATGTAATGTTTCTATCGGGATCTCGAGATCTCCTTCGGATAATCCAATTTTCGGTATTCGGATAATCGAGTTTCCTCTGTAAATAGATTCTAGATGATGTATATAATTCTCAGTGTTTGGTGATTTTGATCACATTTTATTATCTCATAATTATATGTGAAGTGCAATAGGCAGACTGGTTTTAGACTTAAATTCAAATTCAGTTCATTGTTTTCAGCCTAAATTTCTAGTGTGGAGTGATTGTAAGCAACAAATAGATTACAAAATCACCCAAATTGTATTATTGTCCTATATTTGACATGTGCTGCCATTTAGTGGTTTTCAAAAATGAGTTTCATATACAGTACTGTCAATGCACATCTTTTAGAACAAAAATTGACACTAACTTTGTACCGTCTCAGTTTGGCTTAATAACTGACTGCCTTTGACACTACATTCATTTAGATGGTTCTCCAACTGAGATGGATACCTTGCTGCTTATAGATGTAGAAGCAAATATCGCAACAGAAGTTGGCATTACAGTGCTTGAGATCATCTGTCTTTTTACTCAGGCCCATCAGGTACTTATGACAATATTGATTTTTCTTTTACTGACAAAATACATTGATATATGAATTTGAGATTGCATTAAAGCACTACAGATACTGTTAATTAAGTGCTAACGGAGTGTAATCCAATGCTTTTAATTGTCCTGATTGCAACTCCACAGTGAAATTTATAATTGATAGGATTTTTGGAAAATTTTACATTTTAGATTGTCCCAAATATTCTTTTGTAAAAACTGCAACATTGTATTCACATATTCATATTCTTTCCTATTAAAATATGACAGTTCCTTGTAGGTTCCAAGAACACCTATGAACAGTTGCCTTACAGTGATAATGATTGATTTTTACTTTATAATGAAATTAAAATGGTTGATGATGGAGTAAGATAGAAAATATGTTGTGTAAGTTCAAATGTTGGATAACATAGCTTTTTTAAAAAAATAAGTGCTGGAGATTTTTCTTCTAAGGCCCAAACTTAAAACACATTGGAACTATTTGCCAAAATGGTGAAAATGGTAGAAGTGATCTTGTCCTAGTTCTAAACTCGTTATTCTGATTCCAATAGGAGCAGGCCTGGGGTCATGCCAGGTCTGAGGTCATGTCCACTTTACTGAAGCAGTAGCCATTTAAGTCACCAGCTTCCTGCACTGATGTGAAATTTTGGTTTCCCTGTAGCATGAAACCCAAAGCATAGGCATAAGACCTGCTAAGACTCCTGAACTTTTATGATTTGTTTGGATCGCTCAGGTACTTCTTTGAGTAGGTAATATGCTCCAGTGGATATGGTCTTGAGATATCTCTGGGGAGGGGTGCTGGTACACTTTGGTGAGGTCATCAGGTATTTTTTAATGATTCTTAACACTGGGGAGGATTGTGCCGAAAAGGTGCAGAAATTTCTTGGAGCTATTAAATCTATGAAAAAATATCAAGATCTTCAGTAAGTTGCAAATCTACCAGGAACCATCAAAATGTGTTTTTTATGAATTAGAGTGATTTGCTCAAGACAGTTAGCAATATAGAAATGTAGGTAATAGAACACTGTTTTGTATGTACATGGGGTCTAGTGGATATTAAATGAGTTGGCATGTTAGTGGGTGGAGCCATGGGTTGGCATGGCTTGGTGCTAAGTCTGTACAGGGGCTGTAAGGGACCATGAGGGATAGATAGAGGAGATAAAGTTTTATAGGGGGTTTGGGGGTCAATGAGGGATATATAGAGGTCATTAGGGGCGGAGAGAGTGCTGGGGTGAGGGAATAGTGAGAGAGATGAGAGCTGGAGGAATTTCTTATGTTTTATTCTTTTATTTTAACTTTTGGGCACAGAGCTAATGGCTCCAGGCAAGCTTGCCACCCAGATCACCTCAGACCGCAACAGTGTTCTCTGCTCTTCCAAGGGTCACCCCAGTTCAACTTCCGATCTAGCCCCCAATCCTGGCTCAGTCTAAAAATTGGGAATGAAGGTGGTCATTTGTAAAGGTCAGATTAATGGAGTTGAAATTCTCCTAAGTCCTCCCACTCTTCCAGGAATAAACATTGGAACCTAGAATATCCAGTTTGAATCATAATGAGAGTGTAGGAGGTAGTCTGCAAAACTTGTGATTTTTATTAATACACAGGAATTAATCATTTTTAAATCGGATTTTGCAGAAACAATTGCAACAGGACGATGGACAGAATTCCACAATGAAAAGAGTTTTTGACACCTATTTGCTGTTCCTGCAAGTTAATCAGTCATCAGCTACTTTGAAACATGTGTTTTCAGCTCTTCGACTATTTGTTTCCAAGGTGCAGTAAATAGTGTTAAATAACAAAATATTCTGCATTATTGCTAGCATCCAATGGGTGAACCATTAAATTATCACACCTTCTGACAATATAGCAATGAGAATAAATAATAAAAATGATGTAATAATGTGCAGGGTACATTTTGTGTTCTGCTTCAGCAACCTCTTGGTTTGATGATGATTTTGATCAGACTTCCAGCTGCCCTAATCCGAGTGTTGTTAAATCCTAAATCAGATATCCCTAACTCCAAAACCAATCTGTCATCAGCCTGCTTTCCATCTTGCTTTATTTCCAGACTTGAAAAAAGTAATATCTATAAATTATATACCTATATGCATGATTATATCAAGATTCCAGTTTACAGTGTTCATTAAATTTTGTTACTCTGTCCATTTTATAACATGAAACTTTCAACAGAAATCCCAAAATACCATGTAACAATTTCAACAGTTTTCGTGGTTCAGACTCCTGGACTCCATCCCTAAAAGCATTGTGCATCTAACTAAACCCATGGACTTCAATTTTACATAAAGGCAGCTCAGCACCACCACCTCAAAGACAGTTAAGAATGGTGAATGATGCTTAGCCAACCAGCAATGACCACATCTCACAAATGACTTTAAAAAGTGCTTTAATAACTGTGAGCCAGTGGTTCTGCTGGAATATTTTACAGTAGATTAGCACAATGCCACCTTACATGAATGTTATTTCCTCAGCTTGCCGAAATTAATTTCACAGAGATCTACTCAAGCTATTTAAAAACAACTCCTAATAAAACACCACAACATAAGAACTAGAAGTCGGCAAAGGTCATTTGGCCACTAAACCTCCTGCACTGCCATTCATTAAGATCACGAATGATCAGATGTGGCCTCAGCACAACTCTCCTGTCTATCCCCGATAATCCTTCACTTTCTTATTGATCAAAAGTACCTACTTAACACAGCATTGATTGTATTCACTGAAGCAACTTTATTCGCTCTCTGTTAAAAATGTTCCACTGACTGATGGTCTTCTGACAGAAAAAAATAAAACTATCTCAGTTTTAAATGAGAGACTTCTAATTTTTAAACCGTGCACCTCCACCCCTTTCTACCCTGTCAAGTCCCAATTTTAAATATTTTAATAAGATCACCTCCCATTCTTCTAAACCTCACAGTACTTAATCATGCTATGTACAGCAAGCTTGTAATTAATTGGCGACTATGGGACCAGCAATATTCTGAACAGGTTGATTAAATGTTCTGATTGATCAAGAGGGCCATATAATCAATGCAAAAACACACACTAAATAATAGGTAACGCAGGAGGGTACAGTTAACTTTATTAATGACATAGATCACTTAAATAATAATGTATTTTGCTTTAAGTAAAACTTACTAGAAGAGAACCTTCTCCCATGCACCCTCAACTGACTACTTGGACATCATGGAGATCATGATAACACAGTAAATTTCCAATATTTCAGGTGTATTAGTTTTGCCGGTTCATTGGGAGTGCTGGTTCATAAGGTGCTGGATAAAACAAAGTTTGCTGTATTTCTAAATGCTCTACTGTCACTCTCTTTCTATAGACGCTTACATTTTCCCCTTAACAGACATTAAGCCAACTCGCCTATAACTATTTGTTTTTTTGTCTCTTTCTCTTTTCAAATAAAAGTTTTGCAGTGTCAATTTTCCAACCTTCTGGGACTTTTCCAGAATCAAGGGATTCCTAGAAGATTGCTACCAGCACATCCATTATTTCTGTAAAAATGCATTCCATCAGGTCCTAGTAATGTAACCCACCCATTCCAGGAAGGCAGTTCAGCGAATCTCGTTGAATTGCTTGTAATGCAATGATATCCTTACTTGTGTATAAGAAGACAAAAGTTGCACACAGTACGCCAGCTGTTGTCTCACCAAGACCCTGTACAAGTGCAGTAAGACTTCCTTGCTCACATACACAAACACACTTGCAATGAAGGCAGCCATACTATTTACCTTCCTAACTGCAAGCTGCACCTGCATGCTTGCTTTCAATGACTAGTGTACAAAGACACATAGGTCCCTTTGCACATCAATGTTCCCTAACCTATCACAATTTAAGTAATACACTGCCTTTCTGTTTTTCCAACTAATTGATGACTTCACACTTATCCATATTATATTGCAACTGCCCATTCAGTCATTCATTCTAAACCATCTTGAAATTACTTGAAGTTTATTTGTATGCTAACTATCCACACTGGATATATACTTCCAGTCTGCAACTCTGACACTCTTAAACATTTTGAATTAGATTATATTGAACTATTTTTGAATGTTGGAACCCATTTATAGTCAATTAGTAGCAATACAAATGATCTCAATACATGTCATGGATCAAAAATTTGTGCATTGTCAAATCTGTTCTAATGGCACGGTTGAAGTATCCTGTTAATTTTGAAAATATATGATGTTATTTAATGTCAATCGTGCAGTACTAAAAGATTTCATACCTTCTATTTCTCACCAGTTCCCTGCAGCTTTGTTTCAAGGTCGTGCAGAGCTCTGTGGCATGCTCTGCCATGAAATCCTAAAATGTTGCAACCACAGGTCAAGTTCAACTCAAAGCGAAGCTTGCGCCTTGCTCTATCTCTTTATGAGAAGGAACTTTGAATTTACGAAAGGAAAATCAATAGTCAGATCTCATCTTCAGGTTTGTGACGATCTTGTCAGTTTATAAAATTCAGCTGCATATTTTTAAAACATTGTCCTTTGTGTAAACTGAATAAGTGGAAATCAGCTATTTCGAAATTATTCTGTTCTTTAATCAGTAGAATACCACAGATCAACTAATGATGTATTTCTTGTGATATTTATTAACGTTTTCTTACATTTCTGTTAAAAAGGCAGCGAATTAAGGCTCTTGATGAACACTACAGCTGTGTATAACTCCACATGGAATTTGTGTTTTGTAATTCAGCAAAACAATTCAGTATTGTCCGACACCTTGTACAGGATTTTCCCTCCAGGGAGGAAACTGGGGTTGGGATTGTTTTTGAATCCAGAAATCTGCCTCCTGGGAGACACAGTCACTGAGCCTGATTTCACAGCAATATCCCTTTAACTGACTTGAAGATGGGCTCACCATCTAATTAAGGACAGCAGGTTCTCAAAGCTAGAAGGCCACTCAGATGTCTTGCAGCTTTAAAGGAGCAGCAGTAGGACAGGAAGGAACAGTCTCTTCAAATAAAGGGACCCTCGCTCCAGTATTCTTGTCAAATTAATTTTTTTTTAAAATTGGATCTTGCAGCCAGATGTGGGGCAGGGTGTGGGGATCAGGAGCAAATTCCTCTATAGGACAAATCTCTGGTTGTTTTTACACCCAGCAGGCAGAGAGAGCCACTTGGGCTTTGCTGGAGCATGGTCTGTCACTGAATGCCACATCCAAGTATCTAACCATTCTGCCTTTATCTTGGATGCTGACTGGACAATCCGTTTGACCACACGCTGCCTGCAGGTGGGATTGCCCTGCTCCAGGGTGATGCTGTGGTATAGTGGTAATGTCACTGGACATTAGGACAATCCAAAGCCCATCCTGGTAACCTGGGTACATCTCCCTTCTATTGGTTGAATTTAAACTCAGCTGATAAAATCCAGACTTTAAAATTACCTTGAGCAGCGGTGAACATGCAACTGTCATTGATTGTTGTCAAAACCATCTGATTTACGAATGCCTTTCAGGGAAGGAAATCTTCCATCTTTACTCGGTTGGCCTACATGTGACTCCAGACCAAGAACAATGAGGTTGACTCTGAATTCCCTCCGAAATGGCCTATCAAGACACCCAGCTTGGGGGCAATTGGGGATGGGCAGAAATGCTGAATATGACAGTGGCACCCACATCTCATAAAAGAATAAAGGGAAAAAAAAACAGAGTGGGAAGCTCAAATTCTGCCCCTTGAAATGGCAACTTCCTCTGCACATTAAGTGTGCCAAAAAAGGCAATTTTGTTGCATGCAATAGATAGAGGAATTAGTTCCTCTTGTAATAGGCAGCTAACAGATTTTAAATTTACTAGTCATAAAAACAATATGGTAAATGGCATATGCTGTACATAGTTTGTCAGCAATACACTGCCAGTCATCTTGGTGCAAACACCAAAAGGCACATCTGGGGTTTTACAAGGTGTCAAACACCAAAAACAAATATTCATTCCTTTGCTTGTGCAAACATGGAGCTGCATATCATGAAGGTTCTTTCTAAAGCTGAGCTGCTATGATTTTGGCCCAGTTATGATATGGAGAATCATTTCTATTTGTGGCTTAAATGATGGTCTAGTTCAACAATTCATATGGGATCAAAATGAAGCATAGGCCATGCAGCACTGGCAGCCATTACTTTCCATCACAGGCACTATCCCCCTCTTATTCTCAATCATTGCCTATCCTCTCTTCCCCCATCCACCTCACACTCTACTATTGATCATCACACTGCCACTTCCTCCTGAACTTTTCCCTGCTTGTCCACGAGCTGCCTGATGAAGTTAAAGCCTGTGTTTACTAACAACTTGCCTGGGGGCTCACACACATTGCTGCAGCTCTGGTCTGACATAAATATCTGGTGAGCCTTGTGAATGTCTGTTCTGGCACAGCAACTGTTCTCATTAAGCCTGTATCATACAATTTGAAAGTCAATAGGTAGAATCTTATAGGGGCCTGAGTGACGTTGGCAATGGTGAGATTTGTGGCAGAATTGGATGAGAAGTCCAACGAGGCCAACCTTAACTTCTGGCGGATCTCCTTCCACCTTTTATGCTTTTCACAAGTGGCATGGCATGTTTCTCACTCAGCAGCAGAGGCCAGAATCCAATTAAGTGGGATTATTGTTAGTTAAGTGTCTCGAAAATGGCACAATTTACCTTATTAATATTCATCTTTCTATCTTACCAAATAAACAAGATATTGAGGAAAATCAGGGTGGGTACTTAGCAAATTCAGCTCACTGTGACCATCCTCCAAATAACATCTCAGGGCATGATCTACGGGCACCAGCTACATGCAATCATTGTCCACGGGCATTGGCATCCAGCATTCACCAATCCCTCATTCCATCATGGCACCTCTCAAGTTTACTTGCAGTGT